>NC_085841.1:4633635-4956135 GCF_035594765.1 Anolis carolinensis
GAGGAAGAAGGGAGGGAGGAGGAAGGGAGGAGAGAAGGAAGGAGGAAGGAAGGAAGGAAGGAGGGAAGGAAGGAGGAAGAAAGGAGGAGGAAGGGAGGAGAGGAAGGAAGGAGGAGGAAGGAAGGAGGAAAGGGAGGGAGGGAGGAGAGAAGGAGGGAAGGAAGGAAGGAAGGAAGGAAGGAAGGAGGAAAGGAAGGAGGGAAGGAAGGAGGAAAGGAAGGAGGAGAGAAGGAAGGAGGGAAGGAAGGAGGAAAGGAAGGGAGGAGAGAAGGAGGAGGGAGGAAGGAAGGAAGGAAGGAGGAAGGGAGGGAGGGAGGAAGGGAGGAGAGAGAAGGAAGGAAGGAAGGAGGAAAGGGAGGAGAGAAGGAAGGAAGGGAGGGAGGGAGGAGGGAAGGAAGGAGGAAAGGAAGGGAGGGAGGAGAGAAGGAAGGAAGGAAGGGAAGAAGGGAGGAAGGAAGGGAGGGAGGAGAGAAGGAAGGAAGGAGGAAAGGAAGGGAGGGAGGAAGGGAGGAGAGAAGGAAGGGAGGAGGGAAGGAAGGAGGAAAGGGAGGGAGGGAGGGAGGAAGGAGGAGAGAAGGAAGGGAGGGAGGAAGGAGGGAAGGAAGGGAGGGAGGAGGGAAGGAAGGAAGGAGGAAAGGGAGGAAGGGAGGAGAGAAGGAAGGAAGGAGGGAAGGAAGGAGGAAAGGAGACAAGGAAGGAAGGAAGGAGGGAAGGAAGGAGGAAAGGGAGGGAGGAGAGAAGGAGGAAGGAGGGAGGAAGGAAGGAGGGAAGGAAGGAGGGAGGAGAGAAGGAAGGAAGGAAGGAGGAAAGGAAGGGAGGGAGGGGGAAGGGAGGAGAGAAGGAAGGAAGGAAGGAGGAAAGGAAGGGAGGGAGGAGGGAAGAAAGGAGGAAACGGAGGGAGGGAGGAAGGGAGGAGAGAAGGAAGAGAGGAGGAGAGAAGGAAGGAGGAAGGAAGGAGGAAAGGGAGGGAGGGAGGAGAGAAGGAAGGAAGGAAGGGAAGAAGGAGGGAGGAAGGAAGGGAGGGAGGAGAGAAGGAAGGAAGGAGGAAAGGAAGGGAGGGAGGAAGGGAGGAGAGAAGGAAGGAGGAGGGAAGGAAGGAGGAAGGGAGGGAGGGAGGGAGGAAGGGAGGAGAGAAGGAAGGGAGGGAGGAAGGAGGGAAGGAAGGGAGGGAGGAGGGAAGGAAGGAAGGAGGAAAGGGAGGAGAGAAGGAAGGATGGAGGGAAGGAAGGAGGAAAGGAGACAAGGAAGGAAGGAAGGAGGGAAGGAAGGAGGAAAGGGAGGGAGGAGAGAAGGAAGGAGGGAAGGAAGGAGGGAGGAGAGAAGGAAGGAAGGAAGGAGGAAAGGAAGGGAGGAGGGGGAAGGGAGGAGAGAAGGAAGGAAGGAAGGAGGAAAGGAAGGGAGGAGAGAAGGAAGGAAGGGAGGAAGGAGGGAGGGAGGAGAGAAGGAAGGAAGGAGGAAAGGAAGGGAGGGAGGGAGGAAGGGAGGAGAGAAGGAAGGAAGAAGGAAGGGAGGGAGGAAGGAAGGAGGGAAGGGAGGGAGGGAGGAGAGAAGGAAGGAAGGAGGGAAGGAGGAAAGGGAGGGAGGGAGGAAGGAAGGGAGGGAGGAAGGGAGGAGAGAAGGAAGGAAGGGAAGAAGGAAGGAAGGGAGGAGAGAAGGAAGGGAGGAAGGGAGGGAGGAGAGAAGGAAGATAGGAGGGAAGGAAGGAGGAAAGGGAGGGAGGGAGGAAGGGAGGAGGGAAGGAAGGAAGGGGGGAAGGAAGGAGGAAAGGAAGGGAGGGAGGGAGGAAGGTAGGAGAGAAGGAAGGAAGGGAAGAAGGAAGGGAAGAAGGAAGGGAGGGAGGAAGGGAGGAGAGAAGGAAGGGAGGAAGGAAGGAGGGAAGGAAGGGAGGGAGGAGAGAAGGAAGGAGGAAAGAGAGGGAGGGAGGAAGGGAGGAGGGAAGGAAGGGGGGAAGGAAGGAGGAAAGGGAGGGAGGGAGGGAGGAAGGGAGGAGAGAAGGAAGGAAGGGAGGGAGGAGGGAAGGGAGGGAGGAAGGAAGGAGGAAAGGAAGGGAGGAGAGAAGGAAGGAAGGAAGAGAAGAAGGAAGGTAGGGAGGAAGGAAGGAGGGAAGGAAGGAAGGGAAGAAGGAAGGGAGGAAGAGAGGAGAGAAGGAAGGAAGGGAAGAAGGAAGGAAGGAGGAAAGGAAGGAAGGAAGGGAAGAAGGAAGGAGAGAAGGGAGGGAGGGAGGGAGGAAAGAAGAAAGGGAGGGAGGGGAGAAGGGAGGGAGGAAGGAAGGAAAGAGTGTTTTAAAGCCAGAGTCCAAAGGAAAACTGTCAGTTTTATATTATTTAGGTCATTTCTTATGTGAAAATGTATAAGTGTTTGTAAGAATCATGTCCTATCAATATATGACCAGCAGCAATCAACCCACCTGCTAAAGACTTATTTATTTCGTGTCAAAAGTATTGCATAATAAATACATTTTAAAATTATGGGGAAAAAGGAAATCACAAGCAACTAAATAGTTTTAGACCAAAAGCGGGCAACAGCGACCGCATTGTCCGTAGCTTTAAGCAAGTCCTCCTCCATGCATGAGGCAAGGCATTGTGGGCAATTATACATATGCGGAGTTGTTTGTTCTGCTCCACAGTCACACAAAGTGAAGGATTCCTCCAGGCCGTGCCACCTTGCCAAGTTGTCTTTTGATCTGCCCACTCCGCTTCTCAGTCTGTTTAGGGACTTCCAAGTTGCCCATTCATGGTTTGCCCCGGGAGGAAGGAAGACCCTCATGGGGGGCCATCCAGTTAGAATTGCCTGTTTTGGCTGCCCAGAGGGACATCCTTGCTGTTGCGGGGGGAACATTAAGAGAAGGAAGACCCTCATGGGGGGCCATCCAGTTAGAATTGCCTGTTTTGGCTGCCCAGAGGGACATCCTTGCTGTTGCGGGGGGAACATTAAGAGAAGTGGTGCTAAAGACTGAGTGCTATTAATAGAAACTGAGTAAATCTTGAGTTAGTGTCCTTAGTGGTGATGATGGTGAGGGTGATGATGAGAGCTGTTGGAGTGGAGCTGAAGAGAGTTTGAAAACGGAGAGTCTGGAAACCAGAGAGTTTTAAAGGTTGCAGCTTGAAAGCTTTAAGATAAAAACATTTTGTTTTGCCGTTTGAAAGCAGCTGATAAAAGCCAAGGACTGTTGTGTTTGTATATATTTTTGTATAAATCTTTCTTTGCTAAAAGACAGTTTGTTTTGGGTTTTTCTCCTTGGATGAAGGGTGCAGCTTCCGCAGAAGGGGTTGAATATTTGGAACCCCAGTTTGATAGCTGTGACATAAACAGTGTAGCAAGGCTTAGGTCTTAATGATGCGACCCTGGTGAGAAGAGCCTGGGGATGCTAAGGGGGATTCGGCCAAGGAGGCCAGCTCTCCAGGATGGGCCTTGGGGTCAGAGGCCCCGCTCCTTCCTGGAGGGCCTGTTGCACCCCAAGCAGCGTGAGCACTGGAAACCAAACAGAAATCAATAATCATATAATATCTTTATTAAAACAATAATAAATTCAGGAAAGAATAAGTGGAAAGGATGAGTGAGCAATAGTCCTTTAAGAAATGGTATGAATTAGTCCAAAGAGTTGAAGAGATATGTCCAATATTATTGTCCAAAGTCCAGAAACCAAAACACGCTCAAAACTGTTGGAAAGTTCTTGAGCGGGAAAACAACAAGAAAGCAGGAGTGAATAACAAGGTCCAAAGTCACTAGGAAGTCTTGGATATCAAGGCAGGCAGAAGATGAAGCTAAAAGCAATCTGGATTCAGGAACAATGCAAAGACGTGAATTTACTTCGGATTAAACCAGGAGTCGCAGCTTGGCTTGGCTGCCAGGAACAGGAGGCTTGGCTTGGTGAAATCAGGGAACTGGAAACGGTGAAGTGTTCTCAGAAGTTGCTACGTTGACACTACGAATTGTTCACAGTGCAAGACACTTTTATGGAACTCAGATTTAATCACAGCAAAGGGAAACCAACTCCCCAAAGGTTCCCAAGGCAATCTCCTATCCAGTATCCCTCAAGATGCCAAATGTTCACTCCTTCAAAGCTGCTGTTTCTGTGATCTCTGGCGATGCAAAAACTCCCTTCTGTTAAAGGATACATTCCCTGGGGAACTCGGGACATCTGGTTCTACCACGGGAGTAATGTTTTCAGTATCCCTCCAAATTAAGGAAACATCGGAGCTATCCACAGCTGGAGTCTGTAATTGGAAGGAGCTCGGAGAACTGGGTAAAAAGTCAGAATAAGCTTCATCCTGGTCAAAGTTCATTTCTGAACCAGGTTCAGAACTCAAAGGTGGCTGGGGTATAACACAATGATAGGTTCCACCTCATTGACAATCACCTCGCTTGATACATTTTTACACTGTCCCAGTAGTTGCGAATAATTTCACCGCCTATCCCACCTCCAATTTCTTCCATTAAATACTGCAGCACTTTTCTCACCCTTCAGGTTTACAATATACACTCCTTGCACTTTGACCCTGTTTGTTTTTAGGTTTATCTTGTTCTGCTTTTAAATGGTGGCCTGTCAATTTTATCTTATTGCTATGTTATTGTGTACAAATATGTTTTTCTTCATCTTAATATGTTTTGTTTATGATGTGTTTATGTATGTATTTTATTCTGTTTTATTGTGATTATTTGGGCTTGGCCCCAGGTAAGCCGCCCGAGTCCCTGCAGGGAGATGGAGGCGTTTCACCCACATCTATGGCAGGCATCCTCAGAGACTGGAATTGGAACACGGCCATACAGCCTGGAAAACACACAACCCTGTGATTCTGGCCATGAAAGCCTTCGACAACATATTAATTGTAGTTTCAATACACCCCAACTCACTTCCCTGTACGAGGTTTTCTAGCCCAATGAACAACATTGCATTTGTTCAGTGTAAAAGCCATTATAAATAACACTGGCAGTGTGTTTAGTCAAATGTGTAAACTGCCTTCCATCAAATTATAATCAAGGCTTCAAGAAGCTGGCTCTGCACAAGGCTCCTCAATGACATCCCACTTGAAAAATCTGCTATGAAATGTGACTCTGAATCAGTGCTTGAAGCATGCGCATACATCACCATTTTGGAAATTCCCTTTAAATGGAAATGATTGCATCTGGCTTAACTTTTTTCACATGGATCTTTTTTGCCTCTTGGTGCATAATGAATTTTCAAGACATGAATTATGTATTTTTATTGCCTAGGATTTGTGATTTATACTCCGAGGACATAAGTCTTACTAATTTCCCATTCATCACTGGCAAGCTTGCAGTATTCACGTATTGGGTTGTTCCTCTGTTTTCATGTGCTCTTGAGTTATGTAACGGGTTTATATAACTTGTGGCTGGCTCCTGGTGGTGCCCCATGCACCGCAGCACTGGAAATAGCATTTACATTTGCCAAGGAGATTATGCAATTGTCATGCTCTAGAGGCAGCCCTCCTCAAAGGAAATAAATGCATCTGAGATGAACCACTTGATTTAAATGTTTTGTCATGGTGTTCCTTCAAGTCATTTCCAACCCATCTAAAGCAAACCTATCATGAGAGTGTTTTTGGTCAGATTTATTCAGAAGCCTTCTTCTGAGGCTGAGAGCATGCAACGTCCATGGCTGAGCAAGGATGCAAACCCTGGCCGCCAGAGTTGAAGTCCAAACCACTACACCATATTTGTTTTCATTTTGTTGTAAATGTCATCCTCTAAAACTCAAAACTGGTTAGTAATTAGAATGTCTTACAAAAGATATATCTGGGAATACTCCTAATTCCAACTACAAACAAGTTTCAAAAGCAATTTACTGTCATAACTTAAGACAAGGAAGACAGAAATTCTGAAGTCACAATGAATATTCACTGAAGTCTGCTGACAAAGCAGGTGTACAGTAGAGTCTCGCTTATCCAACATAAATGGGCTGGCAGAACGTTGGATAAGTGAATATGTTGGATAATAAGGAGAGATTAAGGAAAAGCCTATTAAACATCAAATTAGGTTATGATTTTACAAATTAAGCACTAAAACATCATGTTATACAAATTTGACAGAAAAAGTAGTTCAATAGGCAGTAATGCTATGTAGTAATTACTGTATTTACGAACTTAGCACCAAAATATCACGATGTATTGAAAACATTGACTACAAAAATGCGTTGGATAATCCAGAACATTGGATAAGCAATTGTTGGATAAGTGAGACTGTCAAGGACAGAACGCCACAAGGTTCAAAATAACAGAGTTTATTTAATTACAGAACTCAAAAAATGCCCGTAAAAACACAAGGGCCAGGCAATTTTAGCCTTTAGGAGCAAAAAAGGGACAAGGAAAAAACGTACAAAAGATAAACCGGATTAAACCGAAGTTTAATCCGGGTAAAAACAAACTGCTTGCTTCAGCCTGAGGGTAAACAAAACAAAAGCCGAGGAACAAAAGAATGCAACTAATTGGCAGCAGATTCCTCTCTGCTGCCAACACGGTGCTTAGAGGAACTTGCGTCGCTCCCACACACACAGCAGACAGGATTTCCAACACGAACAGATCAGCCAAGGATTGTAGCAGAAGAGTAGACCCAGTTCCTTTCCGTGGTTCAAAGCCAGAAGTAGACGTTTGTAGTTTCCAAGTCCAGAAGGGGGTAGACAAGCCGTGGTCAGTTCAATCCGAGTTTTCAAAGCAGGAGATGGCGTCCGTCAAGAAGACGACGGAAGGTCAAGGTCTCAGCACAGGAAAACACACCAGTCTTCAGGAAAGCGTCCCACACAGATCCCAAGCGTTTGTCCAGATTACCTTGCCCAACGCAATTTGCAATTGCTCCCAAGCCCCATTTTATGCCAGTTACAAATCCTCATCACTGTCAGCTGTCCTCCTTAACCCGGGCGTTTCCTCATCACTTTCCTCATCAGAGCTGGAACACCTCTGACTACGCCCCACAGCATCTCCAGCTGTGGATCCCGTCCCATCCCTCCAGCTAAGCCATGGGTCTAGTCCTGAAAGTCCCCATTCATCTTCTATCCCATCATGACCAGTGGCACCCAATTCCTCCCTTACCCGAGTCCAATCCATCTCATCCTCCTCCGAGCTAACCAGCCCCTCCTCCATTCTCTCCGTAAACCCCTCAAAAGACTCTTCGTCAGATGGTGCTGCAAAAATGTCTCGCAGTCTTTTTCTTTCTCGCTCCTCGAGAGTATCTGACTCTCGAGGAGTCTTACGCCCACGTCTGTCAGTAACAGAGCCATGAGGCTCAATCATAACAGAGACTCTACTGTATTTGGAAAAGGCATGGTTGTGATACCAGTTTGAAAGTGGGCTCTTGTTGTGACTCATCCTTTGCCTTTGTGTGACTCTGATGAGGATTCTGGGATGCAAGTGCATAATGATGGGATTAATGATGGGATTCAGATTCAGGATGAATTTCAAGATGACTGATGGGAATTATGGGATTCAGGTGCAGAGTGTTCCTGCTGTGGGAGATGACGAACAGGGAGTTTTTCCCATGGGAAGAAATGAGGTTGTTTCTGATGATGGTTTTCAGGTGCAAGAAGCAGAAGGGGAGAGTAGCTCTGATAACACTAATGAGCTCAGTGGCCTTGGCACCAGTTGGCTGGAATTTCGGGGGTTGCGTAGAAGCCTCAAAATACCAAATAAGAGGGAGGTCAAAGGGCAAAGAAATGCCTTCATGTTATGTTATTAAAACAGTTGCTGAAAGAGAGGTCTTTGTCAAAAGCAACTTCTTAGCTAGAGTCAAGAACCAAGTCTGCTTTCCCGTATCAAGTCTGCGTTCCTGTATTACCTTGTAGCCTGGATATATTCTAGTTGCTGGGACTTTGGCTTCCTTTGAAAGGACCCTGTTTCATACCTATGCTTCTATGGATTTGATGATTACAGCCTTGTTTTGTAACTATATTTTGGAACTGAACTTTTACCTTTTAGGAACTATTTTACTGCCTATTAATAAACTACAAAAGACTATGTTCTGTGTGCAGTCTGGTGTCTTTAGCAAGGTGAAGCTAACCTGAGGTACGACAGTTCTGTATATTGAGATTTTCAGTGCAGACCTGCCTATAGAGTCCGGACATGCCTTACATCAGGGGTCCCCAAACTTTTTAAACAGGGGGCCAGTTCACGGTCCCTCAGACCATTAGGGGGCCAGTCTATAGTTTTTTTAAAAAAAAAACTGTGAACAAATTCCTATGCACACTGCACATATCTTATTTTGAAGTAAAAAAAAACCTAAACAGGAACAAATACAGCCTCAATGTTAATAATATAAATCATCATCATCATATAAATAATAAAGAGGGTTGGAAGAGACCACTTGGGCCATTTAGTCTAGCCCCCTCCTGCCTTTGTCCACCAAAAGCACAAGCAAAGCACTCCTGACAGATGGCCACCCAGCCTCAATATTAATAATAATAATAATAATAATAATAATAATAATAATAATAATAATAAAAATAATGAAGAGGGTTGGAAGAGATCCCTTGGGCAATTTAGTCCAACCCCCTTCTGCCTTTGTGCACCAAAAACACAAGCAAAGCTCCCCTGACAGATGGCCACCCAGCCTCAATGTTAATAATAATAATAATACAAATAAAAATAATGAAGAGGGTTGGAAGAGACCCCTTGGGCAATGCAGTCCAACCCCCTTCTGCCTTTGTGCACCAAAAGCACAAGCAAAGCTCCCCTGATAGATGGCCACCCAGCCTCAATGTTAATAATAATAATAATAATAATAATAATAATAATAATAATAATAATAATAAAAATAATGCAAATAAAAATAACGAAGAGGGTTGGAAGAGACCCTTTGGGCAATGTAGTCCAACCAGCTTCTGCCTTTGTGCAGCAATAGCACAAGCAAAACACCCCCTTAATTATTAAAAATTAAATAATAACTAAAATACCTTTATAAACACAAAACAAAGCTTTGCAAGGCAAGCACCGGGCGAAGAAGGAGGCTGGGAAAGGCATCACACGAGGGAGGAGGCGGGGAAAGGCTCAAGGCTGGTGAAGCAGAGGGAAGAAAGGGCTCAAGGCTCATGCAGCAGAGGGAGGAAAGTCTCTAAAGCCAAAGCTCAAAGGCTTGTGCAGCGAGAGGGGAAAAGAAGGAAAGGCTCCAAGGCTTATGCAGGGAGGGAGAAGCCAGCAAAGCTTTGCAAGGCAAGCACTGGGAGAAGGAGGCGGGGAAAGGCACCGGGTGTGATGACTCATGGGCCTTGTAGTCCTGCTTATGACACTGTAATGCCTGATGATGAAGAAAACTGGGGTTTTTTACCTTCCCAGTCTGAACTGGAATCTTCCCAGCCAGATCTTTCCCAGGCAGATCTGGGAACCTTGCACCTGCAAGAGAGTTGTGACCCAGAAGTATGTCAAACAAATCCGGAGCCCACTTCCCCTGTGTTCTCCCGCCATGAGTTTTGTAAACAACAGAGAGGTTTGGAAGCTGCTTCGCGCAGGAGTGCGAGGATAGCAGCCAAGAATTCAGCCAATTAAGTCTGCTTTTTCGTGAGAATCCTTAAGGAGTCAAACATCTGGTCTCAAAGATTAGCTTTCGTTTCTGGTTCCCAGAGAACTGCTTCGGCGGGAAAGTTAGACTCTATATAGGTGATTTACCCGCGAAGTAACTTCGCGGAGTCAATTCGTCAACCTCCGGAGCGAGTTGTGTCTGGACAGCGCGCTCCGTTTCAAGCCTCGCTCCTGCTCAAGCCTTGCCCTGCTTTCCAGCCTTCGCTCCTGTTTCTGCCTTTGTTTACCTACGGACCTTGCTTGTTTCCCAGGACTAAACATTGCCTTGTATCACGGATTTTACCAAGTTTTTCCACGGACCTTGTTCTTGTTCCTTGTTACCTTGTTCCACGTTTTAAGCCTTGTTTCAAGTATCAAGTTATTTCCTAGCCTTGCTCAAGTTTATGGACTAAAGGACCTTGTCATCTCCCCTCACCTTGCCTGGCAAAGTGAGTGTTTCGGTTATTGGATTACAACTTTGAACCTTAATATTTCATATTGGACATCGCTTTTTTGGACTAATTTAGACCTTTCCTGAAAGGTCTGCTTTTGGACTATTTCATATACTTGCTTTTATTAACTTTATATATTCCTTCAATAAAGATATTAGATAGATTCTGGCCTCTGTGTTTGGTTATTGGTGCCTTTGCAGCCTGGGTCCTGACAGTTTGACTCCGCCACCCATAAGCACCAATTAACCAAGGCCAGAATGTCGACCGGAGCCGCGCCGGCTGGGCAGCCGCTCAGCTACACCATCAGCAAAGATGAAGTGGATCGCATCCGTGACAGACTCAACGCGCAGGATGGAGAAATAAAAGGATTGAGGGAGCGCGGAGTCCGCCTCCCGGCCATGGCGTTGCCAACTAAGTTTTCTGGAGAAGCTTCCAAGGTCCAAGTTTTCCGCCGCCAGTGCCAGGCTTACCTAGAGGCCCGTGCCGCCGAGTTTCCCCAAGAAGACATCAAGGTGGCGTGGGTTTACAGCCTTCTAGACGGACCAGCGGCCAGCTGGGCGACGGCCCTATTCGATCAAGCCTCTTCCCACCTAAGAACAGCGCAACGCTTCTTGGATCACCTTAAGGAGACCTGGGGAATCGAGGACAATTTGGAGGCAGCCGGCCATAAACTCCGGCGCCTCTTTCAAGGAGACAGACCCATGTCTCAGTACATAGCTGAGTTCCGAGTGCTGGCCCACAGCACCGGCTGGAACGATGTAGCCCTCAGGGGACAATTTCGAGAGGGTCTCAACATTGAAATGCTGGAAGAAATCTCCAAGGTGGACCCTCCCCAGTCCCTCGAAGCACTCATTGACCAATGTTTACGGGCTGAAGTCTTGATTGCCAACAGGAAACAATGGGTACGTGGTCAGAGCGGTAGAGCTGGGGCAAAACCCCCCACTCCCGCCAGCGTCCAGCCGCGTCCAGTGTGGAGACCCCCACCACCAACCCCATACCCCAGAGGGAGCGAGGAGGTGCCGATGCAGTTGGGCAACGTGCGACCCAGGTTAGATGCCGCCGAGAAGGCCCGTCGCCAACGCTTAAATCTCTGCTGGTATTGCGGAAATGGGGGCCACTTCGCCAGAGAGTGTCCAGCCAAAGGGAAGCCCGCCGCCCGTCTTGCGGCGGCGTCCTCCACGGAGACGAAGGCGTCTGAGGCGGCTGGCACACAGCCGGCGGGGGAAGCCAACGACCGGGCGTAGAGAGGCTCGCCAACCCGGTCAGAAAACCCATTCAAGAGCCGCCAACCGGGGTCCTGTTCCTTCTAGTGGTCACCTTATGGTCAGCAAAAAGGGGACCCGTCATGATCCACGCCATGATAGACTCCGGAGCCACCAACAACTTCATTGACAGAGAGTATGCCGACTCTCTGGGATTACAATATCATGACTTCAAGAATGCCCGTGTGGTGCAAGCCATAGACGGCCGCCCCCTCAAGACGGGGCCCGTAAGCCAGTGGTCAGAACCCACCAGGATGTGGATAAGGGAACATATGGAAGAGATTTCTTTCTTTGTTACCGAGGTTCCCCATTTCCCTGTGATTTTGGGAATCCCGTGGCTGACTCTTCACGACCCAAGCATCTCCTGGTCCAACAGAGAACTACAGTTTGCTTCAAAGTACTGCCAAAACCATTGCCTCGTAGCCAAGGTCTGCCATGCCACAGAGACCGAGCCCATCATCACCCTGCCCAAGAAGTACTCCGAGTATTGGGATGTATTCAATGAAAAAGAAGCCGAGAAATTACCCCCACATAGACCTTATGACTGTGCCATTGACTTGGTGGAGGGGGCCCCGATCCCGCGAGGGCACCTATACTCCCTGACTGAACCGGAGCAAGAAGCTCTCAGGGAATTCATAGAGACAAACCTTCGCAAGGGATTCATCAGACCCTCTCAATCCCCAGCCGCCTCCCCAGTGATGTTTGTGAAGAAGAAGTCAGGGGAATTACGCTTGGTGGTGGACTACAGAGCATTGAACAATATCACCAAGCGGAACAGTTATCCCCTGCCCTTAATCTCGGATCTACTGGACCGACTTCGAGGAGCCAAGGTCTACACCAAGCTGGATCTTCGAGGGGCTTATAATCTAGTTCGCATCAGAGAAGGGGACGAGTGGAAGACTGCCTTTCAGACTAAATTCGGATTATTCGAGTCCCGAGTTATGAATTATGGATTATGCGGAGCCCCCGCAACGTTCCAGCATTTTGTCAATGATATTTTTCAGGACTATCTAGATCGGTTCTTGATAATCTACCTGGACGATTTTTTGGTGTTTTCTAGATCACAATCAGAACATGAGAACCACGTCAAAATGGTGTTACAACGTTTGCGAGATCATGGACTTTATGCCAAGTTGGAAAAATGCGCTTTCGATCTACAAGAGGTAGATTTCCTTGGTTACCGTATCTCGCCTCTAGGGCTCTCCATGGATCCAGCCAAGGTTTCAGCAGTATTGGAATGGCGGGCGCCAACTAACAAGAAAGAGGTGCAGCGTTTCTTGGGGTTCGCGAACTATTACCGCAAGTTCATTCCAGATTTTGCCCGCTGGTCTGACCCAATCACTAGCTGCATCCGTGGAAAACAGCCCTTCCGCTGGACTGATCAAGCAGAGAAAGGGTTCCAGCAACTAAAGAAATTATTCACGTCCCAGCCAATTCTACAGCACCCAGATCCTGGAACCCCTTTTGTTGTGCAAGCGGACGCCTCGGATGTGGCAATTGGGGCTGTACTCTTACAACCGGTGGGAGACCACCTTCATCCCTGTGCCTTTTACTCCCGTCAACTAACCACACCAGAGAGAAATTACACCATTTGGGAAAAGGAACTACTGGCCATAAAGGCAGCCTTTGAAACTTGGAGACATTGGCTAGAAGGGGCCAAATTTCCCATTGAAGTCCACACTGATCATCGAAATCTAGAACATCTAAGAACTGCCCGCAAACTAAATCAGAGGCAGCAACGTTGGGCTTTATTCTTTGAACGTTTCAACTTCCAGATCCATTATGTGACCCCAGCCCAAACCAAGCAAGCAGACGCCCTGTCACGTAAATCGGAATACGCTGCAGGACGCAAGGAGACCTTTGAATCCCAACTACTACAACCCGAGAACTTTGCCACGCTCACAGTGGGGAACACCAAATCCACTCCCATTGGTTCAACTTCCTCTACTCCAGGACCCATCTGTGCTCAAGAAATCAGGGCTAGTCAGCAAGCAGATGCCTGGGCGCAGGACCAACTTCGTCAAGGTCTGCATTTTCCCTTTTCGCTTAAAGATGGACTGCTTTGCTATAGAAATCATGTTTATATCCCACCCGGACCGGGCAGGGAAAAAGCGCTTCGTCTGTGTCATGACTGCAAACCAGCAGGGCATTTCGGACTATTTAAAACCATGCATCTGATCCTAAGGGATTTTTGGTGGCCCAAGATCCGCAAAGATGTGGAAAAATATGTCAACACCTGCCCAGTATGCCAGCGCTCCAAGATAAGAAGGGAGAAACCCTCAGGGCTTCTACATCCCCTTCCTACCCCATCTCGCCCATGGGAAATAATTTCTGCGGATTTCATCACTGACCTACCACCTTCCTGTGGATTCACCACGATCCTAGTGGTGGTGGACCTTTTCACCAAGTTAGCCCATTTCATACCCTGTGAAGGTCTCCCCACGGCCAAAGAGACTGCAGATCTATTCCTTCAACATGTTTTCAGACTACATGGATTGCCCAAGAGTTTAGTCTCAGACCGTGGATCTCAATTCACCTCTCGTTTTTGGAAGGCACTACAAAAACTATTGGGCATAGACTCTCGCTTATCTTCAGCTCATCATCCTCAAACAGATGGGCAAACGGAGCGCACCAATGCCACCTTGGAGCAGTATCTTCGCTGTTATGTAAACTACCAACAGGACAATTGGGCTTCTCTGTTACCACTGTCAGAGTTTGCTTATAACAATGGAGTTCAAGCTTCTACAAAAGAAACGCCGTTCTTTGCAAACTACGGCTTCCACCCACGTTTCTTTCCCCCTGTCATTGAAACTTCAGAAGTTCCCGCAGCAGAGGATTGGCTGCAGGAACTCACAGCGGTACAACAACTTTTGCTCCAGCAACTGGACCAAGCCAAGGAGGACTATAAACGCCACGCTGACAAACATCGCCAGCCGGGCCCCGAAATCAAGGTAGGAGATCGGGTTTTCCTGTCCACTCGCTTTCTGCCCTCCCACCGCCCTTGCCGGAAGTTAGATGCCCGTTTCATTGGCCCTTATCCAGTGGTGGCGCAATTAAACCCCGTGACTTTCAAACTCCAACTTCCGCGTTCAATGCGCATCCACCCAGTGTTTCACCGTTCCCTGCTCCTTCCGGCGGATGGTGTGCGTCCTGATACAGACCAACCGGCTCCCCCTCCTGTTTTGATGAATGGGGAGGAGGAGTTCGAGGTTGAGGACATTTTAGATTCTCGCTTTCACCGCCGCCGCCTGCAATATCTCATTGACTGGGTGGGTTTTGGCCCTGAGGAGCGCTCTTGGGAAGACGCCTCCACAGTTCACGCTCCTGATCTAACCCGTCGCTTTCATCAGACCTATCCCACCAAACCGCGGCCTCGCGCTTCGGGGAGAGAGTCCCAGTTTGGGAGGGGCCCTGAGGAGGGGGATAGTGTGATGACTCATGGGCCTTGTAGTCCTGCTTATGACACTGTAATGCCTGATGATGAAGAAAACTGGGGTTTTTTACCTTCCCAGTCTGAACTGGAATCTTCCCAGCCAGATCTTTCCCAGGCAGATCTGGGAACCTTGCACCTGCAAGAGAGTTGTGACCCAGAAGTATGTCAAACAAATCCGGAGCCCACTTCCCCTGTGTTCTCCCGCCATGAGTTTTGTAAACAACAGAGAGGTTTGGAAGCTGCTTCGCGCAGGAGTGCGAGGATAGCAGCCAAGAATTCAGCCAATTAAGTCTGCTTTTTCGTGAGAATCCTTAAGGAGTCAAACATCTGGTCTCAAAGATTAGCTTTCGTTTCTGGTTCCCAGAGAACTGCTTCGGCGGGAAAGTTAGACTCTATATAGGTGATTTACCCGCGAAGTAACTTCGCGGAGTCAATTCGTCAACCTCCGGAGCGAGTTGTGTCTGGACAGCGCGCTCCGTTTCAAGCCTCGCTCCTGCTCAAGCCTTGCCCTGCTTTCCAGCCTTCGCTCCTGTTTCTGCCTTTGTTTACCTACGGACCTTGCTTGTTTCCCAGGACTAAACATTGCCTTGTATCACGGATTTTACCAAGTTTTTCCACGGACCTTGTTCTTGTTCCTTGTTACCTTGTTCCACGTTTTAAGCCTTGTTTCAAGTATCAAGTTATTTCCTAGCCTTGCTCAAGTTTATGGACTAAAGGACCTTGTCATCTCCCCTCACCTTGCCTGGCAAAGTGAGTGTTTCGGTTATTGGATTACAACTTTGAACCTTAATATTTCATATTGGACATCGCTTTTTTGGACTAATTTAGACCTTTCCTGAAAGGTCTGCTTTTGGACTATTTCATATACTTGCTTTTATTAACTTTATATATTCCTTCAATAAAGATATTAGATAGATTCTGGCCTCTGTGTTTGGTTATTGGTGCCTTTGCAGCCTGGGTCCTGACACCGGGCGAGAGAGGAGCCGGGGAAAGGCACCGGGCAAGAGAGGAGGCTGGGAAAGGCACCGGGCGAGGGAAGAGGCAGGGAAAGGCACTGGGTGAGAGAGGAGGCGGGGAAAGGCACCGGGCGAGGGAGGAGGCTGGGAAAGGCACCGGGCGAGAGAGGAGGCGGGGAAAGACACCGGGCGAGGGAGGAGGCTGGGAAAGGCACCGGGCGAGAGAGGAGGCGGGGAAAGGCACCGGGCGAGAGAGGAGGCTGGGAAAGGCACCGGGCGAGAGAGGAGGCTGGGAAAGGCACCGGGCGAGGGAGGAGGCAGGCAAAGGCACTGGGTGAGAGAGGAGGCGGGGAAAGGCACTGGGAGAAGGAGGAGGTGGGGAAAGGCACCGGGCGAGGGAGGAGGCGGGGAAAGGCACTGGATGAGAGAGGAGGTGGGGAAAGGCTCAAGGCTCGTGCAGCAGAGGGAGGAAAGGCAGGAAAGGCAAGGCTCCAAGGCAGCGAGAGGGAGCTCAAAGGCTTGTGCAGGGAGCGGGAGAAAGAAGGAAAGGCTCCAAGGCTTATGCAGGGAGGGAGAAGGCAGGAAAGGCGGTAGCGGCACGCACCTTCCTTGGAGGAGGGTGCGGGCCGGATAAATGCCTTCAGGGGGCCGCATGTGGCCCGCGGGCCGTAGTTTGGGGACCCCTGCCTTACATATTGGTCAAAGTTTGCAATTAACCACTTTCTATTGGCTCCCTCTGGGTAATACTTCTCCTGGTTCAAATTTAAGGAGCAAGCAAGACGTTTTGCAGGATAGTTGGTGAGCCAAACCCAAAGAAAGCAAATAAATGAGGTAGAAGAACATGCATAAATACATCCATACTGCATTAGAACAAAACATGACCTCACCGAACTCCTAGTTCCCCTATTAATTCATGTTTAATTGTGATGCCTCATGGGCCTTGTAGTCCTGTTCCTAGTACTATTGTGGCAGATGAAGATGAAAACATGGGGTTTTCGCCGGTTCAACAAGAGCCGGAGTCCCTTCACCTGCCGGATGTTGATGTTTGCCCTCAAGAATTCAGTAAAACAGGCCCTGGGCATTACTCCCCTCCGTTTCCCAGGAAAGAATCTTATTCTAGAGACAGAGGAGTCAGAGAAGCAAATCGGAGGAGTTTATGGATCGCTGCCAAACAACAGGCTGATTAGGCCTGCTTCCCTTGGGAAATTCTAAGGAGTCTTGCATCTGGACAGTTGGGTTTCGCTTCTTGTTCTCTAGGGAAAGAGTTCTGTTGGCGGGAAAACGAGACCCAATATAGGTGTTTGACGCGGGAGATTCTTTGCGGAGTCAATTGATCAGCTTCAGGAGAGAGATCGTGTGTGGACTTTGTAACCCCAGTTCCTTGCTTCCCGGATCAAGCATTCAAGCCTTTGCCTTGCCTTGCTGTTTAACCACGGACCTTGTTCCACGCTTCACATTTTGCCTTGTTTCTAGTCACGGACCTAGTCAAGTACCAAGTTTATTTCCAGCCTTGTTGTCAAGCTTCATTGGACTTCTAAGACTCTGACATTTCCCCACACTATCGCTTGGCAAAAGTGTGTGTTTCGGTCAAGTGGATTAAAACTTTGAACTCTAATATCATTTATTGGACAATACATTTTTGGACTATATTTGACCTCATTTGAAAGGTCTGCTTCTGAACTATATTCTTCACTTGTTTTTATTGCTTTTATATATTTCCTTAATAAAGATATTAGAGATTGGCCTCCGTGTAAGGTTTTTGGTGCCCAGCAGCCAGGGACCTGACATTAATTAGGTCAACAAAGGTTGCAAAGTCCCATGTAAACTTTCCAGTTATCCAGAAATCTCAAGCAGGCAAAATGGCAAACAGAGCAAAAATGGAGACTCCATGTAAGTCCCACAAGACAATATTAAAAATAAAGGGGGTTTCACTTCCAGAGACTGGTGTGCTAATTCCCCTTTTCCGTAGTTTGGGCAAGAAACCACCACCAAAGAGTTCACAATGGTGGGAAAATGCATGCAAAGTGACTAGAAATCACTTCCAATTTCATCAAAATGGCAACAAGTGTCAGCAAGTGAATCACTGGATGCTGCAAAATGGCCTTTATATATTTCATTGATACCCAGCTCTATTCCATGAGATGGCATTAAGATTGTACCTAGGACTAATGGTTGATCAAAACCACCCAGAGGAAGGTCTGATCTCCCATTTTGAAAATATAAGAACAATGATTACCAAGGACCATTTCCATCCTTAAGTTCCTTAATAGTAGAAAATAGCTGGAGAGAGTCCTTCAAGTAATTTCCAATGTATGGCAACCCTTTGGAGACTCTTACCATAGGGTTTTCTTGGTCTAATTTGTTCAGGGGAGATTTGCCACTGCCTTTTTAGGCAGTGGATCCCATATGTTTTTGGTCTACAACTCCCAGAAATCCCAGCCAGTTTACTAGCTGTTAGGATTTCTGGGAGTTGAAGGCCAAACATCTGGGGACCCAGGTTGAAAACCCCAGTTTTAATTTGAAGTGGATGATTTGCCCATGGTCACCCAATGCATATCCATGGCTGAACAGGAACTCAAATCCTGGGGAGAAGCTGCAGACAAAAGAGCTGGTAGATCTAGGAACTGGTAGAGCCTAATTTGAGTATCTGTAACCTCTGCCCACTTTGTGCGTTAAG
The DNA here is from genome assembly GCF_035594765.1 of Anolis carolinensis. Lineage (NCBI taxonomy): Eukaryota > Metazoa > Chordata > Lepidosauria > Squamata > Anolidae > Anolis > Anolis carolinensis. Next base: position 4,651,919 of record NC_085841.1, read on the forward strand.
CCAATGACTAGATGCAAATTATATGGCTTGAAGATAAACCATGTCCACACCTTTGGCCTTATTTTTGCTTGATAAAAAGTTCTGGAAAATTCAAAACTGTTTATAGCATGGCCCGCTAGCCTAGAGTCAAAGTCTAATTCACTTGGAAGTTCCATATCCGCTTTAGCGCCAGTGGAGTAGGTTTGCCTTAAGGGCTGGCTTTTCAATTTCACTGCAATTCCTAGATTACATTTACATATAGAAAGAAACTCAAAGACGTGGAGCAGGGCAGAAATACGAGTGGTTAACAAGGAAGAGGAAAGTTTGTGTAAAACATCAGGCACCTCCACTGTTATAATAAATTGTTCATGTTGAATATTTCCTTTCACAGTAACGTGACCCTAATAATGCCCAAATCTCTTCTGCATTGCTGGTACAAATGAGGTGTTTTAGGACAACACTGGTGTGGAGTAAAAGATGGGAACCAATCATTTTAAAATACAAGCAACATATTCTTTAAGAAAAATACTATTTTCATGAACACAGATGGACAAGAGGTCCTACAGTGGCACCCAGTGGCCAATATTCTAAAACTCAGCCAACCTCTCCAGTAGGATTTATTTTAAAGCACAACATTGTCATTCAGAACAAGTCTAAGGGCTTCCTGGCACATTCCCTGCACTGGCAGACTTTGGACCGCTTTCTCAATGATGGGAGAAAAGCAAGATTCTGAACACATTTCTCCAAGTCCACTGTTTTTTACAAAGCTTTGCAAGCAGCTAACTATATTTCCCTTATGCATATAATACATTTTAGAATATCCTAGCAGGAAAGAGTTGGCCAGAAGGGATTGCCAGCTTGAGTTTTCTGTAGAGCAACTGCCTGAGCGAAGGGGCAGCTTAATGCAACTGCAAAAAGGTGTATTTGCATTATGCAATTGTGAGACAGAGTTTGACATCACAAAAGGACACTTACCCAGCAATGCAGCTGAGACACTCTAGGCCTTTTGTATCCCTGGCTGGGTTAGTCTCAGGTTCTCTTGATGTTTAAATTCAATTCTAGAACATGAAGGAAAGGCTACAGGATAGGCAAATCAATTATCAGACAACATCTGTTCTTAGCCTACCCTTTTTCCATTGGAGGCAGAGCATGACTTGAGCCCCAAACAAGAAACCACACATATGGAAGGAAGATAGCACTAGTTGTCAAAGGAAATGTATATAAAGAAAACTGTGAAGCTTCAATGATCCTGGCTTGAATGAAGCCTCTCAGGAGACATAAAAAACCGCAAACTATCCTAGACATAAATCCAACTTCCCATTTAGTAACTCTCCCCCTTAGCTTCAAACCATCAGAGTCCATAAAGTTAGTTATTTGTGTTCTCCTTTCTCCCAAAACACATGCGATGGTATTCCAACAGACTTGTAAACAACTGGGCAAGTGCCATGGATCTGAGTTTATGTTTCAAGAAACAGCAACTCGCACGTAAGACAACAAAAGCAGCAGGTAGTGTTTTAAATCTGATTTAATCTTGTAAAAAAATAATACATAGAATTTAAAAGAAAGTTCCTCTACGTGAACATGCAGGTGTCATCATCTCAGCATTTTTCAGCAGCAGTACTTCAAGCTGCTCAACACTTTCTGTAGATATATAGTATAGAGTGTTTTCTGTGACTAATACTTACAAAATAAATACAGTGCATTTGGATCCATACATCACAAAAGGAAGACCAAGGAGTGTCTTTAAACAGTAGAAAACGATTTGAGGGGAGAAAAAGATCTCTGCCTGTAATGGTTTGGAATTTACCAACCCTGTATTTCCCTTTTTTGTCAATTAAGAAGCAAAAACTTGCCTGGAGGGAACAACTTTGCAGAGAAATATGATCTGAAGGCCAGGAATGCTTGTGATTCGAGGTTCATTAGTGGGTGGGATGTTTAAATGCATGCCCACCGTATCTGTGTTCCCTGTCCCATACAGAATCCCTTTCCTATCTATCCAGATCCAGTCTCTACAGGAGTGACACATGGAGACCATGCAAGATTTCCAACAAAAGCAGCTCCACAAAAGCATCTAAAGATGGTAGCCGCACAAGCAAAGTGGTTACTTTCCATATAAGCTGCTCACCTTATCAGCATCAAACCAAACATGCAAAAAGCAACTGCCCATGAAAATTTCCAAGAGCAGGATTTGACTCCGCTACATCGCCATCACGTCATTTAAGAGTTCCAACTCTCTCCTGTTGTACTTTGGTTTAGACAAGGTGGTGCTCTGCCATCTGAATACAGCAGCTCCACGTTACCCAGCAGCAGTCCTCCGCAATGTCTGTCCTGCAAACGGAGAGCTGACTGCAGCTTTGAAAGCCTTGTGGAAATGAAAAGGGAATGGCTTTTCACCCTGCAAAAAAGGGACTGAAAGTAGCAAGTCATAAGAATGAAAGCCATGGAAAGTATCTGCCTTAAGAGGAAGACAAAACTTTTTACTGGATTAGTCAAAATTTCATTGGATTTCACCTGCCTTCTCACCCAGTTTAGAATTGCAAACCTCCTTGGCTATTTTGATTGTCCTTTTAGCATTGTGAACAATTCCAGGGTGATAGGATATTGCCAAAGAAACGTGGGCAGGAAAATCTATCCCAGAGAGCTATATAAGGCTCCTGAAAAACAAGTGGCACATTATCTTTGAGACAGTTGTGTGACAAGGAAGTCTATTTTCCATGGCAATCCCTCTGATTGTTGAGTTCCTCAAGAAGGAATGGAGGCCCCTTCTATACTGCCATATAATACAGATTATCAAAGCAGATAATCCACATTGTCTGCTTTGAACTGGATTCTACGAGTCTACACTGCCATATAATCCAGTTCAAAGCAGATAACCTGGATGTTATACGGCAGTGTAGAAGGAGCCATAGCTCCCCATATTCTATTTGGACTGTAGGTGCCAGAGAGCTGGAATGAAGGTGGTGAGAGGGAAGAGTCTGGGAAGAGAAATTCAAGAAATCACAAACAAACTCAACTGGAGGTAGCACCTGTGAGTTGAAAGGGGAAGGGCAGACCTCAACAATGAAACACAAAGAAAAAAGCAGGAAAGTGCAATTGCAAGAATATACAGCAAACCCATCTGTCCATGGGGATTTTACATTACAAGGCATTCACAGTGATCAGAAAATTGAACTTCACTTTTAAAGGGGGGTACCTAGGACTGAGGGAACATGACTGAAGGTTTGCAGAAGTCTGCAGGCATACAACTTCCGCCTGGGGCTTAAAGTGCACATGTGGAACAATGTATACTAGTATATATACACAGTCCAGGCCAGAGCCTCATTTTTGGCTGGAAGAAATCCAGTCTCTCCCTGCCTTAGCTGATCACAAATAAAGCTGATTCTGCTGCAGGCAATCAAGACATGCCCATTAGGGCTTACCCTCGTCAATTTCAAAAGTCCCAGAAAGCAAGGCTATGGAAAGAGGATCTCTCTTGATTGGAACTTTGCTGGCCACATGCCATTATTTCCTGAAAGTCACAGAATGAGCATTGCACATGATATGGTTGCTTCACAAGTAGTCAATGACAAGTCCTATCTGCAAAAGTGTGCAATTTCCACCCTTTCTCGCTGCAAGCCCAGTTGCCAATCTTCCAGCCACTCCATACCAATCTATACTTTTAAGGCAGTGGTTCCCAAACTTTGGTCTTCCAAGTTGTTTTAGACTTCAGCTCCCAAGATTCCCACTAATAGGACAAGCTGGCTGGGGTTTCTGGGAGCCAAAGTCCATAACATCTGGAAGACCAACATTTACGAACCATAGACTTGAAGGATCAAAGGACAGCAAAGCGAGCAAGGGAGGGGTTGTATTTTCAATCAGATGCAGCTACCATGCCTCCACTTCCCATTCTCACATTTCCCTAAGGTGGTCTAGATATGAATGGTGGGCAGGTGAGGAAAGAGGAGCAAGGCAAAGAAAGAGGAGTGGAGAGAAAGAAACAACCCTCCTTTGATTATAGCCGGCAGCAAGTTTCCAGAAAGCAAGTTTCCAGGAAGGAAGGTATTAAAAGAACAAGACAGATATGATTCCCGGAAATCAAATGAGACATAATTCACCTGTATCCCATACTTATCTAGATCACTTGTTGCTATTTCAATCTTGAGAACGCCAATTCAAGCATTTTAACTTGATGAGAGTAAGCAAGGATTTTCTGGATTTGGGACTCCAACTTCCACAGGATTTGTGGGGGGGGGGGGGGGGAGGTGCCCCATGTTTGTATTTCTCTCATTCCTTTTGTACCTCTGTCACACCTCTTTCTGAGAAGCCCCATGCTACTGCTTGAAATGCATACTAAGCCACGAAATGTGTTATCAGACCCAAAGAAAGCTTCCTGGTACTTGAGTCTCAAGTCAGGAGATCAAGAAGCAGTCCATGAGACAGGAATTCTGAACTCAAAGTGAAAATTCCTTTTCTATAGAGTAAGGGAGGTCTCCATGGCTGGCTTCCTACCCCAAGAGAAAAGGCTCCTCCTTGTTTGTGGACTTAGCACACAAGGGTGAAAGTTAACACCGTTAGCTCTCTAATAAATAGAACAGGCAAAAGGAAAAATTTAGGGTTTAAAACTAATAAAAAAGGAAGAGCTTTTGGGGTAAATAAACTCTTTGTGGTGGATGAACTCACCCTTTAACTACAAACTACAGGAAAGGAGATTCCACCTGAACATCAGGAAGAACTTCCTCACTGTGAGGGCTGTTCGGCAGTGGAACTCTCTCCCCCAGACTGTGGTGGAGGCTCCTTCTTTGGAGGCTTTTAAACAGAGGCTGGATGGCCATCTGTCGGGAGTGCTTTGAATGCGATTTCCTGCTTCTTGGCAGGGGGTTGGACTAGATGGCCCATGAGGTCTCTTCCAACTCTACTATTCTATGATTCTTTAGACATCAAAAATATTGCTAGGAAAGGCCAAATAAAGTCCACCCACAAAAGAAGAACAGGAAGCTCTGTGCTTCTTTCTTATAGTAGAGAGGGGCTTATCCATAGCAGGACTAATTGATTCATGGCTCTTATGGAAAGGTTCACTTCTCTCAGGGATGACAGGCTGCCTGGAAGGCCACTTGTTGAGGTTTTCCATAGCTCAGCTTAAGTTAAGAAAGCTCTTAATTGTAATTTATATTTGGACCATTTACAAAAATATAGCTTTCCAAACAGAAGCTTCAGGAAAAACTCTTCCCAAGTTTCCAGGGGGAAATGGACACCAGGACAGCAGGGATAACTGTCTCAGTCAGCAGAGAAAGCTGCCCTGCCAGCTCCAAAGCTTTCCCTGCTGCCAGAAAGAGCTTTCCCTTCCATGACCTCACTTGCAGGCAAAAAAGTGCACTACACCAGCATTAAGGAGAGTTTACAAAAGCACAGTGCACCAACAGGATTCTGGTCTTACAGTTTAGTTCCCAAGCTGTGCTTGAGTGGATCAGTAGATAAAGTCATGTCTTGTTATTGTCTTCCTAGCCTTAATACAGACTAGGCGCGCATTTAGAAACATGTCAGAGGTGGAATGCTGCTTCCTGGCTTTGGAGTTCCAAGGGCAGCATTAGCACAAGTACTATGTAATGGAAGGGAGAAAATGCTGTACTGAGTAAGATTCATGATGCTTCAGTTTTAGTGCTCAGGTTATCCATATCCAATATTTGCTAGACACTCATTTTGCTGGAAAAATAACTGTTGAAAGTGGTGCCTCAAGAGGCTGTTGAAACTCTGGTAGCTCCTCCAATGCCAGATTCTAGTCTCTACGCTGGTCAATTTGCTTCTAAGGTTAGGGCTCTGAGTTATGCCCCTGCATTAAGAAATGTAATGTAGACATTGTAAGGCCAATCTTGTTTACATTCCTTTTACGAACAGGCAAGTCTTTGGGGAAGCAACAGACAGATCAAAAAGAGAAGCTTTGCCAACAGCAATCTGTGTACAACTAGAGGATTCATCTTAATTAATATTCATTTGTACCTTTAAATGGGAGAAGCCATGGAGATCCTCTTCCACTGAGAGAAAACTCCTACTGCCCTAGTAAAGGCATCCCTGGAACTCAACAAGAATTTGGGTTTTCTTCTGGTCTGCATTGGGAATGGTTCTCTATTCAGACCAGGAAATTGCCCACTGCACCATATGACCAAACCTCTAATACAGAAAAAATGAGATCCTAAACCTACCCCAATAATCCCAGGGCTGGACAGACTACAAAAAATGCCCAGGAGGGCCAAAGTTTGCCCATGCCTGTGCTACAGGGACTGTTTCTAGTCGTATCTTGTGTTGGTTTTGATACCTCGGTCCTGTCATGTTTTCTTATCCATCTCTGTGCAGCATAAGGTACCCTAAGGGCTTGGAAAGAATACCTGACAATACCACATAACTGAGGAAAAGGCAGAGCACACACAGGCCCATTACTGAAGAAATGTGGTCTAACAGTAATCTGTACAGAAGTGGCAAATGGCTAGATCTTGGAGTAAGTGGAAGGTAAATCAGATCAGGCTGAACTCGAGCACCAAATTTAGCATAACAAAACACAAAACACATACAAAATAGGAAATATTTTAGAGTTAACTCCATCCCTACAGGGGAAAGAAAAGAACACTGTAGTTGCTGCAGGAGCCAGGTGGATTTAGGAATCCTCTCCAGAGAAGCAACCTGCACCAAGTTGGTTTGCAGCAGCACAGGAAACGTTTCAAGATGAATGAGATGCAAACAGCAAGGGGAGGCTACTTCTAGCAGTTCCCCTGGGCTTTGCTCCCACCATCCTCGCTTGAAGCAGGAAGCCCCTTTGATGTCTCTCGCTTAAGCAGGAGGAGAGGCAACCTGCTCAGCAGGGCCTTGATCACCTACTCTTGGGAGAAGAAACAGATTCCTGCTTGTTTACTTGATGTTTTTGAGCAAAGCAGTCCGGGCATTGACCACAGCTTTGAAGGCATCCTCACTGCCAGGAGCCATGCACTTGTCTGGGTGGAGAAGGACCGCCAACTTTCGGTAAGCCTTGTTCACCTCGTCCCTGGAAGGGAAACACAACAGGTATTGGTCAGGAGTTGCCACCACAACCACAAGCAGAACGAAGTAATGGGACTAGAAGGTTGGTACTCTGGCAGAAGCTGGATCACTGGACCCAAAGTGGGGAGTCCTTCAAACAAAACGCCATAAGCAATAACAACATTTGTAACATTTACTTATTTAGATATTTATATCCCTGTTAATATCAACATATTAAATCAGCTTAGAGCAAAAACATTTGAATAAACTTTTAAAATGTACATAAGCATTTTGATCCCAGCATCCTGTGTGAACTCCATTAAAGTACAACAGCAAAAAAAGAGTTATATTTTAATCTAGTGCCTAAACTAAGCCAATTTTGCATTAATTCATCCTCCAAGGAGAGGACACTTCACAGCAGAGAATGCTCTCTTTCTCATTCTCACACAAGCGTTTGATCTAGACTCCTGGGACACAGAAGGCCATTACAAAATGTTATGCTTATTCCTATGAAGGCACCAGTTGCCTATTTTTAAACTTAAAGTAAGAAAATACTGTTCTTCATTGTTATCCGAGATCACTGTAAGAGATGTTGGTGAGAGACTCTATTACAATAACAACCAAAATTCAAAATCTGTGGGACATTCATCTACTGCCATATTCTAACTAAGAATGAAAGATGGCAACTTTCTTGCAACTACACACACCCCATTCACCGGACAACAGAGAAGTTACTAAATTGAAAGGATCACCAAGAAATAATCAATACTGCAAAATACTGCTCACAAAGATGCTCACAATCCTTAGGAACAATTTAGAAACATGCAAGAAGGAAAATGAAAGTGTTAGAAAATAGCTAACATTTTGGAGAAGGGAAATAAAGAACCAATTTCCAGATTAAAGAAATATATTTTAAAATACAACTTAGAAGATAATCAAATAAAACAGCAATAATGTCATGGGCCAAAGATTTAGAGGAAAATAGTGATTTGGAAAAGAGGTTTTAAATTTTCAATAACGTGTATAAAATGTTCTACAGACGTTATATAACTCCCTAGGTGATAAACAAAATAGATAAATCCCATCGGGGGGAATGCTGGAGATGCAAAATACATAAAGGTACCTCTTTCCACACTTGGGGGACTTGTAGGCTGGTACTAACTTTTTGGGAAAAGGTAATCAAGGAAACAAACAAAGTAATTACTAAAATGTTAAGAAAAACCCAGAAATGTGCCTTTTAGGTTTATTTGATAAAAAAAAATCAGTAAAGAAAACATAGAAATTTGTCGATACAGTTTTGTAGCTGCAAGATTAATAATAGCAAAATCATAGAAGGGGGGAAAAGAGCTATCTATAAAGGACTGGAGAGGAAAATTATTAGACTAAAGGTACACTTTGAAATAGCAACAAGGGGAAGTAATTAATATAAAGATAAGGGTAGATTTTAATGAGATATTAATTTCACATTGTCAGAAGTCATGGATGCTGGTTCAGGGGTGCGGGGAGGGGGGTGAGTGTGGTAAACAGATGTATTTGTGTTATGTGTATTTGATGTATTTCTTTTATTGTCTTTTACATTCTGTATATCACTTTGTGCGACATATACAATGGTTTACACCTCTTCCAATACCTTGTGGCCCCAGGTTTGACACCCAGCATGTCCCAGCTGTCCTTGCTACTGCGGATCCTTCGGATGGTGTCTGCTTGCTCCTTTGTGAAACTGATGCTCATGCTGGCCACAGGCCGCTTCCCACCATTGTCACACAAATCAACAATGGCCGAATAGAAAGTCTACAAGCAGAAGAGAGTCCAGAGTTAGCATGTTCTTATACTTGGCCACTACTCAACATTATTCTACTTCTATACCAAAATCTCCAGTAATTGTCATAGTGCCTCAAAAGCCATAGAAAGACTGTAGATTGGGTTTGCAAGTCTAGGACTAGGACACTTAAATCCTTCAAGATCTTCAGCTGATTAATAATACACTAAAGCATTACAAGCCAAGTAAACTCATGTTCTGAGCCTTGGATACTTGCCACTAGCATTAGATTGTAAGCTTACAGCTGAACCAATTTTTTCCTCAACACTGCATTGAAAAACTGCAGGAAAGGGTTTGAAATGTAGCCTTTTTATATAATAATAATAATAATAACAATAATAATACAAAATTACGATCTGTCAACTGCAAAAGGCCACCCTACTGGGATCTGCGTGAATCATCCGAAAATACATCACACAGTCCTAGACACTTGGGAAGTGTTCGACTTGAGATTTTGTCATATGAAATCCAGCATATCTATCTTGTTTGCTGTGTCATACTATGTCTTTGTGTCAATAATAATAATAATAATAATAATAATAATAATAATAATAATAAACTTTATTTATATACCACTCTATCTCCTCGAGAGGACTCAGGGCGGTTTCCAACATATATGCAAAAACAGTCAATTGTCAAAACAACATACAACTTGAAACACAGCAAACATAATAAACACATCATAATAAGGCAAAGCAATTCAGTTAAAATGGACATAGCTACAGTCAGAACATTTCATTGAAGGATCGGGAACCAGTAATCAGGGCAAGGTTGACATGGTCCATTTTAAGGGATAGATAAAACTTATGCAGCATATCGTTGTGCCAAGAGGTGTACAGAGCAGGGTCTGCTTTGTTGCACACTGAAACTAATCTTGTTCAAAGACCTGCCGGAACCACCATACTTTTAGTTCCTTGCGGAAATTGGGCAAAGTAGGGGCCTGTCTGATCTCTCTAGGGAGGACGTTCCAGAGAGCTTACAGGGCACTGGATGCCCAAGAGAAGGATGATGCAAACAGCATTTTTTGCATAGCATTTTTACCTGAAACATCTCATTGATTCCCTCGCCCGTTTGTGCAGAGGTCTCAAAATAAAAGAAGCCTCTGCTTTCTGACCACAGCCGGCCTTCACTTTCATCCACGCAGCGAAGCTTGGAACAGTCAATCTGAAGCACAAATGGGAAAAAGTACAATCTCAGCCAAACCAGTGTTTTTGACTACTTTGGTTCCCCTTTGTAAAGCCAATAGTTCACACATCACACTGCTTTGTAAGTTAGAGCTTTCTGCCAGGACTAATATTACAAGCAAGGAAATTATTACACCTTATTTGCCTCTAGAAAATCATTACCTTGTTGGCACAAACAACAAAGACAATGTTCTCCATATTGCCATGTGGTCCAAGTTCCTGCTTCATCTCAGCAAGCCATGAATCAAGGGCATCAAATGACTCCTTCTGCCCAACATCATATACTAGGATTACACCTTGGGTGTCTTTATAAAATTCATTGCGGACCTAAATAAAGCAGAAAAACGAAATCAGTGGATATTATGGAACGAAATCAGTGGATATTATGGATATACAAAGAGAAGCCTCCCACAGGATGGTAAAACATGCAAGTGTCCCCTGGGTAACATCCTTGCTGACAGTCAATTTTCACACATCAGAAGCGGCTTGCAGTTCCTGAACTTGCTCCTGACACCCTTTCTGTGGCTAGACCTCAGAGTCTCGGCCTCGTGTAACTCCTTGTGAGTGGCAAGGAGGCAGGCCTAGCCTTCCCTTACAGCCCCGCCCACACTGGTTGCTAAAGGTTGGAGACTGCTTGGCCATTGCTTGCATCATTACTAAGAGGAGGAGCCGTCTGTTAGGACATTAGCTAAGGGAGAAGGAGACTGATTGGCTGTTGCTTAGGGGTATGATTTTACCTTTCTCAGGTGTGTCAGGTTTGTGAGAGTAGGCTTAAAACGCATGGCAGTTTGAATGCTATGTTGTGTCCAAATTTCATAGCATTCTGTGGAGTAGTTTGAGGGATATGAGGTCTTCTCACTGACTGACATTACATTTTGATTTATATAGATACACACACACACATATATATGTCCATCATTCTAAGAAGAACCACATTTTAGAAATACTTATACAGGGAAAAGTGTGTCTTAAAATTGAAGATACAGTAAAAGGATTATGGGGTGGGTCTTGGTGATTAACATGTTAGATGAATAAATTAACAAATAAGAGATGACTTAAACATATTGAACAGCTCTTATTTGTAGTGAAGTAACCTATCTGTATTCTTAGTTTCTGTTGCAGATGTACTGCCCATGAACCCGTCTAATTTATTATACTTTCACTCCTATCCATACACTGGAGCTAGCTTGATTTCCTATGCCAGAAATATCTTTATCCATGTCCTGCTTTCTCATTTACCTCATAAAAGAAGGGGTGTCCAGCCATGTCAAAGATATTCACTTTGATTTCTCTGTCCCGGACCTGCACTCTGAAGAGAAGGGAGACAATGGAATCAGGTGCACCAAACACTTTCTCACTTATTCCAAGTTTAAGCTATATATATAAAAATCAAAGCATGTTTGTATGTTGGTTTGCTGGAACCACAAAGGCTCCTACATAGCTTGATAGACCTGGACCAAACATGGCACACATTCTCCTCATTATCTAAGTTAAAATAATGCAGGTATTGAATTAAAACAACCACCCCTTTGGGCCTAGAGTTCAGGGAAATAAAAGGCACAAAGTAGATTGGCTGTGGCTAAGAAAGAAAAATAAGGGAAGAGAAAGGGAGGAAGGTATGTGAGGAAAAACAAGGGAAGAAGGAAAAGGAAGCAAAGAGAGAGGGACAAAGCTACAAGCAAAATGCAAACCTAGGCAACGCTGGGTATATACACAAAAAGATACATGGCCATGCTCTGAATCCCCAACACAAGTGAATGATGATGTGTAGGGCCTGATAAAAAGTTTCAGAATTAATTTGCAAAGAGAATTAAGTTAAAAAAAATCAAAAAGAAATCACTACAAGTCCATGCTGATTTTAATTTGCAGTGTGTGAAGAGCTTGAGCACACATTTAAAATCCTCAGCTCTTTCTGCAATGGATTTAATATGCAAAGGGATGTCCACAGATACATGTTCAGCTTCGTAGAAGCTATTTCTACCAGTATCATTGCACCAAAATAATGAATGACTGCAGTAGCAGAACAAACTTTCTGTCTTTCTTCCCCACACAGATACAAATGTTAGCTGGGTTCTCATCCCATCAGGCTATTTTCAGGAAACACTACAGTATATGTAATTACAATATCTTGTGAAAGGAGGGTACTTACTTGGTGACACCATAATCAATACCAATTGTTGCAAGGTATTTAGGCACAAACCGCTTCTCACAGTAGCGCTTTATAATGCAGCTCTAAAAGAAGCAAAAGAATGGTGAATGTTACCAAATTGGTTGAGCTACCTATTCAGCTCAAAGTGAGCTGTCTCCTGCAAGGCTAATTGCAAAATACACCTTTTAAAATATAAGCAAAGTAGCAGCAAAACAATCCAACGAAGAGTACAGAAACCATCACTGTCAGGAAGAAAAATTCCCCAAACTCATCAAATGACAGTGTTTTAGAAGATTAAGACATCTACATTTCATGATTCCTTTATACACATTTGTGTCAGGCAGGAACATGCAACTGAAACACTCCCAAAAGATGCCCATCTAACTTCTGATTAATGATCTTCAAAGGAAATGAATCCACCAACTTCCAATGCAGCCTCTTTCACTAACAAACAGCTACAGCAAAGAAGTTCTTTCTAATGCTTAGGGGGAATATATTTTCTCATAAACTGAACCCATTGGCTTTTGTCCTAATCTCTAGCAACAAAAAACAAGTATATTCCATCTTCTGCAACTACATGATTTCTCTTCATTTAATTAAAGACAGCTATTATACCGCCACTCAGTCTTCTCTTCACCATGCTAAAGATCCTTGGAAACTTAATAGTTCTTGATAGGGTTTGGTTCCTATACTTTTTACTATCTTGGTTTCCCTAATCTGGACATTCTCCAACCTGTCAATAGCTTTCTTGAACTGTAGTGCCCAGAACTGTTTTCCACAGCTGACTGACAAAAGTAGAATAGAGTGGAACTATTAATTCCCTTGATCTGGACATTATAATCCTTTTGATGCAGTCTAGAACTCTATAAAATTTTTGGACTGCATCATATCATTAAGTCACATTTAGGCTGCAAACATACTGTTATCAAACCACATGTAATCCATCTTATATTTGTGTACTTTCATTTTTTCCCCAAATGAATCCCTCTTGGGGTGAGATAGGGCGGGATAGAAATATGGTAAATAAATAAAATATAGTGGGGCAAGGTCTACTTTGTTTAGGGTGGGCAATAAATAAAATGTACAGTAGAGTCTCGCTTATCTAACATAAATGGGCCGGCAGAACGTTGGATAAGGGAAAATGTTGGATAATAAGGAGGGATTAAGGAAAAGCCTATTAAATGTCAAATTATATTATGATTTTACAACTTAAGCACCAAATCATGTTTTACAACAAATCAACAGAAAAAGCAGTTCAATGCACAGTAACATTATATGGTAAATGACCATAAATTACCAAAGGATCGCAATGTATTGAAAACATTGACAACAAAAACATTGACTACTAAAAGGCAAACTGCGTTGGATAATACAGAAAGTTGGATAAGCAAAAGCTGGATAAGCGAGACTATCTAATATATATATATATATATATATATATAGAGAGAGAGAGAGAGAGAGAGAGAGAGTATAGTGGGTCGAGATCTGCTTTATTTTTGGCAGACAATAATAAAAATGTAAATTATATGTTTATATTATATATTATACTAGCTGTGCCCGGCCATGCGTTGCTGTGGCGAAGTATGGTGGTATGGGAAATAAAGTATTGAGGAATTGGTGGTGGTTAAGGTAAAGGGTAAAGGTTTTTCTCTGACATTAAGTCCATTATAAATGGGTTATATAGCTGTGTGGAAGGGCCTTGAGTCTAGACTGCCATATAATCCAGTTAAAATCAGATAATCTGTATTTTATAGGCAGTGTGGAAGAGGCCTAAGTGAGGCCTAACTCTGCCTGTCCCCTGGGCTGAGTGGGTTGCTAGGAGACCAAGTGGGTGGAGCTTAGCCTTCTAACTGGCAGCAATTGGATAAAAACAATTATTCCTCTCCCTCTAATTAGGACTTTATTTTTCTTTTCTTTTTGTTGTATGAACGTAGAGGCATGGATGAGGGGTTGTGCTGCCAAGTTTAGTGTTTCTGGGATGTGTAGCTTTGTTGTTTTGTCCTAGGCCGAAATTTCATTACCCTATTATATATATAGATAATATATAAAATAATATATAGTGGGGCGAGGTCTACTTTATTTTTCATTGGTTTGGAAGTCAATGAAAATTATATAAATGCAAAATAATACTACTATATAGTGGGATGAGAGGTCTGCTTGCTTTGTTTTTGGCAGGCAATAAATAAAATGTAATTATTATAATAGAGTGATATATATATGTTACACACATATATATACATACTAGCTTGGGGACCCGGCAGTACCCGGGTTATTTGAAAAGGGCATTTAACGGTTACGTTATTTGTCGGCTGGTTCAGAGCTCTCTGAATAAGGGTGAACTACAACTCCCACATATCCATGTCAACCACCAAGCTTGTGTGCACAATGGACCATGTTGCGTCCGTGTGCCAAGTTTGGTGCAGATCCAACGTTGGCTGGGTTCAGTGCTATGTGGATAAGGGCGAACTACAACTCCCAATATCAGTGTCCATTCCCCCAACCTCCTGCAGTATGTTCAATTGGTCATGGGGCTTCTTTGCACCAAGTTTCGTCCAGGTCCATTGTCGGTGGGGCTCACAGTTTCTTTGGATGCAGGTGAACTATAACTCCAATAAATCAATATGAATTTCCCCCAAACATCTCCAGGTCCATTGTCAGTGGGGGTCACAATGCTGATGCAGGGTGAACTACAACTTCCATCATGCTGAGTCAGTCCTCCAAACCCCTCTAGTATGTTGAGTTGCTGATCAAGTCCTCTGTTTGCTGTGTGCCATAGAGAAGAGTAAGAACAGACCACAGAACAACAGACTGGTTCAAGATTGGGAAAGAAGTACGGCAGGGCTGCATACTTTCACCCTCCCTATTCAACTTGTACGCAGAACACATCATGCGACATGCGGGGCTTGAGGAATCCAAGGCTGGAGTTAAAATTGCTGGAAGAAACATTAACAACCTTAGATATGCAGATGATACCACTCTGATGGCCAAAAGTGAGGAGGAGCTGAGGAGCCTTATCACCAAGGTGAAAGAAAGAAGAAAGTGCAAAAGCTGGGCTGCAGTTAAACATCAAGAAAACCAAGATCATGGCAACTACACCTATTGCTAACTGGCAAATAGAGGGAGAAAACGTGGAGGCAGTGACAGACTTTATATTTCTAGGCGCAAAGATCATTGCAGATGCAGACTGCAGCCAGGAAATCAGAAGACGTTTACTTCTTGGGAGGAGAGCAATGGCCAACCTTGACAAAATAGTGAAGAGCAGAGACATCACACTGGCAACGAAGGTCCGCATAGTCAAAGCAAAGGGATTCCCCATAGTAACCTATGGATGCGAGAGCTGGACCATAAGGAAGGCTGAGCGAAGGAAGAGAGACGCTTTTGAGCTCTGGTGCTGGAGGAAAATCCTGAGAGTGCCTTGGACCGCAAGAAGATCCAACCAGTCCATCCTCCAGGAAATAATGCCCAATGGCTGCTCACTGGAGGGAAGGATAGTAGAGGCAAAGCTGAAGTATTTTGGCCACATCATGAGGAGACAGGAAAGCTTGGAAAAGATCACGATGCTGGGGAAAATGGAAGGAAAAAGGAAGAGAGGCCGACCAAGGGCGAGATGGATGGACGGTATCCTTGAAGGGACTGGCTTGACCTTGAAAGAACTGGGGGCGGCGACGGCTGACAGGGAGCTCTGGCGTGGACTGGTCCAGGAGGTCACGAAGAGTCGGAAACGACTAAACGACTCAACAGCAACAGCATAGAGAAGAGTAGAGAAGGGTGAAGGGAGAGGCAGTGGGCGTGGTCATGTAAATTCCACACCACCTGAAAGAGAAAGGAACACTGGGATGTCTGTAATAGAGGAAATATGTAGTCTAAGATGAAATTGTCCTCGAATGAAAGCTTTCACTTGAGTGGTGGGTAGTATGGTGTTTGTGAAGGACATTAGCAGGGCTCTTGGACATGTTCATGGCGCTCATGATAACCTGCAATGTCATTGGAGGGAGGGCCATTGGTGTTTCCAGGGCAGAGGGAGCTATAGCTATTTGTGGAGAAAGGGGCTTGTCTGCGTAAGTGGACACCCCTGCCACATACCCACACACACATTTTCACTTTTATTATGTGTATGGAAGATACATACATACACACACACACACACACATGTATATATATATAAAGCAACATTATATAGTGGAGCGAGGTCTGCTTTGGTTTTCATTGGTTTGGAAGCCAATGAAAATAATATAAATAAAATAATAATAGTATATAGTGGGATGAGGTCTGTCTGCTTTGTTTTTGGTAGACAATAAATAAAATTTAACTATATATATATATATAATACTAGCTGTGCCCGGCCACGCGTTGCTGTGGCAAAGTGGTGGTGGTATTGGTTAAAAATTGTTGTGTAATTTTTATTTGACGTTATTTGTATTTTTTTATAAATTTTATTGTAAGTTATCTTTTTATTATATTTTATTATTTTCTTGTATTATTTTTAGTTATTTTCTGTTATAGTATTTTATTGTATTAATTTTTTAGTGTTTTTAATTACTTTTTAGTGTTTTTTATTATTTTTATTGGGTTGCTAGGAGACAAAGTTGGAGGAGCTTAGCCTTCTAACTGGCAGCAATTGGATAAAAGCAATTATTCCTCTCTCTCTAATTAGGACTTTATTTTTCCTTTCTTTTTGTTGTATCAACCTAGAGGCGTGGATGATGGGTTGTGTTGTCAAATTTAGAGGTTGGGGGGCCTGTAGTTTTGTTGTTTTGTGGGTTGCCGTGATGCCATCACTCTTTTATATATATAGAAGATGTTATATGTATACATATATTATACTGAATCAAGGTCTGCTTTGTTTTGGGTGGCAAATAAAAAATGTAATTATTATAATAGTTAAAATATATAATATATACACAATATCTATGTTGTCGAAGACTTTCATGGCTGGACTCACTGGGTTGCTGTGAGTTTTCCGGGCTGTGTGGCCATGTTCCAGAATCATTCTCTCCTGAGGTTACGCTCTCATCTATGGCAGGCATCCTCAGAGGTTGTGAGGGATATTGGAAACTGTGTGGAACGTATATTATAGTGGGTCCAGCTCAGGTTTGTTTTTGGCGGGAAATAAATAAAATGTAATCATTATAATAGATTTATATATAACATTTAATATATATCTACAGCACATTAAAGAAGCAAGAAGCCCTCTTCCTTCCGATTTGCGCCTTTCCCAGAAGCCTTTGCGTGCCCCCCTCCATTAAGAGCGCAAAGACCTCAATACCGGCCAGATCCGAGGCCGTCTCCTGATTGGCGACCCTGCCTGCCACTCCGCCCCCGGGAGCCAATGGGAGTGCTCACCCCGCCTTCTCCATTGAGAGCACATTCCCCACCTCAAAGACATCAATAACGGCCAAATCCCATGTCGGCTCCTGATTGGCAGCCCGGCCTGCCACTCCGCCCCGGAGACCAATGGGCGCGCTCTGCGCCTGTTCCGCCCCGCCTGTGCTTACCTTGCCCGCCTCCGCGTTGCCCATGGAGATGACTTTGATCCGGAGCGCCTTCCTCGGCTCCCTGCGCTTGGCCTCCATTCCCGAGAAGGACGGAGAGGCGCCTTGCCTTCCTTTTCGGGCCCCGGTCCAGGCTCAGGCTTTCCTCATCCCCGCTGCGGAGGCAGGCCCTAACGGCAGCGCCTCGAATCTCCCCGATCTCGCGAGAGTTGCCTCAGAAACCCTCCCCTTTAGCCAGAGTCTCCCAATCTCGCGAGATTTCGAGAATCCTCGTATGGAAGCGCCAAGAGAACAATAACTCTGGCTCGCTTGTCCCATTCTCGCGAGGCTTGCTGGGTCTCACGAGATTGAACCAAAGTTTACAGTTCTTTCCTATGTTCTGAGGCAATGAAATAATATTGTAAGGTAATAATACTAAAATATTATATATTACTAGCTGTGCCTGGCCATGTGTTGCTGTGGCGAAGTATGGTGGTATGGGAAATAAAGTATTGAGGAATTGGTGGTAGTTAAAGGGTAAAGGTTTTCTCCTGACATTAAGTCAATTATAAATGGGTTATATAGCTGTGTGGAAGGGCCTTGAGTCTACACTGCCATATAATCCAGTTAAAATCAGATTATCTGTATTTTATAGGCAGTGTGGAAGAGGCCTAAGTGAAGCCTAACTCTGCCTGTCCCCTGGGCTGAGTGGGTTGCTAGGAGACCAAGTAGGCGGAGCTTAGCCTTCTAACTGGCAGCAATTGGATAAAAACAATTATTCCTCTCCCTCTAATTAGGACTTTATTTTTCTTTTCTTTTTGCTGTATGAACGTAGAGGCATGGATGAGGGATCGTGCTGCCCAGTTTAGTGTTTCTGGGATGTGTACTTTTTTTTTTTGTCCTAGGCCGAAATTTCATTACCCTTTTATATATATAGATATATGCTGCAACTTAGAATCATAGAATCCTAGAGTTGGAAGAGACCTCGTGGCCCATCCAGTCCAAAACCATTCTGCCAAGAAGCAGGAAAACCACATTCGAAGCACCCCGACAGATGGCCATCCAGCCTTTGCTTCAAAGCCTCCAAAGAAGAGCCTTCACCACACTCCACGGCAGAGAGTTCCACTACTGTACGGCGAAGAAGTTATTCCTCATGTTCAGGTGGAATCTCCTGTTTAAATGGTTTTAAATTGTGTTGTTTGATGTCTAAATTGTTATTTTATGATTTTATGTGATTATATTGGGCTTGTTCCCCATGTGAGCCGCCCCGAGTCCCCTTCTGGGGAGATGGAGGCGGCATACAAAAATAAATTTATTATTATTATTTCTTATAGTTTGAAGCTGTTGTTCCACATCATAGTCTCCAGAACAGCAGAAAACAAGCTGGCTCCCTCCTCCCTATGACATCCCTCACATATTTATATATGGCCCCCAAATGTTTTGGCCTTCAACTTCCAGAAATCCTTACAGCTGGTAAACTGGCTGGGATTTCTGAGAGTTGTAGGGCAAAACATCTGGCTTGTTATTTGTAGGTACCCCTGTGTGTTTTCCTTGCTCACCCCGAGTGGATGTCGGGTAGGCCCCCAAATGGCCCTTAGTCTCTTTCACACTCGCCCGGCCCGTTTTCCCAACCAATAATAATAACTTTATTTTTATACCCCGCCCCATCTCCCCGAAGGGACTCGGGGCGGCTTACATGGGGCCAGGCCCAATAAAACAAACAAAACAGTAACAAAACAATAAGACAATTATCCCATTAAAAAAACATCAACATCAATAAAAACAATCATTAAAATCAACAAGCAGGATACAGTGTTAAAAACAGGAGACTAATTTGTAGATCCCAGGCGAAATGCAGAGTGATACGAAATGGGAAAAGGAAATCTCAAGTTGAATGGACAATAAAGTGCTGTATAAAATGGCAAAACAACAACAACGGGACTATTATGGAATGGACAGATAGATCAATCCAGCAACAAATAAACATCGAAGGCCTTTTGAAACAGCCAGGTTTTTAAGCTCTTCCGGAAGGAGAGGAGGGTAGGGGCCTGCCTGATCTCTCTAGGTAGAGAGTTCCAAAGCCGGGGGGCCACGACGGAGAAGGCCCTCTCTCTCATCCCCACCAACCGTGACTGTGAGGGTGGTGGGAGCGCGAGAAGGGCATCCCCCGATGAGCGAAGAGAACGTGTGGGTTCATAGAGGGAGATGCGGTCTCTAAGGTAGGTGGGTCCCAAACCATTTAGGGCTTTGTAGGTGATAACCTGCACCTTGAATTGGGCCCGGAAAGTAAATGGCAGCCAGTGAAGCTCCTTAAACAGAGGCGTTGAACGCTCCCTGTAATTCGCTCCGGTTAAAAGCCTGGCTGCCGAACGCTGTATTAGTTGTAATTTCCGGGCCGTCTTCAAAGGCAGCCCCACGTAGAGCGCATTTCAATAGTCCAGTCTAGAGGTAACTAAGGCATGGACCACCCTGGTCAGATCAGACTTCTCGAGGTATGGTCGCAGCTGGCGCACAAGTTTTAGTTGTGCAAAGGCCCTCCCGGCCACGGCCGACACCTGAGCCTCAAGCGTCAGCCCCGAATCCAGGAGGACCCCCAAGCTGCGGACCTGCACCTTCAGGGGGAGTGCGACCCCATCAAGCACAGGTTGCCACCCAATACCCCGATCAGACGTACGACTGACCTGGAGGACCTCTGTCTTGTCGGGATTAAGTCTCAGTTTGTTCACCCTCATCCAGGCCAACACAGCGGCCAGATACTGGTCCAGAATCCGAGGGGCTTCCTTGGATTTAGGTGGAAAAGAGTAGTAAGAGTTTATTATGCACCAGAATTTGTTGCAGAATTTCGTTTGGACGTGAGTGAAGAAAGCAGACTGACAACAGAAGTTGTCTTCAAGATAGTTTACTTTTGGCCAGGAACAGGTGACAATGTTTGCTAATGTCCAGAAAAAACAATGCCACACCTTGCTTGTAGTGGCTTTCCAATTTATACAATTTTACACAAGCATGTGCAAAAAGCTAACTGACAATGGAATTTGCTGACTATTATTGATGAAGGTTTATTGGGAAAATATAATACTTGTATTGGAAACTATATATTGAATGTAATCATGTTAAGAAATAGAAATAGGAAAATGTAATCATAAGCAGAATTGTAGGCCTATAGCCCAAAAATACACTCTGCTCAGCAAAAGCAAGACCAAAGTTCACCCTGAGTGCCAGGGACGTATGTTAAGTATCAACAAGAGTAGATAAGCTAATGGACAAAAGACAAATTAAAGCTTTTTGGGATGTCAAGATAGGACCTGGCGCCAGGGGGGAATACTAATTACTCTCTCTGACAAGCTAAGGTAGGGAGGAAATTCCTTAATTAATGGAGGACGAGGGGGAGTCCTAATGGATGAGATGAGAATTCCAGAGATCAGGCTAATGGAGGGTCAGAGGTCTTGAATTAGTCTATATTTTAGGAAAATGCAAAGATAGCTTTTAGTTAAGTGCCAAGTAAGACTTTTTTGACACTAATTGGTGATTGATAATACCTATGTGACATAGATGGAGGTAGACCAAAATAGTATATAAGGATCTGTGTTTCTTTGTCTGCCACCTTCGCTTTCCTGATTACAGGAGAAGGTCTCCTTTTTCTTATTGCTATATTCTCACTGGTCACTGAGAATAAACGTCATTTTTTCTACAGCCACCGGAACTCTCTTTGTCTCATTTCCTCAAACCTTTGTCTGCCATTTCATTATAATCCTTTTGGACATGCATAGTTGCCTTGTAACTTATATAACTCATTACTCATCACACCAGGTGAAGTATCCATAGTTTGTTCCACGTATGCACTATCCTCAGTTGACATGTTCATAGCTCATCTCACGTATGCATTATCCAGCAAGCCAAATCGTTACTGCGGTTTGCATGACCTTACATTGTGAGCAAAAAACAAATGTCAGGCAGAACATGTCCTGTCAACACTTTCATGGAAAAACAAGATTTTGAGTAAGGGTCATCTAGGTAAGGGATATTCAGGGTTTTTAAAGAAAATATTCAAGAGCTGCTATGTTACCACAGGTTGAGAACCACTGACCTAGAGGAAAAGTGTTCTTGCCATGTCTCAAGGGAACCACTGACCTCATAGAGAAGCTGATGTCCCCAAGGGCTGCTCATGATGAAGATAATGCCCTCAAAGGCAGGGTCAGATGTAGGCAAATCAAAGCTGTACTTCTTAGGGAACTATCCTAGGAATGTTCCCTTTCTGATTTTACTTATATTTATTTGGAAGTAAGTGAGATAAAGCACATGACAAAAATGAAGAGTAAGAAATGGTTAGTGGCAGTAATGAAAAGTAATATATACAAAATACAACATGAGGACTTCACACAGAAGCCCAAAGATGGAACAGGCTTTTCCTCCAGCTAGTTTAATGGCAAGACCTGTCGTGCCGGGAATAAATAAATAACAAGCAGTGAATTATAGAGTTCTTTTCTTCTTGCTCTTTTTTAATAGATCTTATAAATGCTTTTTGTTCTCTCTCCTCACATTTAAGTTAGTCCCCCTTTGATTATGTCTTTAACGGTTACAAATAGCTCTGGTTTGTAGCCGTTAGATAAGCCTTGTGTGCCTTGAAAATGCGCTAGTGTCTTAAATTAAGTCAGCATAATGAGCCTTCCTTTAATACTTGCGCGTCTGCAAGGCATGCTTGGGAATATCTCAGCAGACCATTTTCGGTGGCAACCTAGAAAAAAAAAGGACATGATGCATTGATGTTTTAATGCAGCGCCGAGACAACAATGGAGCCATCTATTAATACGCACATGCAGCGTCTGTTTGGATTTAAAGACAGATGTGAAGTTTGATTAACTCCGGGTTATCTCCACCCATTTATGAAGTGGAGGACGGCAGTCCAGCAAATTACTGAGTGACTGGGATGGCTAAATGCTCCAAAGGAGCTACTTATTATTATTATACATATTAGTGGATCCACTCTGTGTTTTGATCCAAACTTTAAAGGAAATATCCAATGTGCTTGCTGTAATGGGTAGATAGGGTTCAAGTTCAGACCTGGAGCAGATCCAAGACCCCTTGACATTGAGACTACATCTTATGAGTATTAAGAACAGCTATTTGGGATTTGACAAAAGGCCTTCCTTCAGCATGTTTTCATAGTGGACAGATGCCAATGAAACATGGGTGCCATCACAGCTTTCCTCTCATGTAGCCCGGCAAATGGAACATAGACTCATATTACTTCTCATACTAGAAGGGTTGAGTGATTTCATCTTCACTAAAATCGCAGCTAATCCAGAAGGCCAGATTAGGCACAGATAGGTTAGAAGACAAAAGCGGAGGTTTTTATTCTTCCTGGCAAGAAAGGATGTCAGCGGAGTCTGCACTCCCAAAGACTGACATACACAATTGGAAATACAGAGTGTTTTTATTTTGTTTTGACAGCTATTCAGGAAATCTGAACCAGCTGCTGATTGACTGTAAAACTGTCCTGCCAGGACCCATGTCCTGAGTGGACTCCGCCGGATATCTTCACTTTTCGTATGGTGCGAAATTCAATAAACTGTCATTGGTTCGTTTGAAGTGTTAGTCCATTTAATGGTCCGCCTCTGAGATGAATGCAGTTTGGCCATATGCAAAGAGTCCTTGGTGGGCTTAATGGATTAGTTGGCACAATAGGGTCAGTCCAGTGTACACAATAGATGCTCGTAGGTGGTAACTCTTTCAACAGGTGGAGCCTGCTTGAGGCATGGGTGCCAGATCCTTTACACAGATAGCCCCGATCTCATCAATGGGAACAGAAAACACTCTGACATGCATTAATTCCCCTTTGTCTCTCAATCCATTGTGAAAAGATTATGGGAATTGACACAGGGGTCTTGGGTGCAACTGGAACACATTCCAGAGGTGATTTATGACAAAAGTTAAGGAAAAACAAAAGGGTCTTGTGGAGCTGCAGATACCATTTCATATGAATGTATATCATTCATAATTTGGGGAATTCAGTTTCTTGATATCAAAAGGAAGGAATCACTATTATGATGTCAGCTATTAATAGCCATTTGTTATTTGCTGACAAATCCAGCTTTTTTCAATATTCTACTTTAACAACAATATGGAACCCGAAAAGACTCCTGATACATGAAGCTACGAGGGAAAGCCTTTGGTAGTCTGAGCTGTTGAATCAATTTGATCTTACAATTGACTGAATGAGTCTACTCCAATTTGAACTAAACAACAGCAAGACAATGTTATCAATGACTACTTCTGGCTCATGCACCAATGGGAATGAGAAATATCTTTGGCTTTTAGTCTGAACTTGAAAGTGGCTAACCATGTTGCTCAATGCTATCTTATAAGAAGGCTCATTTCAAGTTTGAAATTAAACATAAATGGGTTCACCTGATTTCTGTGGGTACAACTACACTGAAGAATTAATGCACCACTTTAACTGTCATGGCTCAGTTCTATGGAATCATGGGAGTTGTAGATTGGTGAGGCACCAGCACTTTTTGGCAAAGAAGGCTAAAGACCTTGAGAAACTATATCTTCAGAGTTCCATAGCATTGTGCTGTGACATTTAAAGTGGTATCGAACTGATATTGAGAAATCAAACTCTCCAAATTATGAATTATATTAAAATACTCTGTACTTCCCATTGCGTTATGTCAGTACAGTACTTTGATGTGCTTTTCTCTGCTGACATCCTTTCTGGCCAGGAAGAATAAAATCTCTGTTTTTGCCTTCTACCCATCCGTGTCCTGATTTGGCTTTCTGACACAGTGAGATGTGCCAGGCTTCCAAACCTACGATTTCACATTAGCTGAAATCGTACAACAAAACTGCATTAATTTTACAGTGTAGATGCACCCTGCATTGCCTGTGTGTCTCTGTGTGTGGTCTGAAGAGCTGTGATTTCCCAAACCAGAAGAAATCACAGAGCATGTGTACAGTAATTAACACATCACCACACAGCTAATTAGAGAAATGGGGTTGAAGACGATCAACATTCGAAAGAGAGACTTCCGCCAGCAGGTATACCTCTCTTCAAATCAAGGTAACATAACTTATCAGTGAAAGAGCCTTGGTTCTGGAGTCAGCTTGCTGCTTCCTATGACTTTGGGCCATAGATTTTGTCAATGGGAAGATAGAAAGCCGCAGGAAAGGAAATAGAAAGCAAACAGAGAGATGCCAGAAATCAATTAGCAACATGGTCTGAATTTCAATTAAGAGCCCTTTCCACATCATGGCTCAGGCAGGAAGCTGGAAGGAGAAACCTCAGAGAGAGATCTCACAGCAACAGTCAAAGTTTATACCTTTGAATCCTGCAGTCAATCAACCTCTGAAGATTTTCCAAAATGAAAACAATGCTTTGGCTGCAAGAAGTGAACATTGATTGAGTTTGGGTTGTTAACAGGAGCTTTCTTGAGCTAGGCTAAAAGTTCATCCAATGCCAGAAACCAGAATTCCCCTGGGATAAACCCATTAATAGAAATATCTAACAGACTTAGTAGACCCAAGCTAAGCATGTGATATGTGACCCCCCCCCCCCCAAAAAAAAAGCCAGTGCAATTCCAGGCTGCATCAACAAGTACATAGTGCAAAATGATATAATTGTCCCACTTTCTTCTGCTTTGGTTAGACCTCACCTACAGCAGCCGCAGCGGCGCAATGGGTTAATCCTTGTGCCAGCTGAACTGCTGACCTGAAGGTTGGGTTGCTGACCTGAAGGTTGGCAGTTTGAATCTGTGAGATGGGATGAGCTCCTGTCTGTCAGCTCTAGTTTCCAAGGACATGAGAAAAGCCTCCCAACAGGATGGTAGCACATCCGGGCGACCCTTGGGCAACATCTCTGTAGACGGCCAATTCTCTCGTACCAGAAGCGACTTGCAGTATGTTCTCAAGTTGCTTCTGACATGATGGGGAAAAAAAACTCACCTGAAATATCCCTGTTTCTAGTTCTGGGCTCCAGAATTCTAGCAGGATATGGACAAGCTGGAAGGTGTCTAGAGAAGGGTGATCAAAGAAGTAAAACATTTGAAAATCAAGCTTTCTGAGAAACAACTTAGGATGTGTTAAACTTGGAGGATATTTTGAGGTGACGGGATAGCTGACTTGTAGAAGATTGAGCAAACTTGTTCTCTTCTGCTTCAAAGATTATAATACGCACCAATGGATTTAAATAAAAATGAAATAGATTCCACCTAAACATTGGGAAGAGCTTCTTTGATGTAAGAGCTGTTGAACAATGGAACAGAAATGTCTTGGAGAGTGGTGGACTCTCTTTCTCTGTAAGTCTTTAAACTGAAGTTAGATTGCCAGCTTTCATAGAATCATAAAGTTGGAAGAGATCATAATCATACAGTTGGAAGAGTCCCCTCGGGTGAGAAAGTTGGGATAGAAATGATGTAAATAAATAAAAAGAAATCATAAAGGCCATCTATTCCAACCCTCTGATATGCAGGAAGACACAATCAAAGCACTTTGGACAGATGGCCATTCAGTCTCTGCTTTAAAGCCCCGAAAAAATGACTCTCCACCACACTCATAAACCCCACTTTCCCGTCAAATGTTCTTGCCATCAGTACAGTCTACCTGGTGTTGAGGTGGAGTCTCTTTCCCTGTAGTTTGAACCCATTGCTCTATTGTATCCGAGTTTCTGGAGCTGAAGAAACACAGGCAGTTCCCAAGCTACCAACAAGATAGGTTCTGTAGGATTGTTCTTAAGTTGAATTTGTATGTAAAACAGAATATATGTTAACATTTGGATTAAGAGGCATTTTTCATATTAATATTGTCATTCCCTTTATAAAGCAAAGCAAAACTGCAGTAACTTATAGTTTCCACTTGGACATATCATGACTTGTTACATAAACCTGGGTGACACTTTATTATACTGCGAAGTATATTTCAATTCAGAAACTGTGGTAAAGTTTCTATTTATTTATATCTACAACCTCCAACATTTATTCAATATCTGTGTCCTGTTTTGTCTTTCAAGAACAGCCTTAAAACAATGTGGTAAGTAAATGAAAACTGCTTTACTTCAGCAAAACATAAAGAACAGCACACTCAGTGGTATAATGCAAAAGAAAGCAAGGAAGTCTTAGGGCAAGCACAGCTCTTAAGTCTGATAAATTCCCAAATCAAGTAGCAGCCTTACTTCAGACAAAGAAACAGAAATAAATCCTTAGGAGCAGTTTCCCAGATGCAGACCTGAAGCAGGCACAAGGGGAGCGAAGGCTTAGGCATTAGAGTCAGTTTGATACCAGCAAAAGCTGACTGCACCTGCTTCTGATTTATAGCCCTGAATTCCTCCACAGCAGCTAGGGCAGTTCCCAATTACTCAGCTGCATTTCTGGCAGCTATTCTCTGCTCTGTTTCCTTTCGCCTTTCCTGAAATGTGGGTATAGTAGAGTCTCACTTATCCAACATAAACGGGCCGGCAGAATGTTGGATAAGCGAATATGTTGGATAATAAGGAGGCATTAAGGAAAAGCCTATTAAACATCAAATTAGGTTATGATTTTACAAATGAAGCACCAAAACATCATGTTAGACAACAAATTTGGCAGAAAAAGTAGTTCAATACGCAGTAATGCTATGTAGTAATTATTGTATTTATGAATTTAGCACCAAAATATCACAATATATTGAAAACATTGACTACAAAAATGCGTTGGATAATTGAGAACGTTGGATAAGCGAGTGTTGGATAAGTGAGACTACTGTACTTGCAAAATCTCCTCCTCAGATTCCGACTGCCCCTCTGACTCATGAATACTTTCCTGCTCCCCTTCCTCTTCTGAAGAAGAGGAATCCCTAACAATCTGTTCCTCTCAAGAGCTCCCTCAGCTGTTCTTGTACAATCACCATCATATTTATCTTGATTTGGAAATATCATTGATCTATATATTTAAAAGGATAAAAAAAAAAATTGGCCTAGGACAAAACAACAAAACTACACATCCCAGAAACACTAAACTTGGCAGCACAACCCCTCATCCATGCCTCTACGTTCATACAACAAACAGCTCCAGCTACTCCAGAAAACGGCCAGGCTTTGAGACTGCATGGCTATTCACTGCTATTCCACCTGGCCAACAAACGATTCCCATGAGCCACAGCAACACGTGGCCGGGCAAAGCTAGTATTTTATAAACTTCAGAACCTGTGAGCTCCTTCTTGAGAGGCTCCTTGCCTCTATGTGGCGGTGATGCAGCCTCCATCTATTGCATTGGGTTTTTGAGCTGCTGCTTCACACTGCTGATTCCTGTCCAATCCTGTCCCTGTTGCAACTGTGATCCTTGCACATCATGTGGCCCACAGATGTTTCTCGTTTCTCGTGTGTCTCTCGTTTACAGTGGCATTGACAAGAGACAAGACCACAACCAGTTAGCAATCTTCCATTTGCATCTGAGAGTGGAAGAAAAGGAGCATCAGTTGGAGGAGAGAGAGAAAAAACATCAAGAGGGGAGCTCCATCTCCCTGCCAGGTTTTAATTCCGGTTCCTCATCAGTCTCTCTGCAGGTTGCCTCTTCAAGAGCGGGGAGATGTGAAGAGGTCCTCTCAGCCTTCCTGAACTCCTCCGGAGTGATGCTGGTGCTCACGCGGAGCCACTCTTTACATGTATTTATTTATAACCGTGTTTTTCCCCCCAGCCTCCTGGGGCCCAGTCCAGGAGAAAGCAATTATTCCCGACACTTCATTAAAAAAAGACAAAACCCGAAAACTTCTAAGGACCATGACAATGCATCCAGCGGTTGCGTGGAATGGGCATCGCCATGGCAACGGCGGGGGCAAAGATAGACGGATGGCTGTGCGGTGTTAATTACATCCCAGGGCAGCCGTCTTCATCAAGAGGCGTGCTAATCGGAACTCGTGAAGGGGAGCCTCTTGGGGGGTCCTGGGGGGAAAAACAGGGTTGGGTGGAGAAATGGTCTTTCGTTCAGGTATTATGCCAATTAACGAGACTTATCCAAGACTTATTGGGCTTTTAATTTGCTAACGGGTCAACACGGCAGGATGCTTGCAAATAATTCGGAATCATGGTATTGGAAGGGACCCCAAGGGCCTTCCAAAAACCCTGAGAGAAGACCAATCTAGACCAGGCATGGGCAAACTTGGGCCCTCCAAGTGTTTTGGACTTCAACTCCCACAATTCCTAACAGCCTACCTGGAGGGGCTAAGTTTGCCCATGCCTGGTCTAGACCGTGTTGAGAGACTTCTAATGATAAGCACTTGTCATGCAGGTATTTGTGATAAAAGACTCCTCAAAGATTCCCATCCAACGTCTGCTGAAAGATCACCAAAGATGGACAATCCATCATCTTCCCATTCAATCTATTCCATTATCAAACAGGTCTTACCACAAATAAGCTTTTCCTAACATCTAAGTGGAATCAGTTACAGTGAGATATGGAAATGATCGAAGATAAAAGGCGATCTTTCGTGAGTAATTTTGTTGTGTATTATTGCATGGGCTGATGATCCTCGTGGTTCCTTCCAACTCTACGATCCTGAATCCATTGAGAACTTACTGACCATGGAGTTAAAGTGGTGTTCTGAATGGATATATGGTCCAATCCAGCAAGGATATTATTGGCCAAGAACCTGTATTGTGTTGTCAAAGGCTTTCGTGGCCAGAATCACTGGGTTGCTGTGAGTTTTTCAAGCTGTATGGCCATGTTCCAGCAGCATTCTTTCCTAACGTTTCATCTGCATCTGTGGCATGCACTGGTTTTAATTTTGTATGAGTATGTCGTGTCATAGTAATTATGTCGATGTTTTATTATGGTTGTGTTATACGTTGTGTATTGGTAATTGAATATTTTACCTATGTTGGAAACTGCCCTGAGTCCCTTCAGAGAGATAGAGTGGTATATAAATAAATTATTATTATTATTATTATTATTATTATTATTATTATTATTATTATGCATCCTCAGAGGTCTGTTGGCAATGAGGCAAGTGGAGTGTATATATAACTGTGGAATAATGTCCAAGGTGAGAGAAAGAACCCTTGTCTGTTTGAAGCAAATGTGAGTGTTGCAATTAGCAAGCTTGATAAGCATTGAGTTGCCATGAAGCTGCAAAGTCAATCAATAAGGGTATTTGCATAGAGGTAGCCTGGTCTCTGTTACCTGGAGGCATCCTGTGTTTTGGGCGGTGTTAACTGGCACTTGAGTGTTTGTTGTCTGGAGTTCCCCTATTTCTGAGTTTTCCTTTTTTACTGTCTTGATTCTGATGTTTTTCAATACTGTTAGCCAGATTTTGTTCATGTTGATGGTTTTCTTCTTTCTGTTGAAATTGTCCACATACTTGTGGATTTCAATGGCTTCTCTTTGTAGTCTGACATGATGATTGTCAGAGTGGTCCAGCATGTCTGTGCTCTCAAATAATATTCTGTGTCCAGGTTGGTTCATCAAGTGCTATGGCTGACTTCTCTGGTTGAATTTAGTCTGCAGTGCCTTTAATGTTCTTTGATTTGTGCCTGGGCAAATCAACACCTCCCAAACAGAGGATGCCCCCAGAAAACAACAGCCAGGTCCAGGCTATTTGGCAGATTGTCTCTCTTTGTGTCCCTGCCGGGATCCCGATCATGCCTCCTCTACTCTGCCCTATAATGCAGTTTCAGAATGCCATTTAACTGCATTATAGGGCAGTGTAGACCAGGCATGGGCAAACTTCAACCCTCCAGGTGTTTTGGACTTCCAACTCCCACAATTCCTAACAGCCTACCGGCTGTTAGGAATTGTGGGAGTTGGAGTCCAAAACACCTGGAGGGCTGAAGTTACCTAGGCCTGCTCTAGATGACCAACCAGATTGTAACCATTATATTTTACTTACTACTCTTTGACTGTGTCCATGTCTCTAATGCAAGAAAAGAAACCAGCCTCCCCAAATCATTGCATTGGGAGAGAAGGCAGTTAAAATGCCCAGCGCTGAGCCAATTTTGCAATGCAAGCTTTAAATCTGCACTTTGCCTACAACAAGAGTAGAAAATGATGCATCGAGTAAAGATTGGGGCAGGTGGAAGAAGTGTGCAGTTCAGGAATGACCCAGACATCTGGTTATTGGTTTCTTGTTAAATCAAAGCACCGGGACTTGTAATGAGAAGTGTTTTATTGATCCTGTCTGCATCTGCTGAATAAACTGCCCAAGCTCAGTCTCTCCCCGGTGTATAGCGCGGAATGAATTCCCCAGGATATTCTGAATCTGAATTCATTGTATTTGCAGCTAGTTAAACATCGCCCGGGGGACGGTCTCTTGTTGACCTCAACTCATCACAAATACGAGGGTTGAATGAAAAGTAATGCCTCCGCCTTCATAACTCCTCAACAGATGGCCGTCCTGGTATGCGGCAGGTCCTGGCTTGTTCAGTGGACTCTCCTCTACAGTTCCATTTGGTGGGAAGCCTTAGCATTGAACGGTTGTGTTGTTAAAGTGCGAAGTATGGAACCCTGCGCAGACGGTTGGTCAATGCGACTTAAGCAATGTGCAGTCATTGAATTCTTGACAGCAGAAGGTGTCACCCCAAAGGAGATTCATCAGAGAATGCAAGCTGTTTATGGGGATTGTGTTGATGCGAATCCTGTGCGTCGTTGGGCGAGTAAGTTTAAAGATGTTGAGGTGGGAACATCTGGCAAAAAGTTGGATGTCCTGTGACAGCAACCACTGAGTTTCACAAGCAAAAGGTTGACATATTGATTTGGGACGATTGTCGTATCACTCAGAGAGAAATTTCAAGCATAATCACCATTTCACAAGAACGTGTGGATCACATTATTGCTTTGCTTGGCTATCGGAAGATCTGTGCATGATGAGTCATGTGAGATGCTGGTTGTGGAAACAGAGTGTCAACTTCTTCCGTGACGGCTTCAGAAAACTTTTTGGCAGAAATGTATCCAATTGTGTGGTGATTGCATGGAAAAGTGAATAGTCGTACTTAAAGAGCAAATTCTAAGGAATATTTCTGCATTTAATTTATTAAAATATTCCCATCCAAACCCAAGTAACGAAGGTGGAGGCATTACTTTTCATTCAACCCTCATACTTTGGATCTCAATTTGCCGGAAGCTAGTCATTGGTAGAGGGATGCTCCAGAGACTAGAACATGAACTGTTAGATTTGGATGACAAGAAAAGAAATTCCCCAAGACATGGTGAAGCACTTTTTGGGCTGTCGAGAGGATGTTGGGCTATCTTTTTTTGGAGGTCTTCCAGCAGAGGTTTCTTTAAATAATGCTTTAGCCCAGAGGTTCCCAACCTCTGTTTCTCCCAGGGTTTTGGACTTCAACTCCGAGAAACCCCAGCCATCTTACTAGCTGTTAGGAATTGTGGGAGCTGGGTGACCAAAGGCTGGGAACTGTAGAATTAATGCAGTTTCACACCACTTGAACTTCCATAGCTTAATGCTATGAAATCATCCATGGGAGTTGTCGTTTTGCAAGGCTTTTTGCCATATCTGCCAGTGTGCTGGTGCCTCATCAAACTCAATTCCCATGAGTCAACAACAGTTGAAGTGGTGTCGAACTGCATTAATTCTACAGTGTAGATGTCCCACCTGAATTAAGAAGTCCATATTTTGGGGGGGGGGGGGGGGGAGGATTTGCTCACTTTTCCAAAATACTCAAAAAATAAATGCTCAGAGGCCTTGGCCTTTGTAAGCCTCATCGAGTCCTTCGGGAGATGCTAGCGGGGTACAAATAAAGTTTAATAATAATAATAATAATAATAATAATAATAATAATAATAATAATAACAACAACCTATTCTCTTGGCTATGGTTTTCTTTTGGAACAGATAAGCACTTGCATAGGAATATATGAAAACCGGCAGTCTGAGTTTTGGAAGGTTATTTTTCGAACTGCAACTCCCACAATTTCAGTCAGTGACTGAGATCCATGCCACCAAATGCAGATATTCTGCCAGCCAATTTGAAGTTAATAACACTAGACTTTATTTATATTCCGCTTTATCTTCCTGGGGGACTCAGAGCGAATTACAGTACACATACAGTAGAGTCTCACTTATCCAACATAAACGGGCTGGCAGAATGTTGGATAAGTGAATATGTTGGATAATAAGGAGGCATTAAGGAAAAGCCTATTAAACATCAAATTAGCTTATGATTTTGCAAATGAAGCACCAAAACATCATGTTAGACAACAAATTTGGCAGAAAAAGTAGTTCAATACGCAGTAATGCTATGTAGTAATTACTGTATTTATGAATTTAGCACCAAAATATCACGATATATTGAAAACATTGACTACAAAAATGTGTTGGATAATCCAGAACGTTGGATAAGCGAGTGTTGGATAAGTGAGACTCTACTGTATATGGCAAACATTCAGTGTTTTTTATACAGTAAGCAACGACATACAATACACAGACAAAGGTAAAGGATTCCCATTTTCATCTCCGGCGTCTGGAGAGGATGGTCAACTCCATATTTCCATGCCGAGGAGCCTGTTGTCCATAGACCTCTCAGATCGTGTTGCCGGCATGTCTGCATGGGGCACCTTTTTACCTTCCCACTGCAGCAGTGCTTATTTATCTACTCGTATTGCATGCTTTCAAACTGCTAGGTTGGCAGAAGCTAAGGCTGACAGCTTCAAACTGCCAACCCTCTGGTCAGCAAATATCCTGCAGCTAGTGGTTTAACACGCTGAGCTGTAGGGACCATAAGCCAGAAAATAGTAAACTTTTGCCTAACATAGCTTTGCCTCTGCATATATCATATAGCCTTTCTATAGACAATATAAGCATCTTGTATGAACCAAAGTAGTATGTGCAACACAGGGCCTGTACCCTTCCCTTCCTGTGAGCTGGTGCCTTCCTTCAGGAAGATCCAGAGAGAGAAGAAAGCTCAGAGTAAACAAGTTAGGTCATTGGTATCACTTGTGCCAAGTAGGTGTGGAAGGTAGGGAAGATCCTCAGCCATTGGTCAATTCTAGATAAGCTGAGATATAAATTATTTGTTTGCTACGCATACGTTGCGACGGCCATTTGCATGGTACGGACCCACAAAATGTGGGTACCTACAGCTGTTTTGCCTTATCATCAGCTGTGATAATAAAAGGCTTGTTTTATTGCTCTCCTGGAATTCTCTCCTTTACTTCCCCTCCAGGCTAGTCTCCAACAGAGCCACCACGATTTGGGAAGTTGTAGTCTCCAAAGGCAACTTCTCTGTGCTATGCTCCATTCAGGAAATAGTTAATTCAGCCTACTTCCCATCCTTACTTTAAACCATCTATATATATAAAAGGGTAATGAAATTTCGGCCTAGGACAAAACAACAAAACTACACATCCCAGAAACATTAAACTTGGCAGCACAACCCCTCATCCATGCCTCTACGTTCATACAACAAAAAGAAAAGAAAAATAAAGTCCTAATTAGAGGGAGAGGAATAATTGTTTTTATCCAATTGCTGCCAGTTAAAAGGCTAAGCTCTGCCCACTTGGCGTCCTAGCAACCCACTCAGCCCAGGGGACAGGCAGAGTGAGGCCTCACTTAGGCCTCTTCCACACTGCCTATAAAATACAGATTATCAAATTTGAACTGGATTATATGGCAGTGTAGACTCAAGGCCCTTCCACACAGCTATATAACCCATTTATAATCTTATATTATCTGCTTTGAACTGGATTATCTTGACTCCACACTGCCATATAATCCACTTCAGTGTGCAGTCGGACACAACTGGACTTAATGTCAGAAGAAAACCTTTACCCTTTACCTTAACTACCACCAATTCCTCAATACTTTATTTCCCATACCACCATGCTTCGCCACAGCAACGCGTGGCCGGGCACGGCTAGTATAATATATTAATCAAATCTTCAAAATTAAACCTGCAAATGTAGAGGACCAATTGCCTCAAAGTGCTCTTTTTCTCTCAAATTTGTTGGATGTAAAGACCCTTACAAGGTCCTCATCCATTAACTGCTCATGCGGCTCATTTTTTTAAATATACATCATCCAGTCTCCCAAAAACATCACTTTGGGATAGATCACCATCATGTGGGATACTTGATAACGGCAGAAGTAGATTATCAGCAATGCACCATTAACGTGTTATACTTTATTCCATGAGGGATGGCGACAAGCCACTTATTAAAAACAACAACCAGTTGCTTTAAAAGGAATCATGTTCTGAATTCCAAGAGACTCGTGCTTTGCCTACAATGCTAATGCGAGTGGTTTTGTTATCACTACTAATGTCTGAGCACACTGAACCTTTGAAAACTCCCCCGTCACCCCTTAATTGTTCTCCCAAATAAATCTATCTGCATTTGTTTCTGGAAATAATTCAAAGTGCTGGTCATGACCTCTAAAGTCCGAAATGGCTCAGGCCCAGGCAATTTGGCAGATTGTCTCTCTTTGTGTGAACCTGCCTGGATCCTGATCATGCCTGGTCTACACCGCCCTATAATGCAGTTTCAGAATGCCCTTATAGGGCGGTGTAGACCAGGCATGGGCAAACTTCAGCCCTCCGGGTGTTTTGGACTACAACTCCCACAATTCCTAACAGCCTACCAGCTGTTAGGAATTGTGGGAGTTGTAGTCCAAAACACCTGGAGGACTGAAGTTTGCCCATGCCTGGTGTAGACTCATATAATCCAGTTCAATATAGATAATCTGTATTCTGAAACTGCAGTATAGGGCAGTGTAGATGTGATCATAGATGGGGTCTCATTCCCACCATAATCTCTAGCACAATTCTCTTTTTGAATGTTTTCAATTGCTTTTGTAATATCATGAACTGTCCCAAAGGATAGGACCAGATTGAATGGGTCAATGTTATAGGAGGATAGGTTTCCATTGAACATTAGAAGGAGCATCTTGTTGCACCTCAGCGCTGGTTCACCTTGCTCTTAACACACACTCCACCACAGTAGGCTAAGTTTAAACAGTTTATTGATAAAAGATAGCAAAGTCTGAATAAAAAGCAGTAAAGATAGCAAACATTCAAATAGTCAATACAAAAACAATATAATCCAGTAGTAAAAGAAATTTGCAGAATATAAATCCAAGTCTCAGATATAGGAAATTAGTCCTGAAAAACAAGTCACCGTGAACTTCAGGGTAGAAAGCAAAACACAGTTTCCAGGCATGAACACAAATGAGAGTCCTTTTCCATGAGCTTAAAGAAGGCAGGAGATGTGCTTCCAAAGATCAACATTGGTTAGTCTGAAATCACTTTCTGTTTCTCCTGTATTTAGCCATGTTTACAAGCCAGAAAGGCATTTCTCTGCCCTTGAATTCCCACGTGTTTACCAGCTATTCTAAGGGAACATCTGGGGCGATGAACCTTCAACCTCAACCTTGTATCTCTGTCTAAGATTCCTCTGACTCGCTGCCTGAAACACCTGGAGCTTCTTGATGTTCTAAATCTAGTGAAAGGTCACCCTTATCATTGTTTTCTGTTTTCTCGCCAGCTTGTGGCCTCTCTGACAATTCAAAGCCAGAGCCTTCAACAGTCCCAGCATCATCAGAGCCTTCAAGATTTCCCACATCAACATTGCTTTGGTCAGCCTGCATAAACCCAAATCCCCCTTCATCATCAGACTGAACCAGAACACATCTTGACAGTCAGAATGGAAGCAATTGCCTAAAGAGACCTCGAGGACTTCTTCTCCAGATGTCTTCAGAAAGAACTTGGACAATTACGTGAGAGAGATGATCTACTTGGAATTCCCACATTGAGTGAACTTGAATTTGGCAGCACATGTGATCATATCCAACTCTGTGATTCTATTATTCCGATTATATGAAAAACCCGTGTCCAACAACATACATCAGAGTTGTGTTGCATAAATTTATGCATGCAGAACTGAGTGTTGGTCTATGCAACTCTTTCACTGAATGGCAACGTTACATATGCCCATCAACATGGCCACTAACGTGGGCTGGTCCATGAGGTCACGAAGAGTCGGAAGTGACTGAATGAATAAACAACAACATGGCTACTAACATGTGCAGGACAGGCACAATGGCACTGAACACACAGCCCTATTTCCTTCATCTCGAAATGAATGAGCACACTCCGCATCAGACCAAAATACCCAAAGAATATAACACATCCATAAGGTACCAACAGGCTCCTAGCTTCTGTGTTTCAACTGCCATCTGTTCTGGGGATAAAACGATGTCAGAACGGGACCCGAAAATATGACCTTTTTTGAGGAAAAGGAGTGATGTGAGATGGATGTGAGAACTGTGGGAGGGTTACAGAAAGAACCGTTTGAAGCTCTGATTATGCAGAGTTTCCTCTCTCTGCTGCCGTGGTCTTGCGGCCAATCCTTAATGATTAATTTAAATTGGCATTTTTGCTGGCCATGTAGTCTGTCTGGTTGCGTTCCTCTTTGCAGACCAATTGGTGCTATTATGTGATGGATAGCTGGAGAAGCAAGGAGGCAAGAATGATATCCCCCACAATTAGGCACATGGCTTGGTCCAGACAGGGCCCTAAATCTTTAAAAGAGAGTTAATTTCTTGCTAATGTGGAAACAGAAACAATTTATAGACTTTGCATGGCTCAAGATAAAGAGACGGGGGTTACATCTACACTCTAGAATGAATGCAGTTTAACACCACTTTAACGGCCATGACTCAATGCTATGGAAGTTGTAGTTGGTGAAGTACCAGCACTATTTGCTTCAGAAGCCGCAAAGCCTTTTAAAGCTACAATTCTCAAGATTCCATAAGATGGAGTGATTGCAGTTAAAGTGGAGTCAAACTGCATTAGTTCTATAGTGTAGATGCACTCTGTATCCTTCACTGGTATTGTTAATATTCCTTGAGGAGAGCATTTTGGGTTATATTGTATTACTGTTTTATCTTTTTATAGTGCGATTTGCATTATGTTGCCTATGTTTTGTCCTATGTTGTTTGGGCCTCTGCCCCATGTAAGCCGCCCCGAGTCCTCGCGGGGAAATGGTGGCGGGGTATAAATAAAGTTTTATTATTATTATTATGTATTATTTTATGTTTAGAGAAGAGACTGAAAGAAGGAAAGCTAAACAGGGAGTGCCCTGTGTTGGGGTTTGTAAAAGACACCACGGTTTAATGGGTTAACTGGAAGAATATGTGTAAGCAGTTGATTGGCTGAGCCTATGAAGAGCTAGCAAACTGGTAGATTATGTGTCAGCAGCTGATTGGCCGAGCCTGTGAAAAGCTGGCAAATCTGATTGGCTGTTTTCTTTGCCAAGCTACTGAGAGAACCGGTTTGTGCAGCTTTTACCTCGGTGAGTGATAGTGATTGAAAGAGAGTGCTGACTGGAAACAGCCAGGAAAGAAGATGGCTGCCAACTCCCTAAAGCCTTATTGTTTCTAAGGCATTGAGGCATATTTAAGGACTATTTAAAAGGACTGTTTATTCCCTCTATTCTCTGTGAATAATCAGAGCGACTATTGTATATATTATTGCTCTGTTTGAGTAATAGTTGAGTAAAGTTCCTGTTACTTCTTTCACAAGCCTGAGTGGCGCATTATTACACTGCAGGGTGACTTTGGTTCAGAAGCAGATGGAAAAGCTTCCATTTATTACCATCTACAATACGCAACACCCTGGATAGGACCTGGATGGGAGACCACAGAGGAATACCAAGTTCTCAATGAAGCCAGAATCTTTCTTATAGGTATAACGGACTCAACTTTCGATAAAAATCAAGATAACCGGAGGCCGGGTTGTGGCGCAGCTGGCTAGTAACCAGCTGCTATAAATCACTACTGACCGAGAGGTCATGAGTTCGAAGCCCGGGTCGGGTTAAGCCTCCGACCATTAAAAAAAATAGCCCCGGCTTGCTGTTGACCTAGCAGCCCCGAAAGACAGTTGCATCTGTCAAGTAGGGAAAATTTAGGTACGCTTTATGCGGGAGGCTAATTTAACTAATCTACAACACCATAAAACTGCTCACGAGGAAAAGAATGAGGAAGAACAGCCACCAATGGACGGTGAAGCAACAGCTCCCCCTGTGGCCGGAATCGTGAACCTGGAAAGATGTTAAAATGCCTCTGTGTCTGTCTAAAACTGAATGTTGTTTGTCTGTTGGCATTGAATGTTTGCCATATATGTGTTCATTGTAATCCGCCCTGAGTCCCCTTCGGGGTGAGAAGGGCGTAATATAAATACTGTAAATAAATAAATAAATAAATAAATAAATAATTTACATATATTACTACAGTAGGCAGGATAGAATATGCAAAAAATGGAAAATAAAATAAATACCTAATGTGGATGATTGGATTAATAAAATTACAGATATTATGAATATGGATATTTTAACATACCTGTAAAGAAGTGTATGATTTTATTTTGTTTATAGATGACATGTTTATTTAATTTTGTTTAAACAGTCAGGTTTAGTTAAGTTTAAAATGGTAAGTATTAGAGCTGATGATGCCAGAGGGTGACCAGCTCAGCATGGTGAGACAGGTTACCATGACAACGGGGGCGGAGCCAACCGCCGTTTGGAGAAGAGAAGAGGGAATGTTTGAAAACCCAGTTTCAGTCTGTGATTTCTAGTCATAGGGAACGGACTGGTTCCAAGTTTAAGGAAACCAGGGAAGTTTGGATCTTAGTCTGTGATTTTTAGCCACAGGGAACAGACTGGTTTCAGGTTAAGGAAACCAGGGAGGCAGACCTCTATTAGGCCAGACTAAGCAAGTTAGGTGACTTGTTTAGGGTTATTTATAGAGGCTGTGGATTAGGGGAAGTTAATCCCAGTGGATCCAAGAGGATCAGGTTCTAGTTAGTTTTGGAGAAAGAAGTATTTTGAAAGTTGTAACACCTCACATCTATTTGTAACCGTTAATCTAAGTGCCTTTAAGAAGTTATTGAAACCACTAAGCTCTGTACATGCAATAAACTTGTTTTGATTTTTATTCCATCTAAGTCTCTGTCACAATCATATACTAAGTTAAGCAACATCACCTTCTGAAGTAAATAAAGAAATCTTAAAAATAATTAAATATATAATAATATAATTAACATCATCAACAAGACATCTTTATAATTGGTGGTAACTGTGTGGTGGGAAATAAAAGATTCCATTCCTGTCACCTCACACACCTGTACAAATTGGTGGCAGCGGTGGGATTAAAAAGGATTCCCCCCTGTCAGACCTCTTTACAATTTGGTGGCAGCGGTGGGATCTAAAAGGGATTCTTCCCTGTCACCTCAGTCCTGTACAATACCATTTAAAGAAGTATCAAGTTACGCCAATTAAAAAAACGACTGAACATGCTTCAAAGTCTGTATAAATTCAGACAACAGAAAAATATTCATTTGACATAGAATAAAAATGATAAATAGAGTCAACTTCAAAGAAGACAGAAGAAACAAGAACCAATCCCACCAGGAAGTGATCGGAAGTCACCAATCCTCCTTGTATTCCCTCTTGTATTTCCTTTTGTTTTATCTCCCCCCCCCTCTTTTCTCTTTCTTCTCCCTCTCAAATCAATACTCTTATGTATTCCTACTTTCCTATATCTAAAACATTCCCACACTTTCCATGTCATGAAAATCCTTACTTTTCCTCAATAAAAATTATTTTTTTAAAAAGGAATACCAAGTTCTGTAGGTGATGTTTCAGAGGAAGGAACTTGCAAAATGACCTTTGAGAATTCCTTACCGAAAAGAATTCTTTTTACGGAGTCTCCAAAAGTCACAGGCAGATTGAAGACACAAGTAGATAGATAGATGGATATTCCATAATTTGAAATGTTCTAGATGTTCTACAATCCCCATTGTGCTGGTACAGCTGTACCAGAAGCTCCAACTTTATTTTCTTTCTGCTAATATTTGCAGTCATAGGGCAGGCCGCCTGTCCATCATCATTAATTTTGGTTCCGCCCCTTGTTCAGGGCTCTGGGAGGGAAGGAGCCATTTTTAAGTCAGTCTCACTTAAGGAAGCAAAGCTATAGGACGTAGACCAGCTCGTCCCGTAGAAAAGCTTCATATCTCAAGAACATCCAGGGATATAGAACATCCGAGAAAACAGAAATTCCAGGGGAAAAGTCCCAAAAGCTCTGGCTGAGAGCTCACAGCCTCTCAGCCTCATAGCTCCTGAGGGAAACAGCCCTAAAGTTTCCAAAGAAACCTCGGAGACAGAACAGCATCACAGATCCACAGAACCCCAGCTGAAACATCTGCAAGCCTTGGTTGGTAGGTCCACTCGATACCCAGATGCATTTGGAATCGGTAGTAGGTCCCACATCAGCTAGGCCCATATGATAGACAGCCTGGGAGAGGTTATAAGGGGGTTTTCTTCTTACAGAGAAAGTACAGTTATCCAAAGCCAATTGCCCGTCCCCTGGGGACAAGATTGAAAAGCCAACAGTTT
Source organism: Anolis carolinensis (assembly GCF_035594765.1). Taxonomy (NCBI): domain Eukaryota; kingdom Metazoa; phylum Chordata; class Lepidosauria; order Squamata; family Anolidae; genus Anolis; species Anolis carolinensis. The sequence continues at coordinate 4,692,864 of NC_085841.1, forward strand.
ATTAAGGAAACCTTGAAGTGTTATTTGACTCCTTGAAGATTTATTATTTGTTCAACAATAAATACTTTGTTATTTCATTAAAGACTCAAAAGACCATCCCTTTCAGGAAAATCCCCAAGGACCTCTCTTTGAGGCGCCCTGGCTTCCCGCTGGCCTTAAAGTATACGTCCTATACAAAAGACAATAGTTACAGGCCCAGCGCGTGACAGAACACCCATCAATTGGTAATCAGGTGACAGAGGCTGGTGGGAAGTGTAGTCCCACAAAAACCAAGTCAGGGTGTGGGATTACATTCTGTGTTGGATGGGTCACACTCCCTCTGAAGGTTCACTGGGGGTAATCCTGGAATCATCACTGACCCTGGAGCCCTAAGTGTCGACAGTGGCCACCAGCACCTTCGCACAGTTAAAACTTGTGCGCCAGCTGCACCCATACCTTGAGATGCCAGATCTGGCCATGGTAGTCCAACCTTAGTCACATCCCGCTTGGACTACTGCAATGCTCTCTACGTGGGACTGCCTTTGAAGATAGTTCAGAAGCTTCAACTGGTCCAGAGATTGGCAGCCAGATTATTACTCGTACTTTTGCTCACTGGCTTATGAGGAGGAGGAGGAACAGATGGTAGCACTGCCATTATAACCCTGATTAATATCAGCCATCTGTACCCATGCCCTGTTTGCCCCGATAACTCAGTAGACAACTTGAGCAATGACCAATCTTTGCCCACAAGGATCCCTGCTGGTTCTGGGAAACTGACGCCTCTGTTTGATGTTTTGTTTTGCTTCAGGTTTGATATAATAGGTGGAGTTTCCTAATTTAATTTTAGTTGTTAATTTACAACTTGTTTATATATGTTGAGTTGTCAACTTTCATAATTATATATTTATGTTCAGGCATTGAATGTATGTCTTTTATTATTGGAATCTTCCCTAAGTCCCTTCGGGGAAATAAGGTGGAATACAAATAAAGTGTATTACTACTACTGTTATTATTATTATTCTTATTATGATTATGACACAGCAAACAAGATAGATATGCTGGATTTCATATCACAAAATCACAAGTCGAATACTTCCCAAGTGTCTAGGACTGTGTGATGTATTTTCGGATGATGCGTGCAGATCCCAGTCGGGTGGCCTTTTGCAGTTGGCAGATCGTGATTTTGTCAATGTCTATTGTTTCCAAATGCTGGCTGAGATCTTTTGGCACGGCACCCAATGTGCCAATCACCACCGGGACCACCTGCACTGGTTTCTGACAGAGTCTCTGAAGTTCAATCTTGAGGTCCTGATAGCGGCTGAGTTTTTCCTGTTGTTTTTCGTCAATGCGACTGTCACCTGGGATGGCGACATCAATGATCCAAACCTTTTTTTCCCCCACAACTGTGATGTCTGGTGTGTTGTGTTCCAGAACTTTGTCAGTCTGGATCCGGAAGTCCCACAGTATCTTTGCGTGCTCATTTTCCAATACTTTTGCAGGTTTGTGATCCCACCAGTTCTTCACTGCAGGGAGGTGGTACTTGAGGCATAAGTTCCAATGAATCATTTGGGCCACATAGTTGTGCCTCTGTTTGTAGTCTGTCTGTGCGATTTTCTTACAGCAGCTGAGGAGATGATCAATGGTGTCGTCAGTTTCCTTGCACAGTCTGCATTTTGGGTCATCAGCTGATTTTTCGATCTTAGCCTTAATTGCATTTGTCCTGATGGCTTGCTCCTGGGCTGTAAGGATCAGGCCTTCTGTCTCCTTCTTCAGGGTCCCATTCGTGAGCCAGAGCCAGGTCTTCTTCTTGTCAGCTTTTCCTTCAATTTTGTCAAGGAACTTTCCATGCAATGTTTTGTTGTGCCAGCTGTCAGCTCTAGTTTGTAGTGTGGTTTTCTTGTACTGATTTTTTGTCTGCTGTGCTTTGAGGAGTTTCTGATTTTTGACTTTTTCTTCTTCTTCTTCTTCTTCTTCTTATTATTATTATTAATAATAATACATTTATTATTTCACTCTGATATTATTATTATTATTATTATTATTATTATTATTATTATTATTATTATTATTTCTAGACCACCATCTCTCTCCATGGAGACTCAGGGTGATTTGCATATACTGTATATACTTGAGTATAAGCCTAGTTTTTCAGCCCCTTTTTTAAGACTGAAAAAGCCCCCCTTGGCTTATACTCTGGTGAGGGTCCTGGTTGGCTTATACTTGGCTCAGCTTATACTCGAGAATATATGATACATTTATTTACATCTATTATTGTTGCTACTATTACATTTATTTTACTCTATTTTTATTATTATTATTAATAGATTTATTATTTCACTCTGATATTATTATTATTGCAATTATTATTTTACTCTATTTATTATTACATGTATTATTTTCCTGTATTTATTATTATTATTACATGTATTATTTTACTCTATTATTATTAAAAGGATACATAAGCACATTGACATTGAAGAAGATGAGAATAATGATTTGACCAGAGTTGGACAGTCTTAGCTTAAAATTGAGCTTTTTGTAAATATTCAAAAACATTTAACCTACTGATACCTCAATTAATGTAATTTTATTAGTATCTATATTGGTATCACACTCTCTCATAGAATCATAGACTATAGAGTTGGAATAGACCTCAGAGGCCATCCCGTCCAACCTCCTTCTACTATGCAGGAAGACACAATCCAAGCCTTCCTGACAGATGGCCACCCAACCTTGGTTGCAAAACCTCCAGAGAAGGTGACTCCATGGAATCAAAGGAAGCATATTCTATTGCCAAACAGTTCTGACCGCAGGACGTTCTCGCTAACGTTTAGGGTTTATTCTACTTTTCATCTTGCCTTGCCTGTGATCCAAATAGATACTGGAATTAGGCAGGTTGAGGATGCCTACAGCCTCATAGAATCCGTGCGCTTTGATGCCGCTTTTGTTCCTTTTCTCTATTTCAGGCACTGAAATCTTTTATTATGATTAAGCCCCGGAAGAACAGCGAAGGCCTCCCTGTGTGTTTCTCTTTTGGAGATTAACCTTCCAGACAGCCACTGACGCATCCACGTCCCTTTTTTGGAGGCCACTTCTGAATTTCCAGAGAGATGTATAAAACTTTTTTATAAAAGGAAGCAAGTGATCTTCTCAAATGAATAGGTTTTGAGTTCCAAGGCTGTTCTTCGCTTTCAGCAGAAATAGGATTTTACGAGTCGCTTTTAGAAAAGATATAAACAGTCGGATGAAAAGACCAGCCTAAACGCTTGCGGGAATCTTTGATTGCTGAGAACGAGTGATTTCAGACAAAAGGCTGCTTTGGGTCGCTCCTTAGAGAGATAAAGTCAGATAGAAATAAATATAAATATAAACACTAATGACTCTCCCTCTCCATGAACAATTCTATGCTTTATTGGATTGCACTCTGTTTTGATCCTGTTTGGAGCCTTGGTTTGAGAGGTATCGACATTGACGATGGGAGTTATAGTTCATCCATATGCAAAGAGCATTGTGAACCCCACCAACGATTGATCTGGACCAAACTCCACACATACAAATCATGTCCAACTCTAAGTACTGGCTGGGTTTCAGAGGCAATGTCATTGGATGATGGGAGTTATAGTTCATCCAGATGCAAAGAGCATTGCAAACTTCATCGATGATGGATTTGGACCAAATTCAACACCCACACATATATCACTACCAACTCTAAGTACTGGCTGGGTTTCAGAGGCAATGTCATTGGATGATGGGAGTTATAGTTCATCCATATGCAAAGAGCATTGCAAACTTCATCGATGATGGATTTGGACCAAATTCAACACGTACACATATATCACTACCAACTCTAAGTACTGGCGGGGTTTCAGAGGCAATGTCATTGGACAAGGGGAGTTATAGTTCATCCATATGCAAAGAGTGTTGTGAACCTCACCAACGATGGATCTGAACCAAACTCGACACATACACAATACACACATATCATGACCAACTCTAAGTACTGGCAGGGTTTGAGAGGCAATGACATTGGGCAATGGGAGTTATAGTTCACCCATATGCAAAGAGTGTTGTGAACCCCACCGACGATGAATCTGGATCAAACTCAACACACACACACACACACACACACACACACACATCATGACCAACCCTAAGTACTGGCAGGGTTTGAGAGACAATGGCATTGGATGATAGGAGTTATAGTTCACCCACATACAAAAAGCATTATGAACCCCACCCACGATGGATCTGGACCAAACCTGACACACATCATGATCAACTCTAAGTACCAGCAGGGTTTGGAAGGCAATGGGACAGGGCGATGGGAGTTATAGTTCACCCATATGAAAAGAGCATTGTGAACTTCACTGATGATGGATCTGGACCAAACGTGACACACACACACACACCACAACCAACTCTAAGTATTGGCCACGTTTGAGAGGCAATGACATTGAACAATGGGAGTTATAGTTCACCCATATATAAAAAGTATTGTGAGCCCCACCAATGATGGATCTGGACCAAACTGACACACATCACAAACAACTCTAAGTACTGGCAGGGTTTGTGAGAGGAATGACATTGGACCATGGTAGTTATAGTTCACCCATATGCAAAATAGCATTGTGAGCCCAATGACGATGGATCTGGACCAAATTCAATACACATCATGATCATGTCTAAGTATTGGCAGGGTTTGGAAGGCAATGGGACAGGGCGATGGGAGTTATAGTTCACCCATATGCAAAGAGCATTGTGAACTTCACTGACAATGGATCTGAACCAAACCCGACATGTACATACATATCACGACCAACCCTAACTACTGGCAGGGTTTGAGAGGCAATGACATTGGATGATGGGAGTTATAGTCCACTCATATGCAAAGAGTATTGTGAACCCCACCAATGATGGATCTGGATCAAACTTGACACACATATTTATTTATTTATTTATTTACAGCATTTATATTCCCGAAGGGCCCCGAAGGGGACTCAGGGCGGATCACATTACACATATAGGCAAACATTCAATGCCTTTTAACATAGAACAAAGACAAACAAACATAGGCTCCGAGCGGGCCTCGAACTCATGACCTCCTGGTCAGAGTGATTCATTGCAGTTAATTGCAGCTGGCTTGCTCTCCTGACTGCGCCACAGAAGGGCGGAATATAAATGCTGTAAATAAATAAATAAATAAATAATCAAGCTGGCCAATTGCAACACACTTGCCTCAGACAGACAATAGTTTTTTTTCTCACACTGGACTTTCCACAGATATATCAACCCCACTTGCCTAGTTTCCAATAGACCTCACAATCTCTGAGGATGCCTGCCATAGATGTGGGCAAAATGTCAGGAGAGGCTGCTTCTGGAACATGGTTAGACAGCCCAGAAAACTCACAGCAACCCAGTGATTCCGGCCACAAAAGCCGGAATTCTTGTCTATCCTCCTCAACACTGGATTTCCACAAGGGGGAGCCTTTCCCCATTTTTCTCTTATTTTGGAAAAAAAGCAAGCAAGCCATGCTTCCCACAATGCACTGAGAGCCCCAGGCACTCCAGCCTGTGTGTGTTTGCATGCTGCTGGGATGGTTAACAATGCTGCAGGAACCTGGCGCAAGCAGTTCCCTGTCTTAAGAAGAAACCTGCCTTTCCTGGGCAACCTTCTCGGCATCCTCCCAGGGCTGAGCATCGACTTCCATGCTCTCGCAGGATGCTCCTGGTGGCATTAAGGTAGGACCTGCCCAAGGTTCACTTCCCTATGTTTTTGTGGGTTTGTTTTGGGATGGGAGTTTGAACACAACCAGAAAGGGTTGCTGGCTGTTCAGTTATGGCTTCTCGAAGAAGAGAGGGATTTTGGAAGGTTTCCTTTGCTGAACGAAAATTTCGCTCTCTTAGCTCCATTTAGCTGAATCTGAGCATTGCAAGCATCCTTTCCCTTTCTGGAACTGAATAGCAGATTCAGAGAGGAAGGAAGCTTTCCATCTCTTAGAAGTGACAGAGAAAGGGAATATTGCAAAGCCAAGGGAAGACTGCTTTGCAAAATGAAAATTTCACTTACTTAGGTTCATTTGCCAAATCTGAGTATTGTATACATCCTTTCCATTTCTGGAACTGGATTCCAGACTCAGAGTTCAAGGCAGAGAGGAAGGAAGGCTTCCATCTCCTAGAAGTAACAGAGATAGGGAGATTTGCACAGCCAAGGGAATATTGTTTTTGTAACATGAAAATTTCACTTGCTTAGGTTCATTTGCCGAATCTGAGCATGGTATGCATCCTTTCCATTTCTGGAACTGGTTCACAAACTTGGACTTCAAGGCAGGGAGGAAGGAAGGTTTCCATCTTTTAGAAGTGACAGAGATAAGGAGATTTGCAAAGTCAAGGGAATTGTTTTGTTTTGTAAAAATTTTTGTAAAGTGAAAATTTCACTTCTCTTCATTTGCCAAATCTGAGCATGATATGCATCCCTTTGATTTCTGGAACTAGTTCATAAATTTGGAGTTCAAGGCAGAGAGGAAGGAAGGCTTCCACCTCTTAGAAGTGACAGAGATAGAGAGATCTGCAAAGCTAAAGGAATATTGCTTTGTCAAATGAAAATTTCATTTACTTAACTCCATTTACCAAATCTGAGCATTGTATGTATCCCTTCCATTTCTGGAACTGTTTAACAGACTTGGAGATGAAGGGAGGTTTCCATCTCCTAGAAGGAGGAGGGAAACAAGGATTTTTGGAAGGTTTCCTTTACAAAATGAAATTTTCAGTTGCGTAGCTCTATTTGACCGAATCTGAACATTGCATGAATGCCTTCTACTCTGTTTCCCCAAAAATAAGACATCCCCTAAAAATAAGACCTAGTAGAGGTTTTGCTGAATTGCTAAATATAAGGCCTCCCCCGAAAGTAAGACCTAGCAAAGTTTTTGTTTGGAAGCATGGAACAGAACACCAGAGCATGCAGGATTAGTAAATGTATGTACCATAGATTGTTGTGCATGGAAATAATGGTAGTAACAAGAAATTCTTAATAGGATTCACAGTTTGTCTGGTTATGCTGGTTCGTGATGACAACTACTATAGAGTATATAATAAATGTTCATTTTTTGTTCAACTATAAATGCGAATTCTTCTTCCTGGTAAAATAAGACATCCCCTGAAAATAAGATCTAGTGCATCTTTGAGAGCAAAAATTAATATAAGACACTGTCTTATTTTCGGGGAAACAGGGTATTTCTGGAAGAGTTTCAAGACTTGGAGCACAAAACAGAGAAAGAAAGGGAGATTTCCATGCATGTAGAGAGAGGTTGAAGATGTACCTATGAAGATGTTTAATGCACCTATGGATAGTTGATAATACTGTTTTAGAGTTGGAAGAGACTCCCAAGAGCCATCGAGTCCAAGCCTCCTTCTGCTAGATATCATTGCACAAAGATATGGTAGGCTCAGCTTCACTTTGGGTACATGCTCCATCCATGTGGTTCCTCCACATCAAATTCTCACACACCTAGATCATGGTTACAGCTGTTTAATAGTGAGACCCACTGCAGCCTAGTAGTCTGGTGAAGTCTTCTTCTCTGCTGGATCTTAAGCAGAGACTGGAGATTGTGGTGAAGGCTCCTTCTTTGGAAACTTTTAAACGGGGGCTGGATGGCTATCTGTTTAGGATGCTTCGAATGTGATTTTCCTGCTTCTTGGCAGGGGGGTTGGACTGGATGGCCCACAAGGTCTCTTCCAACTCTATGATTCTATTATTCTATGGCTCACCATCTGTCAGGAGAGCTTTGATTGTGTCTAATGTGTTGTCAAAGGCTTTCATGGCTGGGATCACACGGTTGTTGTATGTTTTCCGGGCTGTATGGCCATGTTCCAGAAGTAATCTCTCCTGACGTTTTGCCCACATCTATGGCAGGCAGTCTCAGAGGTTGTGTCTTTCTGCATGTCTGAATGGAGATGAACTGGACGGCTTTTGGAGGTCTCTTCCAATTCTAGTGGCTTGGTCATCTGATGGAGTATCCTTCTCTGGAGGATTCGAAAAAGAGGCTTGATGGCTATCTGTTGGAAGGGCTTTCATTGTGTCTTCCCATTTTGATAGAAGGAGATTGGACTGGATGGCCCTTGTAGCTTCTTCCTATGAATCCATATCTTATCTAAAGCCATAGAACTCAACCAGCACTTCCGGAGTATTGCTTGGAAGGCTTGGTTGCTTTCCCTTGTGGCCTCTTCCTATGATTCAATGTCTTGGCTAAAACCATAGAACTCAACCAGCACCTCCGGAATATTGCTTGGAAATGTGTTGTTGAAGGCTTTCATGGCCAGGATCACAGGGTTGTTGTATGTCTTTCGGGCTGTGTGGCCATGTTCCAGAAGTATTCTCTCCTGATGTTTCGTCCACATCTATGGCAGGCATCCTCAGAGGTTGGGAGGTATGGAAAGCTTGGTTGGTAAAAGCAAGGACTTTTGGAGCATCTTTTTCCATGTGTAGATGTCATCCATGCTCCTTCTCTCCATGTTGAGATTGATAAGGTTCCTGCTTAGTGGCTTCTTGGATCGAGTGCATCCAGAAATGTACATACTATACATGCACTTATGGAAAAGGAAAATTCTTGCAGATTTTTTTTCCTGTGTTAAGAAAGTTTCATGATGGTTTTGAGGGACTGGTAAACTTGTCTTGAGTCCCACAAGAAAGAGATGTGGAGTTTTGTATCTGTTGTTATAAAATTGCTTACTCAGGTTGCAGAATTAATGCAGTTTGACACCACTTTAACCCCCATGGCTCAATGCTATAAAATAATGGGAGTTGCCATTTGGTGAGGCACCAATATTTTTTCGGCAGAGAAGTCAAAAGACCTTGTAAACTCCCAGGATTCCATGGCATTGAACCACGATAGTCCAAGTGGTGTCAAACTGCATTAATTCTACAATGTAGACATACCCCTAGAGATACATCGTGTGATACCGTAGTAATCTCTGGATTTCAAAGTTACAGCAGAAATTCCTTTTCTTATTTCCTGCTCGTCTTGCTCCTTGAAGAATCTCTAGTTAAGCAATGTCGGAAATCTAACTTTGGGTTTTCTATCTGCAAAGCGCTTGTCTTATTACCGAATTACACTTCCCCGCTGACCGCTGGCATGTAAGTCATTTTGGGGCTGGATTTTGAATGTTAACTCTTGCTGTGATATTTTAAGACCTGATCTTCGTGCTTTTCTGGAGAAATGCTACTTCTTTCTTTCCATGTTTGGAAACCTCTGCAGTGGTTCTGTCTGCCCTTCCCAGAAAGCGTGTCAATAAACTTGTTTATCGTGGGTCATAAGATGTACGAATGCTGCATTAGTCAAATATTTTGATTTGAGAGAGAATCTACAAAGTGCCTGAAAACATGATATTTGAGAGATTATACATAGAGCCCTGTTGTTATTCTCGTCACTTTCTCCTTGGGGAATTTGCAGTTATATCTATGGGGAGGTGCCGTATTTTCTTTCTAATTGCTAGCTTGAGTGTTGTTGGATTGCAGTCTCCATCATTCCTCACTATCAGCTGTGCTGGAGTTGCTGTACAAACAATTATCCTAAGGATTATACTAAACTAAGAGAGCATCTACACCAGGCATGGGCAAACTTCGGCCCTCCAAGTGTTTTGGACTTCAACTCCCACCATTCCTAACAGCCGGTAGGCTGTTAGGAATGGTAGGAGTTGAAGTCCAAAACACCTGGAGGGCCGAAGTTTGCCCATGCCTGATCTACAATATAGAATGAATGTAGTTTTATGATTGTCTACCAAGTGGAGGATCTTTGTGGTGTGTCTGTAGGTGACTGTAGAACCCTATTCTTGACCTGCATGTTCTTTCACATTGAGGACATCAGTTTCCAGATAGAAGGCAGTCCCAACAAGGGTTGGTTTGACACGGACCTGTTTGACATGGCCTGTTTCTCCCTTTCGCCCTCCATTCATGCCTCTTCGAATTCCACAGCACTGTTGGTCACAGCTGACCTCCAGTTAGATCCTTGAGGGCCAGGGCTTCCCAGTTATCTCTTGGTATCTTTGCCACTGCTGCTGCTCAGTCGTTTAGTCGTCTCCGACTCTTTGTGACCTCATGGACCAGTCCAGGCCAGAGCTCCCTGTTGGCCGTGGCCGCCCCCAGTTTCTTCAAGGTCAAGCCAGTCACTTCAAAGATACCGTCCATCCATCTTGCCCTTGGTCGGCCTCTCTTCCTTTTTCCTTCCATTTTCCCCAGCATCGTGATCTTCTCCAAGCTTTCCTGTCTTCTCACGATGTGGCCAAAATACTTCAGCTTTGCCTCTACTATCCTTCCCTCCAGTGAGCAGCCATTGGGCATTATTTCCTGGAGGATGGACTGGTTGGATCTTCTTGCCAAGGTCCAAGGCACTCTCAGGATTTTCCTCCAGCACCAGAGTTCAAAAGCCTCTCTCTTCCTTCGCTCAGCCTTCCTTATGGTCCATCTCTTGCATCCATAGGTTACTATGGGGAATACCATTGCTTTGACTATGCGGACCTTCGTTGCCAGTGTGATGTCTCCGCTCTTCACTATTTTATCGAGGTTTTCCATTGCTCTCCCCCCAAGAAGGAAACGTCTTCTGATTTCCATCTGCAGTCTGCATCTGCAGTCATCTTCGCGTCTAGAAATATAAAGTCTGTCACTGCCTCCACATTTTCTCACTCTATTTGCCAGTTATCAATAGGTGTAGTTTGCCACAGGTTAGCTTAAAGTTCATATTTAAGTCTCTTTTCTTGTCCACCAACATTCTATTTTCTGTCCGTGAGTTGAGCGTATAGTAGCTGCTATGGGAGATGGTGATCGGGCATTTGGACATGGCCAGTCCAGCGGAGTTGATGGCAGAGGATCATCAGTTCAGTGCTGGGGGTCTTTGCTTCTTCCAGAACGCTGACATTTGTCCATCTGTCTTCTTTCCAAGATATTTGCAGGATTTTTCGAAGGTAATGCTGATGGAATCATTCCAGAAGTTGAGAGTGGTCTGTAGACCGTCCACATTTCGCAAGCGTGTAACAGGGTTGGGAGGACAATAGCTTTACAGTTGCATCTATCAAGTAGGAAATAAGGTACCACTTATAAAAGTGGGGAGGCAAGTTTAACTAATTTACGACCTGGAATGAGGAAGTGCCGTCAGAGTGGATGATGAAGCAGCTGCTCCCCCCTGTGGCCAGAATCGAACATCCCCTCAGAAGAAGGTTAAATTGCCTCTGCGTCTGCCTGTCTCAGTCTCTGTTTGATGTGTTTATGGGCATTGAATGTTTGCCCTGTATGTGTATAATGTGATCTGCCCTGAGTCCCCTTCGGGGTAAGAAGGGCGAAATATAAATACTGTAAATAAATAAAAATAAATAAATTTATAAACAAGCACCTTGTTATCTCTACGGATGTCCCAATCCTCAAACACACTCTGCTTCATTTGAAAGCATGCTGCACTCGCAGAGCTCAGACAGTGTTGTCAGTGTTGACTTTTGTGGAGAAGTGGTTGCCAAGGGAGTGGAAATTGTCAACATTTTCTAACTTTACATCATTAAGCCGTATTTCCGGCATTGCAGAGGGATTGGCTGGTGCCTTTTGCTGGTAGAGCACTTTGGTTTCCGCAATATTAAGTGAGAGGCAAAGTTTTTTGAATGCTTCTGCAAATGAGTTTAGAGTGGCTTGTAGGTCTTCTTCTGAATGAGCACAGACAACGCTATCATCGGCATATCAGAGTTCTATAACAGATGTTGTTGTGACCTAGGTTTGGGCATTCAGTCTGCTGAGGTTAAATAGTTTGCCATCTGTCCAATAGATGATTTCCACGCTGGTAGGAAGCTTCCCATCAACAAGGTGAAGTATCATAGCAATGAAGATCTATCATATGGGGTGGTGTAGTTCTCGCCCATAACTCTTTTTCTGATGGGGACTGCAATCCAGGAACATTGATCAAGCCACTGAAAGTCTTGCCATTAGAGAGGTAAAATGGGGCACCTCCCCATAGATACAACCTCAAGTTGTATAGAATAGGAGATAGAGAAGAAAATAACATGGCTACATGTTTAATCTCTCAAATATCATGTTTTCAGCAATGCTGTAATCTGCCTCAAGCCACAAGGAGAGGCAAGTAAGAAATAAAATTATTATTAATAATATTAATATTAAGATGAGTCCAAAGTGGTGTCAAACTGCATTAATTCCAGAGTATAGATGTACCCAGAGATGTGGAAAGCGCACCTTGGAGTTTCTGGTGGCCAGCTATGTGTGTCTACATTATTTTGTGTGGAAACTAGAATTGTGTTTTGCTTTACTTGTCTTTGTTGGTTTGGAAAATATTGTTTTGATGTTGCATTTAAGCAATATTTTATCTTTTAAAAACTGCATTATTAGAAATAAGAATAAACAAAAGTGTGATTTGGAGGCACACATGCACACAAAATAATAATAAATACTACTGTATGTTGGCTGACAAATCTAACAAGACTGCAGGATAGGCATTTTCATCCCCATATCATCCTGGTAGTTATATAAAGAAGAGTGTTTTCTTTATGGGAGTATTTATTATCCATCACTTATGAATGACATGAAACAGCATAGATGACAACAGCAATGGATTCCGCCCCACCTTTCCACCATAAAGAAGTAGCACTCAGAATATAAAATAATATCATTAAAAATAGATTGAGCAACAAATAAAAGCTCTTGAAATCAGCACTACATAATAATTTAAGCAGTAATTTCATTAAAACCAGCAATCAATAAGCATCCAAGGCCAGACTGGAGCGATTCTCTTTTCATCTTTTGTTCCAAGCCGGAAGAATAGCAGGATAGTCCTAACTCAGCCAAGGGCTAAGAGACAGCTGTGTTGACGTTTGGTCAGCTAAAATTGGGTTATACCCAAAACATGGGCCCCATCTACACTGCCATATAATGCAGTTTCAGAATGCATCTTAACTGCATAGAGTTGCATTATATTTCTCAAGAAGGCAAAAGGGCTGAATGGCATTGGATAGGGAGTTAGGGCCAGGCTGTGGCACAGCTGGTTGGTAGCCAGCTGCAAAAAATCACTACTGACCGAGAGGTCATGAGTTCGAAGCCAGCCCAGGTCGGATTGAGCGACCGACTATTAAATAGCCTAGCTCATTGTTGACCTAAGCAAACCAAAAGACAGTTGCATCTGTTGAGTAGGAAATTTAGGTACCGCTTTATGCGGGGAGGCTAATCTAACTAATTTATGACACCATAAAAATGTCCAGCAATGTGCGGAAAATATGATGAAGTACTCCATCAAGGACTCAGTGTCACAGTGGATCCTGAAGCAGCAGCTCCCCCTGTGGCCAGAATCGGGCATACCCTCATGAAGCAGGATGTTAAATTGCCTCTCTGTCTCTGTCTGTAAGTCATATGTCTAATGACATTGAATGTTTGCCATGTATATATAGTATACATTGTGATCTGCCATGCACTATAAAAAAGTAAAGGTTTCCCCTGACGTTAAGTCCAGTCATGTCTGACTCTGGGGGTTGGTGCTCATCTCCATTTCTAAGCTGAAGAGCCAGCGTTGTCCATAGACACCTCTAAGGTCATGTGGCCGGCATGACTGCATAGAGCGCCGTTACCTTCCCGCCGGAGCGGTACCTATTGATCTACTCACATTTGCATGTTTTCGAACTGCTAGGTTGGCAGGAGCTGGAGTCAACAGCGGGCGCTCAAGCCGCTCCTGGGATTTGGATCTGGGACCTTTCGGTCTGCAAGTTCAGCAGCTCAGTGCTTTAACACACTTCGCACTATATACTGCACTATATACTCCGCTCCACTTCTGCAACCTTCAGTGTATTGTTGCGCTTGGGCATCAATGTCCAACATCTTCTGCAGGAGGACATACGTTTGGGTCAGACTTATAGATTTTTTTTTTTTTTACTGTGGAAATGCTCCCAGTAAATGAGGAATTCTTAGCATATTTGCAACCATGTCTGTAAAGATGGTCCATTGAATGTGAATGGTCCATTGGGCTCTTGGAGACGACAGAGGATGCCTTGTGCTGTCGTCCGGCTTCATTAAAAAAAGGGGCAGGAAATCGGTTTGTGAAATGACTCAAAGGAGCAGAAACTGGAACCGTACAGTTTGAGGAAGGAATCAGGGCAAAGTTAAACCAAACAGACCCCTCGCCTCATACTTTCTCAGGGCTCCTGGTGCCTCGTACAAAGGGAAACATTCCAAGCAGCTTTTTATGTTTCCCTGGTTTATTTATTTTTTGTCTTGGATGGGGATCGCTCTCTTGATCTCGGTGGAATATAGTTTTGTGCTCCTATTTGGATGCCCCCGCATTCCTTTCCACTCCACTTCCCCTTTATGGCCTCGGAGGAGTTCAATTCTGTGTTTACTTTACTCCCAAGATAATTCCTTATGTACCTACTGTGGTTTCTGATTCCGGCTCTTGCATCTCTGCTGTAATTACTATATGATCCCGCTCCCTCAATATCCACAGAACTAATATACTGGTTTCACTTATCTGCGGTTTTGCTGAGAGCTTTATCACATCAGCCACAGGTTGTTGAGAGTTTTCCAGGCTGTATGGCCATGTTTCAGAAGCATTCTCTCCTGACGTTTCGCCCACATCTATGGCAGGCATCCTCAGAGGTTGTGAGGTCTGTTGGAAAACTAAGCAAGGGAAGTTTATATATCCATGGAAGGCCCAGGGTGGGGAAAGATCACTTGTCTATTGGAGGCTAGTGTGAATGTTGTAATTAATCACCCCATACTGCCATCTTGTCCAATTTATATACTACTAGCTGTGCCCGGCCACGCGTTGCTGTGGCTAGGACTTTATTTTTCTTTTCTTTTTGTTTTATGAACATAGAGGCGTAGATGAGAGGTTGTGCTGTCAATTTTTGAGGTTGTGGGGCATTTAGTTTAGTTGTTTTGTCCGGTGCCGTGATTCCATTACCCTTTTATATATATAGATACTCATTGGTTGTTAGAATCACCCAATGGAGCGATTTGCAATTGATTTTAATAAGGTAATTATTTCATTATTATTATTATTATTATTATTATTATTATTATTATTATTATTATTATTTTTTATTTTTATACCCCGCCCCATCTCCCCGAAGGGACTCGGGGCGGCTTACATGGGGCCGAACCCAGGCTAAACAGGCAATGTAAAAACACAACAATAAAACAAATCAATCAACAATAAAACAAGTCATAAAAACTAATAAGGTCACATAAAATAGACATACTTTGATAAAATCCTGGGTTGGCTCTTAAAAAGGACTGGGCCAAAGAAAGTGTCAGTAGTGTCAGGTATTACATTGTTTTAAAATGTTGGAATTTTATGTTTTGTTAAATGCTGTTATAGTGGTTTTTTTGTTCTTTGTATGATGAATATGTACTGTATGTTTTTACTATGTGTAAAACGCTCTGAGTCCCTATGGGAGATAGAGAGGTATATAAATAAAGTTTGTTGTTGTTGTTGTTGTTGTTGATTAGCATTAATGGCTAGTTAGAAGGCTAAGCTCCGCCCACTTGGTCTCCTAGCAACCCACTCAGCCCAGGGGACAGGCAGAGTTAGGCCTCACTTAGGCCTGATCCACACTGCCTATAAAATACAGATTATCTGATTTGAACTGGATTATATGGCAGTCTAGACTCAAGGCCCTTCCACACAGCTATATTACCCATTTATAATCTTATATTATTTGCATTGAACTGGATTATCTTGAGTCCACACTGCCATATAATCCACTTCAGTGTGTATTTTATTGTATATTCACAAGCTTTAGGAAATAATATCCCCTGATGGCACAGCGTGTTAAAGCACTGAGCTGCTGAACTTCTGGACTGAAAGGTCGCAGGTTTGAATTGGGGGAGTGGAGAGAGCCCCCACTGTTAGCTCCAGCTTCTGCCAACCCTAAAGTTCAAAAACATGCAAATGAGAGTAGATGAATAGGTACTGCTCCGGTGGGAAGGTAACCGCACTCCATGCAGTCATCCCACATGACCTTGGAGGAGTCTACGGACAACGCCGGTCCTTGGCTTAGAAATGGAGATGAGCACCAACCCCCAGAGTCAGACACGACTGGACTTAACATCAGGGGAAAACCTTTACCCTTTACCTTCACTACCACCAATTCCTCAATACTTTATTTCCCATACCACCATACTTCACCACAGCAACGCGTGGCCGGGCACAGCTAGTACAGTATAAAGTAAGATATTTGGATCCTGGGCCAAAAGGAACTGGGTTGGATGCCTGTGGGGAACTAGTAGTGGCCGTATAACAGATGGCTTGATATTTGCAGGAACAAAGAACTCCAATAATACTTAAGGATGTGGATATTCTTGGCTGTTGGCATCCCGGTGCCAGATCATTCATCCACATTCATTCATCTATTTGGGCTCTCCCTTTCCTACACTCCTCTCTGTTCATCTTTAGCATCTGTCATGCCCTTGAGAAGAAAGAAAGCAAGGCATGAAAGTTTGCTTTGTGGGCACGGCTAATAAGCCAGATGAAGCGGTTCAATTCTTTGCCTCTTTGGTGTTCAGTCTCCAGACCTTTGTGGATCCGCTGAGCCAAATACGGGGATATTTGCACAAGGATAATCCCTTTTCCAACCGCATTGTTATCCACATAGTACCTTTACAGCCATTTGATACCACTTTAGCAGCTTTGCCTCTGTACTATGGAATTCTTGAATTTGTAGTTCAGGGAGAGGATTAGAATTTCTGTCTGTACTTCCTAAAACAAAAGCACTACAGCTGCATGGGAATATTCCTACACTACAGAATGAATGCAGTTAGACACTACTTCAACCACCATGGCTCAAGACTATGGAATCATGGGATTTTTTGAGGTCCCAACACTTATCGGCAGGAAAGATGAAAGACGTTGTAAAACCACAACTCCCATGTTTCCATAGCACTGAGTCATGGCAATTAAGGTGGTTTCAAACTGCATTAATTCTACAGAGTAGATGCACCCTTGGATGAGTATATCAGAGGTCCAACCTTGGGTTGACAGACAGGCCCTGAGAGTTCTGTTTTTAGTTGCTTCCTCTGATGCATCCAGGTTGGCCGATCTTCCAGGTGAAGCAGACCTATCCATCAAATAAATGAAATAAAACTAGACCATAAATATTGTGCCTGGCAACATGCCTCTTGTTCTTCAGATAGCGGTAGGGAAGATATGCCAAAACGTCGGCTACTCTATTCTTCTACTGGCTGATTGACAAGTGTGTGTGTGTGTGTATGTGTATGTGTGTGTATGTGTACATATATATACAGTGATGGCATCAGGGCAGCGGACAAAACAACAAAACTACAGGCCCCCCCAACCTCAAAATTTGACAACACAACCCATCATCCACGCCTCTAGGTTGATACAACAAAAAGAAAAGAAAAATAAAGTCCTAATTAGAGGGAGAGCAATAATTTTTTTTATCCAGTTGCTGCCAGTTTAGAGGGCTAATCTCTGCCCACTTGGTTGCCTAGCAACCAAGGGACAGCCAGGTTTCAGTTAGGGGACAGGCAGATTTAGGCCTCACTGAGTCTTCTTCCACAGATTATCTAATTTGCACTGGATTATATGGCAGTGTAGACTCAAGGCCCTTCTACGCAGCTATATAACCCATTTATAATCTTATATTATCTGCTTTGCACTGGATTATCTTGACTCCACACTGCCATATAATCCACTTCAGTGTGCATTTTATACAGTTGTGAAGAAGGAGCCTCATATAATCCAGTTCTAAGTAGATAATATAAGATTATAAATATACAGTAGAGTCTCACTCATCCAACATAAACAGGCCAGCAGGATAAGTGAATATGTTGGATAATAAGAAGGGATTCAGGAAAAGCCAATTAAACATCAAATTAGGTAATCGTTATACAAATTAAGCACCAAAACATCATATTATACAACAAATTTGACAGAAAAAGTAGTTTCATGCGCAGTAATGCTATGTAGTAATTACAGTAGAGTCTCACTTATCCAACACTCGCTTATCCAACGTTCTGGATTATCCAACGCATTTTTGTAGTCAATGCTTTCAAAATATGATATTTTGGTGCTAAATTCATAAATACAGTAATTACTATATAGCATTACTGTGTATTGAACTACTTTTTCTGACAAATTTGTTGTCTAACATGATGTTTTGGTGCTTCATTTATAAAATCATAACCTAATTTGATGTTTAATAGGCTTTTCCTTAATGCCTCCTTATTATCCAACATATTCGCTTATCCAACGTTCTGCCGGCCCGTTTATGTTGGATAAGTGAGACTCTACTGTACTGTATTTACAAATTTACCACTAAAATATCACAATGAATTTAAAACACTGACTACAAAAACATTGATTATGAAAAGGCAGACTGCGTTGGATAATCCAGAACATTGTATAAGCGAATGTTGGATAAGTGAGATTCTTCTTTAATATGAAATAATTACTGGGATAGAATAATGCAGAACAATATAATCTCTAAAACCAGGACAGTAAATAAACAGGGGAATTCCACACAGGAAGCAATCAGGGCCAGCTAACACCTCCCAACAAAGTATTCCCATCATCAAAGTCTGGCAAATCCTGTTTTCTCAGGGCCACAGACAGGAAAAGCACATAAAATATCGCAAAGAACACCACTATGAAAACAAGGGAATTCCAGACAGGAAACAATCAGGGCCAGCTAACACCTCCCAACAAAAAATTCACTCAGGGAGGAAACAGCCAGGCTTTAAAGCTGCAAGGCCATTACATCCTAATCATTTTTCCTAATTGCAGCATTCATACTTGCCTCCAACAGACAAAAAAAAAAACAATCAGAAATATTGTATATTCACAACCTTTAGGAAATAATATCCCCTGATGGCTCAGCGTGTTAAAGCGCTGAGCTGCTGAACTTCTGGACCAAAAGGCCACAGGTTTGAATTGGGGGAGCGGAGAGAGCCCCCACTGTTAGCCCCAGCTTCTGCCAACCCAGAAGTTCAAAAACATGCAAATGTGAGTGCATCAATAGGTACTGCTCCGGCGGGAAGGTAACACCGCTCCATGTAGTCATCCCACATGACCTTGGAGGAGTCTACGGACAACGCCGGCTCTTCGGCTTAGAAATGGAGATGAGCACCAACCCCCAGAGTCAGACACGACTGGACTTAATGTCAGGGGAAAACCTTTACCTTAACTACCACCAATTCCTCAATACTTTATTTCCCATACCACCAGACTTCGCCACAGCAATGCGTGCCCGGGCACAGCTAGTATACATACATTTATATCCTGCCCTTCTCAACCGAAAGGGGACTCAGTGTGGCTTACAATAAACACACATATAAAAATTATACAATCTATATATATAAAAGGGTAATGAAATTTCGGCCTAGGACAAAACAACAAAACCACACATCCTAGAAACACTAAACTTGGCAGCACAATCCCTCATCCATGCCTCTACGTTCATACAACAAAAAGAAAAGAAAAATAAAGTCCTAATTAGAGGGAGAGGAATAATTGTTTTTATCCAATTGCTGCCAGTTAGAAGGCTAAGCTCCGCCCACTTGGTCTCCTAGCAACCCACTCAGCCCAGGGGACAGGCAGAGTTAGGCCTCACTTAGGCCTCTTCCACAGATTATCTTATTTTAACTGGATTATATGGCAGTGTAGACTCAAGGCCTTTCCACACAGCTATATTACCCATTTATAATCTTATATTATCTGCTTTGAACTGGATTATCTTGACTCCACACTGCCATATAATCCACTTCAGTGTGTAGTCGGACACAGCTGGACTTAATGTCAGGGGAAAACCTTTACCCTTTACCTTAACTACCACCAATTCCTCAATACTTTATTTCCCATACCACCATACTTCGCCACAGCAACGCGTGGCCAGGCACAACTAGTACACTATAAATCAGATTAAAAATTATTAACTTACATCAATATTCATAAAAACATTCTAAAATCTGAATGGACATGTTCATGTTCTATCTTCATATATAAAAGAGTGATGGAATCCCAGCGACCGACAAAACAACAAAACTAAAGGCCCCCCAACCTCGAAATTTGACAACACGACCCATCATCCACGCCTCCAGGTTGATACAACAAAAACAAAAGAAAAATAAAGTCCTAATTAGAGGGAGAGGAATAATTGTTTTTATCCAATTGCTGCCAGTTAGAAGGCTAAGCTCCGCCCACTTGGTCTCCTAGCAACCCACTCAGCCCAGGGGACAGGCAGAGTTAGGCCTCACTTAGGCAGCTTCTGCCAACCCTAAAGTTCAAAAACATGCAAATGAGACTACATGAATAGGTACTGCTCCGGCAGGAAGGTAACAGCGCTCCATGCAGTCATGCCAGCCACATGACCTTGGAGGAGTCTACGGACAATGCCAGCTCTTCGGCTTAGAAATGGAGACCCACAAAGTCAGACATGACTAAACTTAATGTCAGGGGAAATCCTTTACCCTTTACCTAACTACCACCAATTCCTCAATACTTTATTTCCCATACCACCAGACTTCGCCACAGAAACGCATGGTCGGTCACAGCTATATATATATATATATATATATATATATATATATATATATATATATAGAGAGAGAGAGAGAGAGAGAGAGAGAGAGAGAGAGAGAGAGAGAGAGAGAGAGCGCAGTGTGTCCTTGGTATACTTTCAGGTTCATTTCCAGGACCTCTGCGGATACCAAAATCTGTGGATGCTCAAATCCCATTATTTACAGTGATCACACTATGATAAATGTATTGTCGAATACTTTCATGGCCAGAATTGGTAGGATGCTGTGAGGTTTTATGGCCATATTCCAGTAGCATTCTCTCTTGATTTTTCGCCTGCATCTGTGACTGGCATCCTCAGAAGTTTGTTCAGAGGTCTGTTGGAAATGAAGCAAGTGAAGTGTATGTGTGTGTGTGTGTGTGTGTGTGTGTGTGTGTGTGTGTGTATGTATATATATATGTGTGTGTGTGTGTAATAATATCCAGGGTGGGAGAAAGAACCCTTGTCTGTGTAAAGCAAGTGTGAATGTTGCAATTAGCAAGCTTGATAAGCATTGAGTTGCCATGAAGTCAATCAATGAGGGTATTTGCATAGAGGTAGCCTTGCCTCTGTTGCCTGGAGGCACGCTCTGCTTGGGAGGTGTTAACTGGCAATTTGATTGTTTGCTGACTAGAGTTCCACTGTTTCTGAGTGGTGTTCTTTATTTACTGTCTTGATTCTGGTGTTTTTTTTAATACTGGTAACCAGATATTTTTCATTTTCATGGTTTCCTCCTTTCTGTTGAAATTGTCCACATGTTTGTGGATTTCAATGGCTTGCAGCTGGAAAATCAATCAATGAGGATATCTGCATAGAGCAGTGGTTCCCAACCAGTGAGCCACGGCCCACTGATGGGCCACAAGACCTAAAATAAGGTCAGTGGCTCTAGATTATTAAATACGGTTTTCTTTGGGCGAGCAGATGGAGACTACTGGATGGCATGTGTTCTGTATCAGAAACAAGAGGTGATGTGGTCTGTCCAACACAATTTTCTGAATCATCACCCCAAATAACAAACCAAATCTAAAGCTGACCAAAAACTGATTCGTAACCCTTTTGGTACTAATGTTGGAGAGTGGTCCCTGGTCAAAGTGGTCCTTGGTCAAAAAAGGTTTGGGAACCACTGGCATAGAGGTAGCCTGGCTGTTGTACCTGGAGGCTTCCTCTGTTTGGGAGGTGTTAACTGGAACTTTATTGCTTGCGGTGTGGAGTCTTCCTATTTTTGAGTGGTGTTCCTTATTAGTGTTATTTAATAATAGTAACCAGATTTTGTTCATTCTCATGGTTTCCTCCTTCCTGTTGAAATTGTCCACGTACTTGTGGATTTCAGTGGCTTCTCTGTGTCGTCTGACATGGTGGTTGTCCAAGTGGTCCAGCATTTCTGTCTTCTTCAATAATATTCTGTGTCCAAGTTGGTCCACCAAGTGCTCTGCTATGGCTGACTTCTCTGGTTGAATCAGTTTGTACTGCCTTTCATGTTTCTTGATTCACGTCTGGGCAATGCTGCTGCATTTGGTGGTCTCTATGTAGACGTATCCACAGCTGTATGGTATATGGCCAACTCCTGCAAAGGTGAGATGATGATCCCTCTTATCCTTTGCTGAACATACCATTTGTTGGATTTTCTGGGTGGGTCTGTAAATTGTTTGCAAGTTATGTTTTTTCATTAGTTTCCTTATGTGGTTAGTGGTTCCCTTGATGTATGATAAGAACACCTTTCCTCTGGGTAGATCTTTCTCTTTCCTCCCGTGGCTTGTCTTTGATCTTGGAGCTCTTCTGATGTCTGATGTACACTATGTTTACTTTTGGAATATATACTTTCAAGCTTTGGATGTTGGTGGATTATGACTCCAGAGGCCAGGCTTCAAAACCATTGTCATCCATGAAACCCACTGGGTGACCTTGTACAAGTCACACTCTCTCAGCCTCAGAGGAAGTCAATAGCATATCTTGCCAAGAAAACTCTGCAATTGGACCACCATATGTCATAACTGACTGGGAGGCTCAAAGCAACAACAAACGCTTAGATACTCAGATTGAGATTTGGCCAAAGCTGACTGACTCAATAAGCCAGATATCTTCTTACTCGTTTTATGGGATCCCTTGTTTATTGATATTCTGTCGAAGAGCATGCCAAGTGAAATCCAGTTTTATGTTTTGGCTCCGTCCGGATAGTAAACATTTTTGGCTGTTTGGGTGTTAAATGATCCCATTGGTATTTCTTTGGTTTACAATGCACTAAATCAGATATGGAGAGTCTTCCATCCCTCTTGATGATGAATCTGCTTTTTGATAACTATCCTTGTTAAGAAAAAAGATACAGTAGAGTATCACTTATCCAAACCTCGCTTATCCAAGCCTCTGGATTATCCAAGCCATTTTTGTAGTCAATGTTTTCAATATATCGTGATATTTTGGTGCTAAATTCGTAAATACAGTAATTACTACATAGCATTACAGCGTATTGAACTCCTTTTTCTGTCCAATGTGTTGTATAACATGATGTTTTGGTGCTTAATTTGTAAAATCATAACCTAATTTGATGTTTAATAGGCTTTTCCTTAATCCCTCCTTATTATCCAAGATATTCGCTTATCCAAGCTTCTGCCAGCCCGTTTAGCTTGGATAAGTGAGACTCTACTGTACTGATTTTTTTAAAAAAAGAAATAAAATATAAATCAAAGAACTGGAGTTTAGACAGGACTTCTGTCCTTAAAATTAATTAGTTGACCAATCTATATACATAATGAAAGTGAAACTCTGTATGTGTATATGTGGCACACAACAGGCTATAGTTCCCAGTGCTGAGGAGCCACCAAGTCACTCCCTTCCAGAACATTGCAGGTTATAGCGAGCACATCCCAGTGTTCCTTTCTTTCACCATTTGCATGACCCCGCCCACAGCCTCTCCATTAATCCTTTCCTACCCTTTTCTATGACACACAGCAAACAGAGGAATTAATCAGCAACTGAACATAATAGAGAGATTTGGGGAGAATTCACCATGATTTATAGGAGTTGTAGGGACTGGGATGTATAGTTCATCTGCAATCTAAGAGCACTTTGAACCCCACCAACGATAGACCTGCAACTAACTTGGCACACAGACCTAACATGGCCAAATTTGCATACTGGTGGGGTTTGGGGGTGACTGACCTTGACATCTAGGAGTTATAGTTCACTTGTGTTCAGAGAACGCTGAACCCATCTGATAACTGATCTGGACCAAACGTGGCACACAAATTCAGCATGGCCAACTGGGAATGATGGTGGACTTTGGAGGTAATTGATCATTCACTCTGGGAGTTATCGTTCACCTGTATTCCGTGAGCCCTCTGAAACCCACCAAGGATGGATGTGGACCAAACTTGGCTCACAGCCCCAACGCTGCCAACTTGGGGTGATTGATCTTGGCATCAGAGAGTTATAGTTCACCCATATTCAGAGAACACTGAACCCAGCAAGTGACGGATCTGGACCAAACTTGGCGCACAGACCCAGTGCTGTCAACTTAGGGTGATTGATCTTGGCATCAGAGTTATAGTTCACCCATATTCAGAGAACACTGAACCCAGCAAGTGACGGATCTGGACCAAACCTGGCACACAGACCCAACATGGCCAACTGTGAATACTGGCAGGCATTGTGGGTGATTAATCTTGGCATCAGAGCGCTATAGTTCACCTGCAAACTTATGAGTGATTGACTGTAACATATGACCAAACTGATATTACCTAACATCCAAAAACAAACAAGGCCCTTTTCAAATAATCCGGGCATTGCCAGGTACCCAAGCTAGTAATATATAAATATACATGGTGCCTAATTCAGTAGAACCATGTACAGGGTCCTGATCAAATATGAAGAATGGTAATATTAAATAACTTAATAAAAAGTGTATAATGGACATGGAAGAAAGCTGATAGGAAGTGTTGTGCTCAGCCTTTGCCTTTGTGTGATTCTGATGTGCCCTTGCATTGCTCTGATGAAGATTCTGGATGATATGTGCTTAATGATGGGATTCAGGATGAATTTGAGGTTGACTCTGATGCTGGGAATTATAGCAGCGTCCCAGCTGTGGGAAATGAAGAGCAGGGAGTTGTTCCCATGGGAATAAGTCATGATGTTGTTTCTAACAAGGAATTTCAAGTGCAGGGAGTAGAAAGGGAGGATAGCACTTTGCCACCTGATAATGAGCTCAGTGGCCTTGACTCTGGGGATCTCGACTGGGCTACGAGACTGGAATTTAGAGGGTTGTGGAGAAGCCTTTGCATAGTCAATAGGTTCAAAGGGCAAAGAAACGTCTTTATATCATGCTTTTAAAACAGTCTGTTTGCAGAGAGCTCTCTGTCAATGCAACTCCATTGCTTGATCTAGAAGCAAGTCTGCTTTCCTGTAATATCGCGTGGATATACTCTGTGTGCTGGTTTTGGCTTCTATGAAAAGGACCTTCTTTTATGCTCTATATTTCTATGGACTTATTGCCTACAGCCTTGGTTTTGTACCTATCTTGTGGAACGGATCTTTTACCCTTTTATGAACTATCTTTTGCTTATTTTCTAAATAAACTACAAAAGACTACTTCCTGTGTGTGGCTTGGTGTCTCTAGCAAGGTGAAGCTGACCTGAGGTGCGAAAGGAAGAGAATCAACTAATCTGAAGTATGGCAGTAGAGTAGATAACAGTTCATATAGCTTGGTCTACCCAGTTGGTAGAATTCAAATACATAGAGTCTACTGAGTCATGGGAGTTGAAGTGGTGTCAAACCTCATTCATTCTACAGCAGGCATGGGCAAACTTTGGCCCTCCAGATGTTTTGGACTCCAGCTCCCACAATTCCTAACAGCCGGTAGGCTGTTAGGAATTGTGGGAGCTGGAGTCCAAAACACCTGGAGGGCCAAAGTTTGCCCATGCCTGTTCTACAGTGTAGCTCAAGCATGGACAAACTACAAAAAGAGTAAGAAACCTTAAAGCAGATTTATTTTTCAAGTGGAAGCAGGAAATGTTACGGCAGTGACAACCTGCGGTGAGATGACTTATGTTTGATCTTCATTCCCCCTTGACATGTTGACTTTCAATTTCCTCTGCTGTTTATGTTCGAGCTCCTCCTTTGCAAAAGTGAGGTTTCATCAATTATTGAAACCTTTGCTTACCTTCCCCTTTCCATAACAGATAGTAGAAAGAATGGCATTAAACTAACAACGGCAAGAACATACTTAAAAAACCAGCTGTGGGATGCTATTAAGTCAGGCCTCATTGGCCTCCATCAGCACTGCTATATACAGTCCAGATTATCTGCTTTGAACTGGATTATAAGGCAGTGTAGACTCATATAATCCAGTTCAAAGCAGATACAGTAGAGTCTCACTTATCCAACATAAACGGGCTGGCAGTAAGTTGGATAACGAAAACGTCGGATAATAAGGAGGGATTAAGGAAAAGCTTATTAAACGTCAAATTACGTTATGATTTTACAAATTAAGCACCAAAACATCATGTTTTATAACAAATCGACAGAAAAAGCAGTTCAATACACAGTAACGTTACGTAGTAATTACAGTAGAGTCTCACTTATCCAAGCTAAATGGGCCGGCAGAACCTTGGATAAGTGAATATGTTGGATAATAAGGAGGGATTAAGGAAAAGCCTATTAAACATCAAATTAGGTTATGATTTTACAAATTAAGCACCAAAACATCATGTTATACAACAAATTTGACAGAAAAAGTAGTTCAATACGCAGTAATGTTATGTTGTAATTACTGTATTTACAAATTTAGCACCAAAATATCATGATATATAGAAAACATTGACTACAAAAATGCCTTGGATAATCCAGAACCTTGGACTCTACTGTACTGTATTTACAAACTTAGCACCAAAACATTGCAATGTATTGAAAACATTGATGACAAAAACAGTAGCTACTAACAAATTGACTAAAAATAAAGATAGAATAGCATAAAATAAACTTACAATATTAACATTGCTGGAAATTAAATTCGCAAAAAGTGCAGTTCTTGCTGCCTAGAGAAACAGCTGTGGACCTGAGCAGGAGGTAGACTGCTTTGGATAATCCAGAATGTTGGATAAGTGAGATTCTACTGTAATGTGGATTATCTGCTTTGATCATCTGGATTATATGGCAGTGTAGTAGGGAGCCCAAATCTCATCAAACCAGAACTCCCTTGATTCCATAGTGTTGAGCCATGGCTGTTAAAGTGGTATCAAACTGAATTAGTTCTACAGTGCAGATGTGCCTTGTGTCAGGCTTGTGGGGAGATCAGGCCAAGTATACTTGAGAAAACAAAAATATTGACCACAGACAACTCTAAATTACATGATGAAGACACTGAAATAGATGAAAATCCCCATGGTTCAATCATTGGACATACAAGAAATCAGAAGGCTACGATACATCTGCATTGTAGAATTAATGCAGTTTGGCACCACTTCAACTGCCATGGCTCAATGCTATGGAATTGTGGGCTTTGTAGCTTAGTGATGTTTTTGTAGAAGGCAGTTTGCAAGGATTATTGTGAGGATTTTCCCACTGGAGGTTAAAAAGGAGATACCTCAATAGTTTCCACAGTCTGTTCTTTCCCCCTTTCTGAAAAAAAAAGGTGGCATCCTTGAAGTCTGCTGGGATTTTCTCAGTCGCCCACACTTTTTCAATAAACTGGTGGAGTTGTTGTGTAATCTCAGGTCCACCCTCTTTAAAGATTTCAGCAGGGATCCCATCAGGTCTGCTGGCTTTGTTGTTTTTTAGTTGGCTGATGGCTTTGCTGACTTCCTCCAAACTAGGAGCTCATCCCTGGTTTGTGGGATTTGCAAGAAAACCTCTTCAGCTATTGGTCATTTTCTCAACACATCAATATGGATTATTTCAGATCTTGGAGTAATTTGGATTTTGGATTCCTGACACGGGTCACTCAACCTGTAGTAACTTTAGCCTTGTGTTGTTGAAGGCTTTCATGGCTGGAATCATTGGGTTGCTGTGGGTTTTCCAGGCTGTATGGCCATGTTCCACAATTCTCTCCTGATGTTTCACCCACATCTATGGCAAGCATCCTCAGAGGTTGTGAGGTCTATTGGAGACTAGGCAAGGGAGGTTTATATATCTGTGGAAAGTCCAGGGTGGGAGAAAAAACTCTTGTCTGTTGGCGGCAGGTGTATATGGTAGACTCCTGCAGAGGTGAGAGGATCCCTCTTGTCCTTAGCTGAACATAGCATTTCGTAGATTTTCTTAGTGGGTCTGTAGATAATTTGTAGATTGTGTACTGTATACCATGAAGCTGTGGACAAGTCTACATAGGGACCATCAAACACAGCATTGCCCAAACACGAACCAAGGAACATGAAAGGCACAGCTGACTAACTCAACCAGAATGCAATTGATATTTTATCCTTCAGAAGTTTGGTTCCATCTGATGAGCATAGAGGGTGTATGCCATGATTTCTTGAGCCATAGATGACCTTTGTGGCGTTAAAGGATCAGCAGGCATCATGGACATCTGCAAAGTGTTGGATTTCTTGAGCCTTTTTTGTCCACCAGATGTTCTTGAGGTCTCTGGTCTTTCTTTGGACCTCCACATATCGTTGTAGAAAAGGCTTTGCATAGCTACAACTCTTAGGAGTCTGTCCTATTTTGTCTTTCAAGAATAGTCTTAAAACACTGTGTAAGTAAATGAAAACTTCAGCAAAACATAAGGTACAGCACGCTCAGTGGAATAATGCAAAAGGAAGCAAGGAAGTCTTAGGGCAATCACAGTTCTTAGACTCTGATAAATTCTCAAATCAAATAACAGTCTTACTTCAGACAAAGAAACAGCAATAAATCCTTAGGAGCAGTTTCCCAGATGCAGACTTGAAGCAGGCACAAGGGGAACAAAGAGTCAGTTTGTTACCAGCAAGAGCTGGCTGCATCTGCTTTTGCTTTATAGCCCTGAGTCCCCTCACAGCTGCTAGGGCAATTCCTAATTACTCAGCTGCATTTCTGGCAGCTATTCTAGCTGAATGACATCTCTGTTCTGTTTCCTTTCACCTCTCCTGAAATGTGGGTACTTGCAAAACCTCCTCCTCAGATTCCAACTGCCCCTATGATTCATGAACACTTTCTTGCTCCCCTTCCTCTTCTGTAGAAGAGGAATCCCTAACAGAGTCCATAGCATTGAGCCATTTGATTGAGGCCTTCTAAATGATCAATGCCCCCCTCTCTCTCTTTTTTTTTTGGATGAAATGTTCTCTAAGACATATCCATTCAGAAAATGGATATATCTTGGAAAACACTTCCTGGTTTTCCAGATATGTTGGACTATGTTTCCCATCACTCACATCCAGCAAGGTGTTGTCCTAAAATATCTGGTTAGGGAAGTCTGGGCTCTACTAAGGGAAAGAATAGTCAACTTCTGGGTGCATTTACACTGTGGAATGAATGCACCATTTTAATTGAAATGGTTTGTGGCTATGGAATTTTGGGATCTGTCGTTTGATGGAGCTCCAGCACTCTTTGGCAGAAAAGGCCAAAGACCTTGTAAAACTACAACTCCCAGTATTCCCTAACATTATGGGGCAAAAGCTTGAAGCGTATCACCACTAAGGATCCTGGGCCATTTGCTCTGAGTCCCTTTCGGGACTTTTACTTACTTACTTACTTACTTACCTCACAATTGATAATCATGTAGCCTTGACCGCTGGGATCCTAAAACTCCGCAAGGCAGGAATCTCTGAGCTGGAATATATATATATATATATATATATATTCTTTGTCAAATTCCTGTTGGTATTTTAAGCCGTGCCAACAGAGCCTGCCTCTTTTGAGTACCACTGGTTACTGAATGCTTTGATATTTATAACTTTGCCATCTGCCGTTTGATGGATTCCGGAGGGCGGAAAGCTTCTCAGGTTTCCACGATGGACCTTTTTAATATAATATTTCAGCCATCGTGGGAAACTGTGAATGGGAGGAATTTGGGGAGATGAGTGGGAAATGCGGGGGAATAAAGGTCAAATGTCCCAAAAACAGGCACAACTCTCCAAAAATGGAGCAAGTCCTCAGATGAGTGGGATGATTTATCTTTCCTATACATACCCTTATACACATACCCTGAAAGTAAATGTATACGTAATATTTTTAATAATTTTGTGCATGAACCAAAAGTTTGTGTACACTGAACCATCAGGAAGCAAAGGTGCCACTTTCTCAGTCATCAATATGGATTATTTCAGAACTTGAAGTAATTTGGATTTTGGGATAGGGATGCTCGAACTCTACAAAAGATTTTGCCTCTTCTATGTTATGTTTTTAATTTGTACAGCATTCGGAGATATTTGGCTATTGGGCGGTTTAAAAATGTGGGGTAATCATGATTGAAGAACATTAATTCTCATCCTTGCTAAACTTATTATTATTATTGACACAACGACGTTGTATGACACAGCAAACAAGATAGATATGCTGGATTTCGTTTCACAAAACCACAAGTCGAACACTTCCCAAGTGTCTAGGACTGTGTGATGTATTATTATTATTATTATTATTATTAATTCATATCTGACCCACTTTTCTCCCATGGGTGGGACTCAAAATGACATACATCCAGAGAGGCATCTGGAGATAGATCAGCTTAGAATAGCAACAAAAATATCAATAATTGGGATCATAATTGATCCAAGTTACACTTTTGGACATACTGAAATATTTTGGGAACTGTGGTCCAACATTTCCAAGCTGAATTAGATTGTTGAAAATTTCTGTTTATAAAAGCTTTATTTATAAAACTATATTTCTATTTATAAAAGAGATAAATTTAGTAGAAAGCAATGTGATGTGAGCTTTTGGTGCTTAGCAACTAGTAGAATACAGTACGTTGTTTTGTGTAGTATCTGATAGAGACGTTTTGGCATTTACTTCTCAAAACAGTAATATGTAGGTCTACCTATCACAAACTTCACATCCCAGGATTTTGTAGCATTGAGTCCTAGGGGCCGGGCTGTGGTGCAGCTGTTGAGCAGCTGCCTTAAATCACTCTGACCATGAGGTCATGAGTTCGAGGCCAGCCCGTGGCGGGGTGAGCACCCGTCAATTAAAAATAAAAAATAGCCCCTGCTCGTTGCTGACCTAGCAACCCGAAAGATAGTTGCATCTATCAAGTAGGAGATAAGGTACCACTTATAAAGTGGGGAGGCAAGATTAACTAATTTACGACCTGGAATGAGGAAGTGCCGTCAGTGTGGATGATGAAGCAGCTGCTCCCCCCTGTGGCCAGAATCGAACATCCCCTCAGAAGAAGGTTAACTTGCCTCTGTGTGTGTCTCTCAGTCTCTGTTTGATGTGTTTATTGGCATTGAATGTTTGCCCTATGTGTGTTATAATGTGATCCGCCCTGAGTCCCCTTCGGGGTGAGAAGGGTGGAATATAAATACTGTAAATAAATAAATAAAAATAGAAGTTAAAGTGGTGTCAGGGTGCATTAATTCCTCAGCTAACTCTTGGTTTAATAGCTTCGGGTGGAAATAACTGCACCCTCCTTGAGTTTGTTATACATTAGAAAGGAAATGCCAAATTATAGGTGTACATCTACACTACAGTTTTGACACCATTCAAGGTGAGGCTCCAGCACTCTTTGGCAGAGAGGGACTTGTAAAACTAAAAATCCCAGGATCCTATATGGTGCCAAACTGCATCCATTTTACAGTGTAGGTTCATCCAAATGAGAGACACACTCCTTGGTGCCTGATAGGGATGGGAAAAAGAATCGGAAAGATAAGATTTCTAAGATAAGAAAGGGAAACTAAATTAAGTGTAGAATGATATAATAATAATAATAATAATAATAAATGTATTTGGTTTCTGTGAGTTTTTTTGGATTTCCTGACCATATTCCAGTAGCATTCTCTCCTAACGTTTCAACTACATCTATGGCTGGCATCTTCCGAGTTTCTGTTGGCAACGAAGCAAGTGGAGGGTATACATACCTGTGGAATAATGTCCAGGGTGGAAGAAAGAAACTTTGTCTGTTTAAAGCAAGTGCAAGTGTTTCAATTAGCAAGCTTGAATTAGCATCTGAGTAGCCATGAAGTGCTTCCATTATGTCTTGAACTTGTTTTTCTGGCGGAAGAGTGTGTTGGTGATGACAAGGTTGTGTTCCGCACATTTTGTGAGAAGCAGGATGCCATTCAAGTTGTTGTTTCCAACCCTGTCTTTTCCTATGACCCCTGGCCATAGGTAAAAGCCTTGTCCTACTCTTGTGTTAAAATCCCCCAGGAGAAGGATTTTGTACTCCTTAGGTATCTCTAGTAGGATGGTGTCCACCTGACAGTAAATATTTTCCTTGATGTCTTCACCAAGAACTGGGAAGCCCTGGCCCTTGAGTGCTCTAACTGGAGGTCAGCTGTGACCAGCAGTGCTGTGGAATTTGAAGACACATGAATGGAGGGGAAAAGGGAAAAACGTGCCAAAAAGAAGGTGCGTCAAGCCAACCCAGACCGGGACTGCCTTCTACCTGGAAATTGATGTCCTCACTGTGGAAGATCATGCGGGTCAAGAATAGGACTCCACAGTCACCTATGTATCCACTGCTACACTACATCTGGAAGACAATAATATCTGAACAATGAGGGATTGCCTAAGTAAGTAAGTAGCCATGAAGTTTGCAGAGTCTACATAGGGACCACCAAACACAGCATTGACTAGACATAAATCAAGGAACATGAAAGGCACTGCAAACCAATTCAACCAGAGAAGTCAGCTATAGCGGAGCACTTGGTGAACCAGCCTGGACACAGCATAGTATTTGAGAAATCAGAAATACTGGGCTGCTCTGACAACCAACATGCCAGACCACACAGAGAAGCCATTGAAATCCACAAGAAGCACGTGAACAATTTCAACAGAAAGGAGGAAACCATGAAAATGGAGTAAATGTGATGATCAGTATTAAAAAACACCAGAATACAGTAAATAATAAACACCACTCAGAAACAGGACAACTCCAGCCAATAAGTAATCAAGGGCCAGTTAACATCCCAAACAGAGGGTGCCTCCACGTAACAGAGTCAACACTGATTGACTTTGCAAAATACATGGATACTCAAATGTTAATTCAAACTTGTTAACTGCAACATTCACATTTCCTTAAATAGATAAGGAATCTTTCTCCCATCCTGGACATTCCACAGATATATATAGTTGTGTGTGTGTGTGTGTGTGTGTGTACACACACATACACATACACTTCACTTGCCCCATTTTCGGCAAATCTCTGAGGATGCCAGCCACAGATGCAGGTGAAACATGGAGAATGCTACTGCAACATGGCCATACAGCCTGAAAAACTCACAGCAACCCAGTGATTCCAGATATGAAAGCCTTCGACAAAATAAATGTATTATCCACCTCTCATCGCATGTCGAGGCGGACAATGAGGGAATAGAGAAAAAGTATACCGTAGTTTCATACCCATGCAAAGTCAGTACTAGCTGAATAAACACTAGATAGCAGGTTTAAATGCAGCTAAGCTGGAGTCTTTCATTAATATAGATTATTTATACAGCTGTAAAGGGTTCTTGTTTTGTTTAGCTTTTCCTCCCCGAGGCATAATATATCCCTGTACACACCATTGTTGCCTGCATTAAGATTGATCAAAAAGACTGAAAAAACCGTGGGCAAAGGTGTTTGTGTTTCCAGGAGAAAAGGATGTGTGGGCACATTGAATGCTTAGGGTGACATTTAGCCTAAGTCCCACATAATGCCATGATTGTCTCTTTGGGAAATGCACATTTTGATGTGTGTTTCCCAATCGCTCTTTGTAGGTGTGGACCTATAATACTCGCTTTTGTCTCTCTCACGCTCTAGCTCTCTTCAGTTGCAGACTCCCCAGTTTTTAATTCCGAATACAAAGAGGGGATTGAATGCTGTTTTAAACAGGTATAAGTAAGGAGAAGGCAGATGGGGAAGCTAAACAGGTTACATTGCTTGAAATGGTTTCCAGCCCAAAAGTACCATGGAGTCACACTAGAGAATCTAGAAAATGCCTAGAAAGAACATACTTTGTCTGGCATGGATGAATGAAATTGCAGATGCTGGTTTTGTAGCCACTCCTCGTCTATGTGCCTGCAATAATAGAGAAAAAGGATCTGTTTGCAAGGGACATTGTAAAAATTGTGTTATTGAAGGCTTCATGCTTGGAATGACTGAGTTACTGTAAGCTTTTTGGGCTGTATGGCCATGTTCCAGTAGCATTCTCTTCTGACATATCACCTACATCTGTGGCTGGCATCTTCAGAGGTTCTATTAGCAATAAAGTGTAGTGCATATACAGTAGAGTCTCACTTATCCAACACTCACTTATCCAACGTTCTGGATTACCCAATGCATTTTTGTAGTCAATGTTTTCAATGCATTGTGATATTTTGGTGCTAAATTCGTAAATACAGTAATTACAACATAACATTACTGCGTATTGAACTACTTTTTCTGCCATATTTGTTGTCTAACATGATGTTTTGGTGCTTAATTTGTAAAATCATAACCTATTTTGATGTTTAATAGGCTTTTTCTTAATCTCTCCTTAATATCCAACGTATTCGCTTATCCAACGTTCTGCTGGCCTGTTTATGTTGGATAAGTGAGACTCTACTGTACATATATCTATGGAATAATGTCTAGGGTGGGAGAAAGAACCCTTGTCTGTTTAAAGAAAGCGTGAAATACTGTAATTAGCAAGCTTGAATTAGCATTTCAATAGCCATGAAGTTTGCAAAGTCAATCAGTGAAGGTATCGGCATAGAGGTAGCCTGGCCTTTGTTGCCTGGAGGCATCCTCTGTTTGGGAGGTGTTAACAGGCACTTGGTTGTTTGTTGTCTGGAGTTCCCCTGTTACTGAGTCGTGTTTTCTAGTTACTGTCTTGATTCTGGTGTTTTTTTAATACTGATAACCACATTTTGTTCATTTTCATAGTTTCCTCCTTTCTGTTGAAATTGTCTGTGTGCATGTGGATTTCAATGGCTTATCTGTGTTGTCTGACATGGTGGTTGTTAGGGTGTTTAAGCATCTCTGTGTTTTCAAATAATATGCTGTGTCCAGGTTGGTTCATCAAGTGCTCTGCTATAGCTGACTTCTCTGGTGCAGTGCCTTTTGTGTTCTTCTATTTATGTCTGAGCAATGCTGCTGTTTGGTGTTTCCGATGTAGACTTGTACACAGCTGCATGGTGTGAAGTAGACTCCTGCAGTAGTGAGAGGATCCCTCTTATCCTTTGCTGGACATAGCATTTTTTTTAATGTTCTTGGTGAGTCTGTTGATTGTTTGTTCATTGTGTTTCTTCATCAGTTTCCCTATGTGGTGAATGGTTCCCTTGATATATGGTAACACTTTTCCTCTGGTTGGGTCTTTCTATTTACTCCTGTGGCTTGTTCTTCTGATGTTCATCATAAAATACGTATTGGCTTGTAGAGCCCTGTTTACGTGGTTCAGTTCACCTGGAAGGAGATGGGGTTCACAGATCCTGTTTGCACAGTCTGTCAGGGCTTTGATTGTGCTTCTTTTTTGACCTGGTGATGGTTGGAGTTTTTATGTCAGTATCTATCCATGTGCATAGGTTTTCCGTAAACTGCATGGCCCAAGTTTTGATTTGGTTTGCAGGGGACTAGGATATCTAGAAATGGTAGATTTCCTTTGTTTCCTTTTTCCATGGTAAATTGGACATTCCACATATACAATAGAGTCTCACTTATCCAACATAAACGGGCCGGAAGAACGTTGGATAAGCGAAAATGTTGGATAATAAGGAGAGATTGAGGAAAAGCCTATTAAACATCAAATTACGTTATGATTTTACAAATTAAGCACCAAAACATCATGTTTTACAACAAATTGACAGAAAAAGCAGTTTAATAAACGGTAACGATATGTAGTAGTTACTCTATTTATGAATTTAGCACCAAAACATTGCAGTGAATTGAAAACATTGGCTACAAAAACATTTATTACTAAAAGGCAGACTGCGCTGAATAATACAGAATGTTGGATAAGCGAACGTTGGATAAGCGAGACTCTACTGTATTACATTCCACTTGCCTCACCCCCGACAGACCTCTGAAGATGCCTCTCAGCCACAGATGCAGGTGAAACATTAGGAGAGAGTGCTACTGGAACATGGCCATATAGCCTGAAAAACTCAGAGCAATCCATAGTAAAAAAAAAATGAAGTGACACAACCAAAGCCCATCAGGGACATTACGGACCGTGTTCCACTGGGTTATTTTGTTTTTTAGAATTTGATTAATTTCATTTAATTAAAATGCGCCTGCAGCCTGCAGTGTTATCAAGTGGGAAACCGCCTTAATCTTCCTTAGAGAAAATTTCAGTTGTTTTCCAGAGGGTCTCTAGGCAACTCCAGAGGTTGTTTTCAATTGCAGGGTCCCTGAACTTATCAGAC
Organism: Anolis carolinensis; assembly: GCF_035594765.1. Taxonomy (NCBI): domain Eukaryota; kingdom Metazoa; phylum Chordata; class Lepidosauria; order Squamata; family Anolidae; genus Anolis; species Anolis carolinensis. The sequence continues at coordinate 4,728,824 of NC_085841.1, forward strand.
AGAGAGACGGACAGAGAGAGAGACTAAATCCTCAGGCTTCCTCCTAAGGGAAGGAGAATGAGATAGAGGGAAATGAGGAAGAGACACCAACATGGAGTGAAAAATCACTGAGAAAAAGAGGATGTTTTCTTTCTTAGTGGGAACTACTGTATATACTCGAGTATAAGCCTAGTTTTTCAGCCCTCTTTTTAAGACTGAAAAAACCCTCCTTGGTTTATACTCAGGTAAGGGTCCTGGTTGGCTTATATTTGGGTCAGCTTATACTCAAGAATATATGGTACATTTATTATTTTTCTCTATTATTATTGTTATTATTACATTTATTATTTTTCTCTATTATTGTTGCTACTATTACATTTATTTTATTCTATTATTATTAATAATACATTTATTATTTCACTGATCTTATTATTATTATTGCATTTATTATTTTACTCTATTTATTATTACATGTATTATTTTCCTGTATTATTATTATTATTATTATTATTATTATTATTATTACAGGTACAGTAGAGTCCCGCTAAGCCAACGTAAACGGGCCGACAGAACGTTGGATAAGCGAATATGTTGGATAATGAGGAGGGATTAAGGAAAAGCCTATTAACCATCAAATTAGTTTATGATTTTACAAATTAAGCACCAAAACATCATGTTATACAACAAATTTGACAGAAAAAGTAGTTCAATATGCAGTAATGTTATGTTGTGATTACTGTATTTACGAATTTAGCACCAAAATATCACAATGTATTGAAAACATTGACTACAAAAATGCGTTGGATAATCCAGAACGTTGGATATGCGAGTGTTGGATAAGTGAGACTCTACTGTATTATTTTACTCTATTATTATTAAAAGGATACATAAGGGCATTTACATTGAAGAAGATGAGAATGATTTGATCAGTTGGACAGTCTTATCTTAAATTTGAGCTTTATGTAAATATTCAAAAACATTTAAACTACCGATGCCTCAATTAATGTAATTTTATTGGTATCTCGGCTTATACTGGAGTCAATGTTTTCCCAGGTTTTTTTGTGGTAAAATTAGGTTCCTCGGCTTATACTCGGGTCGGCTTATACTTGAGTATATACGGTAAGTGCTTTCTGTTTACACACTGAGTGATTTCAGATTCTGCAAGAACCAAGGGTTCGGGAGCCCAGATGGGGTAGAAGGCAAAATCAGAGGTTTATTCTCAATGGCCAGAGAGGATGTCAGCAGAGAAAGCGCTCCAAAGTACTAACACACCACAGTTGGTAACACAAAGCCTTTTTAATTTCATTTCAAAGCTATTCAAGAAACCTGTGCCACCTGATTGGTTTACACGTACCCCTCCCTCTCTCTTTCTTCCCTCCTTTTTCTTTCTTCTTGCACCTCTTTCATCCTTCCCCTTCTTTCTTCCCTCCCTTTAAACCTTTTCACATTTCCTTTTTCTTCTTTCTCCATCCCTTCCTTCCTTTCTTCCCTTCCCTCATAACTTTCCCTTTCTCCTCTTTCCTTTTTCTTCTTCCCGCATCCCTCTCTTCCGTCTCCCTTCTTTTCTCTTTCCATCCATATATTTCCCCTTTCCCTTCTTCCTCTCCCTCATAGCTTTTATCATTTCCTTTCACTTCTTTCTTTCCCTCTTTTTTCTTTCTCTGCCTTCCCTTTCTTTTTTCCCCTTTGCTTTCTTTCCCTACTTTTTCTTGCTTTTCTTTCTCCCCTTTATACACCGAAAAGCAGCCAATCCATTTCACCCTTTTTAAGAGTGACATCAGAGGGCCACTTCACCTAACAACATCCAAACCGCTTCACTCTTCTTTCCTAGTGACGGCACAGAGGGCCACTTCACCTAGCAGTAACCAATCTGCTTCACCCCCTTTTCTAGTGACCTCACAGAGGGCCACTTCACCCAGAAACAGCAAATCCACTTCACCCTTTTCCTAGTGACATCTCAGAGGGCCACACCATCCAACAGCCAATTTGCTTCATCCTTTTTCTAATGACATCTTAGAGGGCCACTTCACCCAGCAACAGCAAATCCGCTTCACCTTTTTTCTAGTGACATCTCATATGGCTACTTCACCTTGCAACAGCCAATCCGCTTCACCCTCTTTTCCTTGGGATATCACAGAGGGCCACATTATCCAGCACCAGTCAATCCACTCTTTCTAGTGACATCTCAGATGGCCACTTCACCTAACAGTCAACCCACTTCATCCTTCTTTTCTAGTGACAGCTCTGATGGCCACTTCATCTAGCAACAGCCATTCCACTTCATCCCTTTTGTGGTGACATCACCGAGGGCCACTTCACCTAGCAACAGCCAATCCGCTTCATCCTTTTTTCCTAGTGACATCACAGAGGGCCACTTCACCTAACAGTCAATCCGCCTCACCTTTTTTTCTAGTGACTTCTCAGAGGGCCACTTCACCCAGCAACAGCCATTCTACTTCATCCCTTTTTCTTAGTGACATCACAGAGGGCCACTTCACCTAACAGTCAATCCGCCTCACCTTTTTCTAGTAACATCTCAGAGGACTACTTCACCCAGCAACAGCCAATCTACTTCATCCCTTTTTCTTAGTGACATCACAGAGGGCCACTTCACCTAACAGTCAATCCGCCTCACCTTTTTTTCTAGTAACATCTCAGACGGCCACTTCACCCAGCAACAGTCAACCCACCTCATCCCTTTTTCTTAGTGACATCACAGAGGGCCACTTCACCTAACAGTCAATCCGCCTCACCTTTTTTCTAGTGACATCTCAGAGGGTCACTTCACCCAGCAACAGGTAATCCGCCGTTGTTTGTTGTTTCTTCCTTTATTCACCAATACTCAAAGTATGTGTTCGCACTTTCCAATATTTGTGGCCTTATCAGTGAAATTCCTATAGGTTTATTATATCCAAATCCATCAGCCATTTAACTGAGGCCTAAAACAAACCAGGAGGCAAAGCTTTCCTTGCCAGACCAAAAACTCATGCCAGTTTGGGCGGGAAAAAGTAGCTGAGACAAGTGCGCATGCGCAAGATTTCACGCTGGGGGTTGGACCTGTCTGTTATGCTTCGGAGCTCCGCCCCCTCTCCTCCGAGTTCCTTTCGGCCTCGTGCCGACGGCTCCCACCCCGCCCCCTTCCGCTTCGGGAATCTCCGCCCACCTTCGCCTCCTTCGGCGCGCCGCCTTCGTGGCTTTCCGATCCCGCTCTTCGCCTGTTTCCGCCACCTTGTGACGGAAACGACCGAAGACGAGGCCGAGGTGAAGTAGAACGAGAGGACGCTGCGGGTTGGCCGGCTCCCTCCGTGGGAGGAACCATCTGCGGCTGGCCCGGAGGGGGGAAAGGACCGGAGGAGCCAAGATCGAGCGAAGGGAAGGCAGGAGATGCCACCCCGCTTTCTTCCTTCCCTAATGGTAGATGCCTACGGGTCCCGAGAGCGACCGATTCAACACTGCGGCGCCCGTCAGGCGGGAGGGTTAAAATCAGAAGGTGAGTGTTTTCGCCGAGGGGAGGGGGGGCTCGGACCGTACCACGAGGGAACAGAGGGGTGTTTTTGTCTTCGGGAGGGCGACTGCATTAAGGGAAAGGCAGAGAGTCCCCCCATCTTCCGTTACGGAATGGTGCCGCCTCGGAAAAGCCCCCCTTTCCCTTTAAGAGGCTCTGAGATTATATCAATAGGTACCTTCTGAGGGATTGTATTGCTTCGCAAGTTGTGTTATAGATACCTTATGCTGATGATAATGACTTATAATGGTATTTTTCATTTAATTATTTTTTAATAATTGCTTTGAAAGTTGTGCTATTGATACATTATGCCATGCATGGGCCAACTTGGGCCCTCCAGGTGTTTTGGACTAACAGCCGGTAGGCTGTTAGGAATTGTGGGAGTTGTAGTCCAAAACACCTGGAGGGCCCAAGTTGGCCCATGCCTGTTATATAGGCTTGTATTGGTTTCTAAGTTATGCAGATTTGGCTGCTAATATTGTCAAAAAAGAGAGATATAAATAATAATGTGGGATTGTGGGAGTTGAAGTCCAAAACACCTGGAGGGCCCAAGTTGGCCCATGCCTGTTATATAGGCTTGTATTGGTTTCTAAGTTATGCAGATTTGGCTGCTAATATTGTCAAAAAAAGAGAGATACAGTAGAGTCTCACTTCCAAGCTAAATGGGCCGGCAGAAGCTTGGATAAGCAAATATCTTGGATAATAAGGAGGGATTAAGGAAAAGCCTATTAAACATCAAATTAGGTTATGATTTTACAAATTAAGCATCAAAACATCATGTTTTACAACAAATTGACAGAAAAAGTAGTTGAATACACAGTAATGTTATGTTGTTATTACTGTATTTACGAATTTAGCACCAAAATATGATATATTGAAAACATTGACAACAAAAATGGCTTGGATTATCCAGAAGCTTGGATAAGCGAGGCTTGGATAAGTGAGACTCTACTGTATAAATAATAATGATTTAAAATAATATTTTTACTGAATTGTTTCTCAGAGTGAATCAGTTTTCTTGTATTTTACTTCTAATTGTTGGTTTGCTTTTTTTTTTGAAAGATGGTGATTATTCATTATTACAGTAGAGTCTCACCTATCCAACATAAACGGGCCGGCAGAACATTGGATAAGCGAAAATGTTGGATAATACGGAGGGATTAAGATAAAAGCCTATTAAACATCAAATTACATTATGATTTTACAAATTAAGCATCAAAACATCATGTTTTACAACAAATTGACATAAAAAGCAGTTCAATACACAGTAATGTTATGTTATGTAGTAATTACTGTATTTACGAATTTAACACCAAAAAATTGCAACATTTACTACCAAAACAAGAGAGACTGCCTTGGATAATACAGAACATTGGATAAGTGATGCTTGGATAAGTGAGACTGTAAGGTTGGTAAAGGTAAAGGTTTTCCCCTGAAGTTAAGTCGAGTCGTGACCGACTCTGGGGATTGGTGCTCATCTTCATTTCTAAGCCAAAGAGCCGGCGTTGTCCGTAGACACCTCCAAGGTCATGTGGCCACTGGCATGACTGCATGGAGCGCCATTACCTTCCCGCCGGAGCGGTACCTATTGATCTACTCACATTTGCATGTTTTTGAACCTCTAGGTGGGCAGGAGCTGGGGCTAACAGCGGGCGCTCATTCCGCTCCCGGGATTTGAACCTGGGACCTTTTGGTCCGCAAGTTCAGCATCTCAGCGCTTTAACACACTGCGCCACCACCAGTATTATTATTTATTGTGTCAGAACCAAATTGAGAGTACAGCTATAATGTATAAAAAAAACCTCACAAAGTTAAATACTTGGTGTTATGATAAATTTCCTTTGACCAGAAGCTGGCCACTTGGAGTTCCTCTGATGTTCCTGTGAGGAGGTCCTCCATTGTGGATGTGACTGGGTCAGGCTGCATTGTAGTAAGTCGTCTGTGGTTTACTCTTCTGCACAGTCGCATGTCGTGGACACCGCTTTGTAGCCCTTTTCTTAAGATTGACTCTGTATCTTGTGGTGCCAGAGTGCCTTCCAAGTTGCCCAGTCTTCTGTATGCCCAGGGAGGAGTTTCTCATCTGGTTTTGGACTCTTGCTTGCTGAAATATTCCTGTTAGTATCTCTGCAGATCCTAGAAACTGTTTCTTGATTTAAGACGTTGGCATGCTGGTTGATATCTAAACAGAGGATGGGCTGGAGATGTCAATGCCTTGGTCCTTTCATTATAGGCTGCTACCTCCTGATGGATGTCAGGTGGTGCAATACTGGCTAAACATTTCTCCAGCGGTGTAGGGCATAGGCATCCTGTGATAATGCATCATGTCTCATTAAGAGTCACATCCTCTGTTTTAACGTGTTGAGATGTATTCCATACCGGGCATGTGTATTCAGCAGCAGCATAGCAAAGCGCAAGTGTAGATGCCTTCACTGTGTCTGGTTGTGATCCCCAGGTTGTGCCAGTCAGCTTTCATATGATATGCTCCTGATTTTATTGTAATTTTTAATCGTAATTGATTTTTAAATTTGATGTAAACTGTTTTTGATGTATATGTTTATATTGTAAGCCGCTCTGAGTCCCCTGATGGGTGAGAAGGGTGGGGTAGAAGTGATATAATAAATAAATAAATAAATATTATTTCTAGCACTCACTTTTTGCTTGATATTCAAGCAATGGTTCTTATAAGTCAGATCACTGTCCAAGGTAACTCTCAGGTATCTTGGTGTGCTGCAATGCTCCAGTGGGATTCCTTCCTAGGTAATCCTCAGAACTCGAGGTGCTTGTCTGTTCTTAAGGTGGAAAGCACACGTCTTTGTTTTAGATGGATTTGGGATCAGCTGATTTCTCCTGTAATAGGCAGTAAGAGCACCTAAAGCTTTGGAGAGCTTCATTTCAAAGCTCCCTGCTTGAGTGGTGATGGCATGATCGTCAGCATAGATGAAACTCTCTGTCTGTTCTGGCAGTAGCTGGTCAAGAGAGAAGCCTCTCGTTAAGATCGTAACTCATCCAGGCATCCCCTGAGTAACGTCTTCGTAGATGGCTGATTATCTCACGCCAGAAGCGACTTGCAGTAAAGCAGTTGATGATTGTGATTGATAATGGTATTTTTATTGACTTAGTTTACCTTTTTTAAGGCTTGTATTGCTTTTCAAGTTGTGGATAGCTTTAGCTCCCAATACTGTTAAAATAGATAAATAATAATCATAATGTCGATGATGATAAATCAGGGAAGGCATTTACAAGAGGGAAGTGATTTCCTAACCAGAAAGCCCAAGTTCAATATAGTATATTTCATCTGACTCTATTATTAATAATAATAATTTTATTTCTTACCCACTTCTCCTTGTGGCTGGAGGCGGGTAACACATGAACATTGTAAAAATATCACAAATACACATATTAAAATGTATTTTTAATAAAAATACATGTTTTATATTTGTTTACTTTATCTTAACCTCCAACAGTGGACCCAAAGTGCGTCCCAAGTACTTATTACTTATGTTAATTTTTAAAAAATTAATAGGTGCATTGCAATCTTCTGCTCTCCAGTAGAAAGAGTGGTTGTTGTCATGTTGTTGTTGTTGTTATAAATCTTCAGGATTTGTTGTTGCTGTATCACTTCCAAATTGTTGTGGACCGATTGTGAGCCTATGATGGGTTTTCTTGGCCAGATTTGTTCAGAAGAGGTTTGCCTTTCTTGTCCTCTGAGGCTGAGATATTGGTTCTTTCTAATTCAATTAAATTTTAATCTACTTTGGACTCCCATGTCGGGAGAAAAGAGGAGGAATACAGGTTGAAATTCCTTAATCTGGAAATGCGCTGAAATCCATATCAAAACCATTGATTTCTGAAGGTTCAATGCACCCAAACTGTACAAAATTACCTTCAGGCTCTGTGTATAAGAAGCATAAATGAATGTCGTGCTTAGACTTGGGTCCCATTGCCAAGATGTCTCATTATGTAGATGCAAATATCCTGAAATACAAAACACTTCTGATCTGAAACATTTTAGATGAGGGTTAGTCAACTTATATTATGCTTATTTGTCTCAACAACACTGGATGAGACATGTGTCCCAAGTACCTATTACTTAAAGAATTAATTGATACTGACAATTCAATTCTCAGGGTAGACAGAGGATTTTATTGTTATTATTGCTAACAATTCTGGGTGTTCAGGGTAGCAGTTCTTTAATGTAGTTTCATTCAATTAGGTGCTAGGGACCCATTTTAAGTCCTGTGTCAGGAGAAAAAGGAGGGCTATAAATAATATAATTATAGTAGTTGGATCGAAACATTGACCTGATCTTGCTGGTTATAAGGGCTCTCCAATTCACGAGTGCTTCTACCTTATTCCTTAAATCCCTTTCTCTGTGAAAAAAGTAAAAAGATAAGAAAGGTGATTATTATAATTATAATTATTTATACCCCACTTTATCTCTCCAAAGAAGTTTGACATAAAAGCATTAGCATATGAGTTGAAATATACAAATATGCAAATATTAAAATATAATTGAGTATAAACAGTATTAAAAATTCACAATTAAAATCCAGTATATGACGCCAACCACATTGAAATACACTAGTGATTGGAGACCAAGAAATCACAATTCCGTGGTACCTTCAAGACTAAAACAATTCTTACAGCATAATTTTACGGATAGAGTCTGCAGTACTTCCTACCATTATCAAGTAGTTTAGGGTTGCACTTAATACAGTGGACGAAGCTTATCCTACAATAAATTTGTTAAAGTGTTTAAGGAGTCATAAGACTCATTGTTTTCCCCTGCGGCAGATTAACACAGCTCCATCTCTGGATCGCCTGCGTTTGTTTATTTCGGATTTTCTAGCGGATCATTCCATGCCAAAGCAGGGAAGCAGAGAAAATCACAACAATATCTGTTGGGAAAAATGATAGAAAATAAATATCAATGTAAACAAGATAGGAGAAGGTAGCATTATTGTATATGGAGAAATGTCTAAATAAAAACTTTCACCACCTAGCTATTGTGAATTGAGGGAACCCACAACAGAGGTTTTAGATTACATTTGGATAAAAGCAGTCGTCCTTTGGGTGCCTAACTCAGGTTAGGATTTTAAGAATAAAAACCACCCTGTCTTTTGAAAAACTAATGGGAGGGATCGAACAAACAGGGTTGATTGTTGACTTCCAATCTCTTCCTCTTGGGATAGGTCCTTGATAGTGTTCCTTCTTTACATAGTTCTCTTCACAACTTATATGTAATCAAATGAATGTTTTACTATTATCTGAATTTATATAGTCTTTAAAACATGTTTGATCCCTGCTGTTTCCCCTCTTTTTATTTTTTATTTTTATTTTTTCTCTATTCCTATTTTTATAATTAGTTTTATATAAAGAAGAAAAAGAAAGAACTGTACCCCCTTTCTTTATTTTTCAATCATTATTAAATTTATTTTAATTATTTTTATTTCTTTTTAATTCTTTTACGCTTTCTTCTTTTTTGCTCTCATTCCTACTTTTCTATCATTAAATTGTTCCACCACTTTCATTGTAAAAGGAAAGATAGCACATACTATATTTCTCTTTTTTTTCTTCCTTTCACTTCTTTTTTCCCTCTCTACCATTTTATTTTCAGTAATAATGAATAAAAAAAAAGAAAAACCAATGAAGCTACTTGCTGTGTAAATATCAGGATATTAGTTTGTGTCGCTGGAGGGTTGTCAGTTGTCAGTATATGCTGGAGATACGGAACGCAAACATATTTAATTAGTCCATGCAAAAAGAAAATGCATAAAATTAAACAACATTAGATTTGTGTGATTTTTGGTAAGGATGTATGCCAAAGTCCACCCTTTTGGAGTGGCAGGTATAAAGCTAGATCTGTTTATTGATTATTCCGCTGTCCATATCGACAATGAGATATAAAACCAAAAATACATGTGTGAATACTTCTGTAATAGTTAACCTAAAATAAATTAAAACACCATACGGAAAGCATATGAACAGGTTTATTAAGATGAAAGAGGTAAGATAGTGAGAGACCCTGAAACGCCCTGGCCATTCACATTGACAAAGGTACAAAGGTAAATCTCCCTAAACTTTCAGAATTCTTTGAAGGTGTCAGTAAACACAGGGATGGGAGTGATTTCGTAAATGTTATCTGCTTGGACTTTTGATAAAATCAGTCATTGGGTAAAAGGCTGTCAAAGAAAAAGAAGAGGGTAGGAACAAATGGTCACTTCTCAAACTGGATTCATTCCAGATTCTGTCTTTCTGGAATGGAAGGGCTTTGTTTGTGGAAGGCTCATCTACTTTATAATCATTCCAGTGCCTCCCAACACCAGTCACCTTATTCTGTACCACACTGCATTGTGCATTATTCCAACTAAATATTAGGAAAGATTTCATGATGGTAAGAGTTGTTCAATGTATAGTAGAGTCTCCTTTTAAGGGTTTTTTTTTTTTAAAAAAAAATGAAGGCTGAATTGATGTCTGTTAAGAGGGCTTGGATTGTGTCTTCCTGCCTGGGATGATGGGGTTGGACTGAATGGCGTTTGGGGTCTCTTCCAACTCTATTCTATTGTAGTAGCCTAGCCTGAGCCTGAGATTGGGCCCATTCAGCCAGTCATTGTCCCTGCACCTGTTTTGCCAGAGGACTCTGAGTTTGGGCCTGAGACAGAGCCGGCCCTAGGTATTTTTCAAGTGTAGGCGAACAGAATTTTGGCGCCCCCCCCCCCAACCAATCACTGAAAAATAAAAGCGTTGGATAAGCGAAAATGTTGGATAATAAGGAAGTATAAAGGAAAAGCCTATAAAACATCAAATTACATTATGATTTTAAAAATTAAGCACCAAAACATCATGTTTTACAACAAATCAATAGAAAAAGCAGTTCAATACATGGTAATGTTATGTAGGAATTACTATATTTGCAAATTTAGCACTAAGCATTGAACAGGGATATAGGGCAGTGTGGACTTAGATAACCCAGATAGCCCTCAGTATTAAAAAAAACCCCCTAAAATCAGGACAATAAATAAAGAACAACACTCTGAAAACAGAAGAAATCCAGACAGTAAACAATCAGGGACAGGGAAAGGTTACAAAAATTTTGGAAAATGATCCACGTAGAGTCGCAAAAAATTTTGAATGTGAAATTCCCAATGAAACCTGAGTATTACCTATTGGGGCTATTAGATACATCGCTGAAACTAGATACTAATGAGGATAAACTATTTATGTATATATGTACCGCAGCAAGAATAACAATCGCAAAAAGATGGAGAACAGAAGAGATTCCGCAACTGGAAAATTGGTTGGAAAAGGTAGAAGAAATTAAGGACATGGACAAATTAACTTTTTATTTGAAAACAAGTAGAGGAAAATTGATTAAAACTACAAATTGGGAAAAATTTGATATGTACATTAATGAAAACTTAAAACAGTAAATTGAACCGGGACATAGTAACAATTATACACTAATGAAATTGTTTTCCGAAAAGGGGATAGAATGGAAGTCATCATTGTACCCCTACCCCTTTCGTGTTGATCCCCAGGTGTTCTTTCCCCTCTACCCCCCCCCCCTTTCCCTTGTTTCCCTTCTTAGTTATCCTTCACTGTCATTTGTTTTTAAAATTGTGTTCATGTATTGCACTTACCCTTCAATAAAATAAAATAAAAAAAAAAACAATCAGGGACAGCTAACTCCTCCCAAAAAAAGATTCTCCCAGGCAAGAAGAAGCCAGGCCTTGAAGCCACAGGGCCATTAAATGCTAATCAAGGTGATTAATTACAACATTCACACCTGCTTCAAAGAAAAGTTCTTTCTCCCACCCTGGACCTTCTACAGATATATAAACCCCACATACCTAGCTTCCAAGTTCCTACAGACCTCACAATCTCTGAAGGCCCCAAAGGTGGGCTTGCGTGGTGCGAAGGTGGGTCTGCGCTGGCCGGAAGGCCCAGCGTGGCCGCTGGAAGGCCCGAAAGAGAAGGAGGTGGAGAGTGGTGCCCTCCTCCCAGGACGATGGTGCCCCCGGGACGATGGCGCCACAGGCAAATGCCTATTTCGCCTTATGGTTGGACCTCCTCTGGCCTGAGATGCAGCCAGAGTCTGTTCCAGTGGATTCTGGGACCAGAGACAGAATGGTTGCAAGCAGGCAGTTTGAACCACATTCTTCTCCACAGTCAAGGCCAGTTCAACAGGTGTCAGATGGACATTCTAGTTTAGAGAAGGATAATGTGTTTGACAGGAGGGAGGCGATAACTCACCAAAGGAGGAAACGAGAATGTTTACGGAAAAGTAAATGTCTTCTTTTGAAGCGCTCTAATGAATAGTTTTCTCATGAGAGAAAGAGTTTTCTCATGAAAGAAAGACCTTGGATTTTCCTTAAATGCCTGGTCCTTTTCTGCTACGGTAGAGGTGGCAACTTTGCAATTCAAGAGAGAAAGATTTTTGCTCCGTGTTCCTGTGTCTTTGTATTTTGCTTCAAGTTCCAGTCTTGTTTATCGCTGAATCCAGTTGAAGGTTCCAGTAACCTTGCCGTTTCGATTTCCATTACCTTGGATTACTTGGGAGTTTGATCCTGCATTCTAGTCTTGTTTCCTGTGGTTCCAGTTTGTTTCATGCCTTGGAATTGAATTTTGTTTGGACTATTCTTGATGCTTTTCATGGGACTGAGTTCGATATCTGGTTTGGACTACGTTCTTTGGGTGACTTTCTTAGACTCTTGCTTTAGGACTTCACGTACACTGCTCTTGTGGATTTAAACCCATTTTATTGACTCTGAACTATATTTGTTTGTGCTTACTTATAACCTTCAATAATTTTTATCAGTTTTATACTAATTTATGCAATGCTTTTGATACAAAATAAATAAATATATGATGTGTATTTTAGTATGTTTTATATATGTGTATTTTTACTATGTTATAACCTGTCTTGAGCTCTGAGGGTAACATTATTATTATTGTTAACACAAAGAGTATGACACAGCAAACAAGATATATATGTTGGATTTCATATCACAGAATCACAAGTCGAACACTTTCCAAGCATTTAGGACTGTGTGATGTATTTATTATTAATTATTAATTATTATTATTATCATTATCATCATTATCACACTATAACACTAAAATTTTAGTGTTATAGTGTGATAATGATGACAGAAACGAATCCCTTTTATTTTTTTTATTTATTTACAACATTTTTACCCTGCCTTTCTTACCCGTAGGGACTCAAGGCTGCTTACAGGGGTTGGCAAAATTCAATGCCCAGAAACAGAATTCAATAAAATCAAACAGCATAATTACATCAATTAAAATACTTAATAAAAACATTATACAAAGTTTAAAACACATAAATAATTCAGTCCATTCATTCCATACCTTTACTTTATTAAAAGTAAAAAATTTAAACAAAATCCACACTGTTTGGTACTAGGAATATCTATGAAGGTCGAGTCAGTATGTTTTCCAACTGCCATAGATAAAGCCCATTGTGTTTAGCCTGACTTGCTTCTGAGTATGTGCACCAGGACTATTTAATTCAGCCAATCTTTAATTGGATGACTAAACTTCTATTGCTTTTGGTTTCCGGCTCTTGTGTCCCTTTGGGGATGACGCTTGGCCTTGTCCTTCTGCCAATGGCTTATCAAAATAATTTATTATCATAGGCTGTCTTCGCTGTTGGATGGAATCGATACTAAATGGATGGGTCCAGCCGTTGTTCTGACAGCCAAAGGCCCAACTGGGGAATGCGGAGTGGGAGTTCTGACTAGTGCCTCTTGGTATTTACGTTGATCTCCCACGTTTCTGACTTTTCCTCCCTTTAGCAGCCCCATCATCCTAAACCATACAGTGCGAAAAGACTCTTCACCCAGAGATCTGCCTTTTGTTTTGATGTGCTCTTTTCTTCTTCATTCCAGCAGCTCTGGTTTATCTTCATTCAGGGTTCAGTGGTGTGCAGCCAAATCGTCTTGGCAGCAAAACCATAGTACAAACAGTCCACGAACGGTGAGAGAAACATTTCAGTTGCAAAAGGGATGTCTAAACAACTTTTTGAGGCAGGCCTTCTTCTTGCTATTCTTTTTTGAAAGTGGAGATCTAGGGTCCAAAACAGACACAGTGGGAGGCATATATCAAAAGTGAAGTGTTTTGTCTATTTACATATTATATTATTTAATATTCCACACTGTTTTCCTGAGGGCTCTCTGGAGGGTTTACAGGAAAATCAATGTAAACAGTGGAAAACAATCTAAAAACATATCAAAACAAGATACTGTATATACGCGAGTATAAGCCTAGCTTTTCAGCCCTTTTTTAGGACTGAAAAAAAAACCTTTGGCTTATACTCAGCTGAGGGTATATATTCAGGGCTTATATTCAGGTTGGCTTATACTCCAGTACAGGGGTCCCCAAACTTTTAAAGCCGAGGGCCAGTCCATAATCCTTCAGACTGTTAAGGGGCCGAATTAACATTTGGGAAAAAAAAAATGAACAAATTCCTATGCACACTGCATGTGTCTTATTTGTAGTGCAAAAACAACAACAACAACAACAATGAAAGAAAAATACAATATTTAAAAATAAAAACAATTTTAACCAACTCAAACCGTTCAGGATTTCAATGGGAAGTGTGGACCTGCTTCTGGCCAATGAGATAGTCAAGTTAATTAGGATTATTGTTGTTGTGGGCCTTCAAGTCATTTCAGATTTTGGGCGAGCCTAAGTCAAAAATTTATTTATTATTATTTATTTATTTACTACATTTATATACTGTCCTTCTCACCCCGAAGGGGACTCAGAGTGGCTTACAATTTATATGTATATATAATATATTATAGTTTAGCATAGAATAGTATTAGCATTATATATTACTATATTGAATTATACCACTATACTGTAATATTATTAGTAATATTATATGTAATATATAATATATAATTAATATTATTATATGGTATTAGTATTACATTGTATTACATTATAATATTACTATCAATATTATATGTATATATTATGTTATATTATTAAAATGATATAAAATATTATATTATAAAACTGAGGGCGGGGCCAGGTAAATGACCTTGGAGGGCCGCATCTGGCCCCCGGGCCTTAGTTTGGGGACCCCTGCTCCAGTATATATGGTATATTTATTATTTTTTCTCTATTATTATTGGTATTGTTACATTTATTATTTTACTCTATTAATTATTATTATTACATTTATTATTTTACTCTATTGTTGTTACTTTTACATTTATTTTACTCTATTTTTATTATTATTAATACATTTATTGTGTTGTCGAAGGCTTTCATGGCCAGGATCACAGGGTTGTTGTATGTCTTTCGGGCTGTGTGGCCATGTTCCAGAAGTATTCTCTCCTGACGTTTCGCCCACATCTATGGCAGGCATCCTCAGAGGTACCTCACAACCTCTGAGGATGCCTGCCATAGATGTGGGCGAAACGTCAGGAGAGAATACTTCTGGAACATGGCCACACAGCCCGAAAGACATACAACAACCCAATACATTTATTATTTTACTCTATTATTTACATTTATTACTTTACTTCATTTATTATTATTATTACACTCTATTATTTCACTCTATTATTATTAAAAGGATACATAAGCACATTTACATTGAAAAAGATGAAAATAATGATTTAATCAGAATTGAACAGTCATATCTTAAATTACAGTTTGATGTAAAGAATCAAAAACATTTAAACTACTGATGCCTCAATTAATGTAATTTTATTGGTATCTCGGCTTATACTGGAGTCAATGTTTTCCCAGGGTTTTTTGTGGTAAAATTAGGTGCCTCGGTTTATATTCGGATCGGCTTATACTCGAGTATATACGGTAGTTTTAAAACTAGTCAAAAGACAAGTCAATGCAAACAGAATCATAGTATTGAAAGAGACCCTAAGGCAGTGGTTCTTAACCTTCATAATGACATGGCCCCTTAATACGGTTCCTCATGTTGTGGTGACCCCCCCAACCATAAAATTATTTTCATTGTTACTTCATCACCGTCATTTTGCTACTGTTATGAATCATAATGTAAATATCTGATATGCAGGATGTATTTTCATTCACTGGACCTGATGCCTGATACTCCCAAATTTGAATACTGGTGGAGTTAGGGGGGAAATTGATTTTGTCGTTTGGGAGTTGTAGTTGCTGGGATTTATAATTCACCTACAATCAAAGAGCATTCTGAACTCCACCAACGATGGAACTGAACCAAACTTGGCACACAAAACTCCCATGAACAACAGGAAATACTGGAAGGGTTTGGTGGGCATTGACCTTGAGTTTGGGAGTTGTAGTTCACCTACATCCAGAGTGCACTGTGGACTCAAACAATGGATTTGGACCAAACTTGGCACAAACCCTCATTATGCCCAAATTTTGAACGCTGGCGGAGTTTGGGAAAATAGACCTTGACATTTGGGAGTTGTACTTGCTGGGATTTATAGTTCACCTACAATCAAAGAACCCCTTGAACCCCACCAATGATCGAATTGGGCCAAACTTCCCACACAGAACCCCCATTACCAACAGAAAATACTGGTCTTTGGCAACCCCTCTGAACTATATGTTTTAAGTAACTACTCTGTTTCCCCTAAAATAAGACTTCCCCAGAAAATAAGACCTAGTAGAGGTTTTGCTGAATTGCTAAATATAAGGCCTCCTCCAAAAATAAGACCTAGCAAAGTTTTTGTTTGAAAGCATGTCCGCCAAGCAGAACACCAGAGCATGCAGGATTGGTAAACGTACGTACCATAGATTGTTTTACATGGAGATAATAGTAGTAACAAGAAATTTTTGATAGGATTTACAGTTTGTCTGGTTATGCTGGTTTATGATGACAACTACTGTACAGTATATAATAAACGTTCATTTTTTTGTTCAACAATAAATGTGAATTCTTCTTCATTGAAAAATAAGACATCCCCTGAAAATAAGACCAAGGGGAAATTTGGGAGCAAAAATTAATATAAGACACCGTCTTATTTTCGGGGAAACAGGGTATATGTTTTAAGCTTGACTAATGTATTTTATGGATTATTGTTAATGGTTTTAGATGTGTTGCTGTTTTTATTGATCTGTTTGGCATTGAATTTTGCCGGTTATTGTAAACCGCCTTGAGTCCCCTCGGGTGAGAAGGGCAGGGTAGAAATGTTGTAAATAAAATAAATAATAAATAAACTCCCCTTGCGACCCCCCAAGGGTCCTGATATCCAGGTTGAGAAACACTTACCTAAGGGCTATCCAGTTCAACCTTTTTGCACTGCAGGAACACACAATCAGAACCCTCTTGACAGATGACCATCCAGCCTCTGCTTAAAAACCTCCACCCAAATCCAAGGCAGTACATTCACTGCTGAATATCTCGTACCCTGAGGAAATTCTTCCAAATATTCACGTAGAATTTTTTTGCCTGCAGTTTGAATCCAATAGAAAACAATATGACATCCAAATATTTAAACATGGCTCTTGTGTCCCTTTCTCTCAGCCGTCTTTTCTCCAAGCTGCATATGTATATTTTAATTTTTTGTTCCACATTTGCTCCCATTCTTTCATTTGCACTGGTCTTCTTAAATTTTGGGCCCATTTTATCATACAATTTTTAACCTGTTCCATTTCAGTCCACCAGGTAAGTAAAATATTATAGATATTTGATATTACTTTCTTTTCTAATTTTAAAATCCTATCCCAAGTCACCTCTTCCCAATTAAAACCTAATTTTTCATCTTGATCCAAGCTAAACACTTGCAGCTCCTCAGAGGGATTCTTGATATTCAAACCTTGGACTATTTTGGTCGCCCTTCTCTGGACGCCTTCCAGTTGGTCAATATCCTTCTTGAATGGCTTTGCCCAGAACTGGTGTTATTCCAGATGAGGTCTGACCAAAGCAGCTAAGAGTGGGACTTTGACTTTTCTCAATCTCTACCCAAGGTATGAGCAAACTTGGGCCCTCCAGGTGTTTTGGACTTCAACTCCCACAATTCCTAACAGCAATTAGGGGGATCCTTTGTTGGGAGGTATTAACTGGCCCTGATTGTTTCATGTCTGGAGTTCCTCTGTTTTCTGAGTGTTGTTATTTATTTACTGTCCAGATTTTAGGATCTTTTAATACTGGTGGCCAGATTTTGTTCATTTTCATTTCCTCCTTTCTGTTGAAATTGTCCATATGCTTGTGGATTTCAGTGGCTTCTCTGTGTAGTCTGAAATGGTGGTTGTGAGAGTGCTCCAGCATTTCTGTGTTGTCAAATTATATGCTGTGTTGGTTCATCAGGTGCTCCGCTATGGATGACTTCTCTGGTTGAGTTAGTCTGTAGTGCCTTTCATGTTCCTTGATTCGTGTTTGGGCAATGCTGCTGCGTTTGGTGGTCCCTATGGAGACTTGTCTACAGCTGCATGGTATACCGCATGAGAGGATCCTTCCTGTCCTTCGCTGAACGTAGCATTTGTTGGATTTTCTTTGCGGGTCTGTAGATAGTTTGTAGGTTGCGTTTCTTCATCAGCTTCCCTATGCAGCAAAATTAAAAGTGCGTAATTTTGTTGACATGCAATATGACACTCTACAGGTTGATAGTCTTGCATTCTAATCATAGTATCCTGACAGCATTTGTTTTGTGGCAAAATCTGATGCGCCAGAGGAAGTGGTGGCGGCAGCTGTGAAGACCGGAATCTAGCAGAAAGCAGTTTAGTCTGTGATTTCAGTTGGCTTTTTATGCAATGCCTGTAACCACATTTGGCTACCACAGCTCTGCTTCTGGGTGTTTTGCCTTTGGGGCCTGTTCCCTCATCAGCCTGATTCATTTGCCTGGCGATTTGCCCCACGGAAGGCTTGGTTTGGACTGGCAGAGATGGAGGGCACAGGGAGAAAAGAAGAAGGCCCTTATTATTATTACTATTGTTTGGCTGGCGATGTGGGTGCTAGATGGGCCAGTTCCCATGTGTCCAAATAAACTGATAATACCAATATTTGCTTTGTGTTGTCGAAGGCTTTCATGGCCGTAATCACTGGGTTGCTGTGAGTTTTCCGGGTTGTACGGTCATGTTCCAGAAGCATTCTCTCCTGACGTTACTCCCATATCTATGGCAGGCATCCTCAGAGGTTGTGCTTGGAACAGTTTCTCCCCATAGTGATGTTCAGTGTGTTGTTGAAGACCTTCATGGCCAGAATCACTGGGTTGCTGTGAGTTTTCTGGGCTGTATGACCTTGTTACAGAAGCAGTCTCTCCTGACGTTTCTCCCACATCTACGGCAGGCAGCCTCAGAGGTTGTGCTCGAAACAGTTTTTCCCTGTAGGGATGTTCAGTGTGTTGTTGAAGACTTTCATGGCCATAATCACTGGGTTGCTGTGAATTTTCCAGGCTGTATGACCATGTTCCAGAAGCATTTTCTCCTGACGTTTCTCCCACATCTATGGCAGGCATCCTCAGAGGTTGTGCTTGGAACAGTTTCTCCCCATAGGGATGTTCAGTGTGTTGTCGAAGACCTTCATGGCCAGAATCACTGGGTTGCTGTGAGTTTTCCGGGCTTTACGCCATGGTCCAGAAGCATTCTCTCCTGACGTTTTGCCCACCTTGAATAATCCAATGTTCACTTCTGGGCTTGAATTTTAAAGGATGAGATGTATTATCTTCTTTCTCAGTTGCAAAAACTTTTTCCTTTCTATACTTGCTTGTGTGGACAGGTGTATATTAACTATGTCAACCATCAAAATAAAACTGTTCATTACTCTCAGCTTAAAACCAACAAGCTTGTTTTTGGAGGACTGTTGCTACAGATACAAGTTGAATATCGCTATCCCTTATCCTAAATGCTTCGGGCCAGATACGTGTAGGATTTACTTTAGGATTTTGGAGTACCCATACCTACAAATATGTACATAATGAGATATTTTGTTGATGGGACCCAAGTCTATGCATGAAATATATTTGTGTTTCTTATGCATACATAGCCTGAAGGTAATTTTATACAAAACTTTAAAATACTATTTTCATGAAACTAAGTTTGGGTATGCAGTGTGGGTATCTTTTACCCAAAATGCTTGTGGCAAGAAGTGTTTTGGATTTTGTAATACCTGTCTTTGTAAATATGTACATAATGAATATCTTGGTACATAATGAATATCTTGGCACAAAATTCATTTCTGTTTCATATCCACCTTATGCACACAGCCTGAAGGTAATTTTATACACAGTATTTTAAAATATTTTAGTGTATGAAACAAAGTTAGTATACTTTGAACCAGTAAAAAGCAGGTCACTTTCTCAACCCATCGATATGGATTATTTCAGATCTTGAAGTAATTCGGATTTTCGATTCCTGACACGGGCCACTCAACCTATAGTAACTTTAGCCTTGTGTTGTTGAAGGTTTTCATGGCTGGAATCATTGGGTTGCTGTGAGTTTTCCAAGCTGTATGGCCATGTTCCAGAAGCATTCTCTCCTGACGTTTTGCCCACATCTATGGCAGGCATCCTCAGAAATTGTGAGGTCTGTTGGAATCTACGTGTCAGAAATATTGAAAATTAACAGTGTATTTTTAATTACAAAAAATGATATACAGGCACTGAAAGAGTTAAAATAATGCAATGATTAAGCAAAACTAGTAGGGTAATATAAGCCAGTGTGCCTGTGAGTTAGTTGCTCCTCCTGTGTGAAGACTTCTTTCTGTGTAAAGAATGCCTCGGTGTAAGGAGTGCTGTGTGTTTGACTACTTCAAGGAGAGAACTGCTTCAGTTTGAAGTTGGTATGTTCTTTATCTACATGAAAGAAGCCCAGCGTGAATGAAGGCAAGAAGCTGAAGCAAAGATATACTAAGGAAGCATAAAGAACTT
Organism: Anolis carolinensis; assembly: GCF_035594765.1. Taxonomy (NCBI): domain Eukaryota; kingdom Metazoa; phylum Chordata; class Lepidosauria; order Squamata; family Anolidae; genus Anolis; species Anolis carolinensis. Next base: position 4,749,161 of record NC_085841.1, read on the forward strand.
TGTTTATGTTATGGAAACCTTGTTTTTCTAACCATATTATTTTCCTACAAGAAAAGCCTTCATAGGAAGAAAACAATAGTCTCTGTGTTATTATTTCATCCTATACTGGCTACTGGTTCTGGGCCACGCTGCTGCTGCTAAATGAGCTACTCTACTGTATACTTTTATGGTGAGGTACTCTACTGTATACTTTTATTGATTCGTGTTTGGGCAATGCTGCTGCGTTTGGTGGTCCCTATGGAGACTTGTCCACAGCTGCATGGGATACCGCATGAGAGGATCCTTCCTGTCCTTCGCTGAACATAGCATTTGTTGGATTTTCTTTGCGGGTCTGTAGATAGTTTGTAGGTTGCGTTTCTTCATCAGCTTCCCTATGTAGTCAGTGGTTACCTTGATGTATGGTAAGAACACTTTTCCTCTAGTTGGGTTTGACCTTGTTTGCATGGACAGGTGTATGTTAAATATCACAACAAAAACATCAATTTTGTACTTTATTTGCTAGTTGAAACCAAGAAACTGATTTTCAGAGGTCTCTTGATCCAAGTACCGTATATAGTCAAGTATAAGCCGACCCGAATATAAGCTGAGGCACCTAATTTCACCACAAAAAAACTGGGAAAACATTGACTCCAGTATAAGCCGAGGGTGGTAAATTTCAGAAATAAAAATAGATACCAATAAAATTACATTAATTGAGGCATCAGTAGGTTAAATGTTTTTGAATCTTTACATCTAACTGTAATTTAAGATATGACTGTTCAACTCTGACTAAATCATTATTCTCATCTTCTTCAATGTAAATGTGCTTATGTATCCTTTTAATAATAACAGTAATATAATACATGTAATAATAATAATAATAATAATAATAATAATAATAAGGAAAATAATACTTGTAATAATAAATAGAGTAAAATAATAAATGCAATAATAATAAGATCAGAGTGAAATAATAAATGTATTATTAATAATGATAAAAATAAAGTAAAATAAATGTAATAGTAGCAACAATAACAGAGAAAAATAATAAATGTAATAGTAGCAACAATAATAGAGAAAAATAATAAATGTAATAATACCAATAATAATAGAGAAAAATTATAAATGTACCATATATTCTCGAGTATAAGCTGACCCAAATATAAGCCAACCAGGAGCCTCACCCGAGTATAAGCCCAGGGAGGCTTTTTCAGTCTTAAAAAAGGGCTGAAAAACTAGGCTTACACTCGAGTATATACAGTACTTCATAAAAGGGTAGCGGCGGTCAATAATATTGTATCTGAGAACTTCTTTTTTAAAGTGGCATAGCATAGGGGATGTTATTTATTTTGTAAAATCCTCTAAATAGAAAATATTTATGCTGTGTTTTATGAATACAGTTTTAAAATTCGCATTGATATTGACAAGCTCATTCCATTTTTTACTTTGAGTAAATAAGTACATTCCCTGGTTTGGCCTCAATTTGTGTTGAAGATGCTTCCCAAACCGGATAAATTTTGGTAGGGAATCAACTTGCCTTTCTGTGATGTGGGTCTTTCTGGAAAATGGAAAAAGTTCATAAAATGCAGCTGTTTTTAGTTAAGAGGTTTAGGTTTCAAAATAGACAGTTGTTTTGGAATATCTGGCATTGCATTCCCTCTCTTCCCCAGCAAAGACCCTTTGTATTTATTTATTAACAGGTTCTTAAATTCCAGTTCATGGTCTCTAAATGATTTGTTAAGGCCGTAAATGAAAATAGGCCAAGCAACGTTATTGAATAAACTGAGTTAACAAGGTAAGAGGATCTAAGAGTAATGAGAGCGCATAAAAGCATATCCATAAAAACATATCCTGATCGTTGTGGTAGATACCATTTGCGGCTTGTTAACTTGCTGCGGCATTCGCTCTTTCGGATGGCGTTGGAGGAAAATGGGAAAGATAAAAGTCTTTCTGGAAGGGGCGATATGCACTTTGGGGGCAGAATGGGAAACGATATGTATTGGAAGATAAACTCAACAGAGCTATCAGGCACAGGGAGCTGAATGCTAAAACGTGACACTTAAATAAATGAAGAAAACTCCTATTCTCAGTAGCCTTTTGGATAAGGCTTTTCTGCTTTGCAAAGCTTATATTTAGAAGTATCTGTACACAGTTTTAAAAGAGCCATTGAATATTGGACTTGCACTCACAGTAAAGAGGTGTGCATTGAGACAAAGCTTTAAAAATATTCCCAATTTCACTGGTGAGAATAAGAAGTGGCATTGATTCTCCCAGAAAGATCTTGAATTTATCGTGGAAAGCCAAATGCAATGGGATGATTTCGAAAGTGTCTTAACATATCTTTATAAGTGGCTATCTATAAATTTGCCATATAGCTGTGTTTGCGATATTTTGTTCTGGTTGCCCTGTTTCAGAAAACGTGTTTTAGGAAAAGGTCACTCAGAGGATCAAGGGATTTTGCACAGTTTCCATGTGGGACCATTCTAACATATTTGGCACTTTTAGCTCAGTGAAATGTGGACTAAGTTATGGACGTTCATGGAAAGAACAAAATAATTAATCATCTTCCTTTGCAGTAATAAAATCTGAGCTGTCTGAGAGGGAAATGCATTGGGATGAAGAGATTTGAATGTAATGCGGTGGCTAAAAAAGCCAGTACAGTAGAGTCTCATTTATCCAACATAAATGGGCTGGCAGAACGTTGGATAAGAGAAAATGTTGGATAATATGGAGGGATTAAAGAAAAGCCTATTAAATGTCAAATTATGTTATGATTTTACAAATTAAGCACCAAAATATCATGTTTAACAACAGAAAAAGCAGTTCAATACGTGATAACATTATGTAATCATTAATGTATTTACAAATTTAGCACCAAAACTTCACAATGTATTGAAAATCTGACTACAAAAACATTGACTACTAAATGGCAAACTGTGTTGGCTAGTGCAGAATGTTGGATAAACGAAGGTTGGATAAGTGAGACTCTACTGTATGTGTGAAAAAGACCTTGGAGTCTTTAGCCAATGGGATTTTGGCTTGCAGAAATAGGAGTCTAGTATCTAGATCCAGGGAAGTTATGCTCTCTCTCTATTCTGCCTTGTTCGGACCACACCTGGAATCACACTGCGTCCAATTCTGGGCACCACAACTGAATGGAGATGTTGACTAAGCTGGAATGTGTCCAGAGGAGGGCGACTAAAATAATCAAGAGTCTGGAGAATAAGCCCTATGAGGAGTGGCTGAAAGAGCTGGGTATGCTTAGCCTGCAGAAGAGAAAGCTGAGAGGAGACATTCTGCCCTGGAGAACAGGGACAATGGCTTCAAACTACAGGAAAGGAGATTCCACCTGAACATCAGGAAGAACTTCCTAACTGTGAGAGCTGTTCAGCAGTGGAACTTTCTGCCCCAGAGTGTGGTGGAGGCTCCTTCTTTGGAGACTGTTAAGCAGAGGCTGGATGGCCATCTGTCGGGGGTGCCTTGAATGCGATTTTCCTGCTTCTTGGCAGAATGGGGTTGGACTGGATGGCCCACGTGTTCTTTTCCAACTTTATGAATCTATGAAATGTGGACTAAGTTCTGGACCTTTATGGAGAGAACAAAATAATTAATCTTCTTCCTTTGCAGTAATAAAACCTGAGCCCTCTGAGTGGGAAATGCATTGGGAAGAAGAGACTTGAATAAAGAATTTGAATATTTTCCCCCCTTATATAGTTAGGTTATACAGTAGAATCTCACTTATCCAACATAAACGGGCCGGCAGAATGTTGGATAAGGGAATATGTTGGATAATAAGGAGGCATTAAGGAAAAGCCTATTAAACATCAAATTAGGTTATGATTCTACAAATTAAGCACCAAAACATCATGTTAGACAACAAATTTGGCAGAAAAAGTAGTTCAATATGCAGTAATGCTATGTTGTAATTACTGTATTTACGAATTTAGCACCAAAATATCATGATATATTGAAAACATTGACTACAAAAATGCGTTGGATAATCCAGAACATTGGATAAGCGAGTGTTGGATAAGTGAGACTCTACTATACCTCAAAATGCACTGGTAGTCACTTGCTTGATGATTTTAAATAGGAGATAGATGGATTCGTGGAGAATAGATCTGCTCATGCTAGTAAAATATTCAACCGTTTTATTAAAATGTATATTTGGCTCTCCATATTCTCGGATTCTCCATCCACAGATTCAACCCCCCATAGCTTGGAAATATATTTCCAAAAAGCAAACCTTTATATTATATAAGGGACAGCAATGTACAGTGCAGGCAGGCCTCAGGTTACAAACAAGACAGATTCTATAGGTTTTCTGTTAAGTAAGTCAGAACAGGCACATTTTAAATTGTACCTCCAGCTTAATGTATACTTTGAAAAAACTGGCTTGTTGTCAAAACGGATTGGTGGTAATGCTTCATTGGAGACCCCTTTCCCCCATGATAATAGCTCTTCCAGGAGTGATTTTCCCTTTTCGAGCCGTTGATTTCTCTTTCTGTTGTCTCACCTCCTTTCTTAACTATGTTTGTAACTCAGGGACTGCCTATATATAATGTGACTTCGATATCTGTGGATTTCAGTACCTACAGGGAGTCCTGGAACTAAATAACGGTTCTGTACTCTCTTTGTGAATCCTAATTCGTGTGGGGTGATCATGGTATTATTGAAGCTGGAAATGGAATTGTAGGAGAGATGAAGTGATTATTGTAGTATGTAATGGTTTGCAAAGTGGCTGCCGATCAAAGCACGCCAGCACCATGATCTCGGTAACAAGGCTGGAAGAGTCCAGCTCAATCATCTGGAGTTGGATTGCTCTTATTTTTAGAAAGGAGTTAATCACAACAAGATGTGAACTCAAGTGTTTGAGGAAGTCGACTGGAGCAGCTGAGTTTCAGAGTAAAGTGCTGAAGGCCAGTGCAAAGTTTGTGCATTTAAGAAATAGTTCTTCTATGGCTTGGTCTAATCAACCAATTGTATTTAAATTATTTGTATCCTACCTTATCCTAGTACTGTGCATAAGGTGGACAGTGACAATTGGCAGCCTAACACTTATGTTGCTAGTAGTTGAAACTGAAAAAATTATCATCAATGGTTGATAGTCACATTCCCTCTCAAGGTTGTTCTTATTCAAGGTGATATCATAGTGACCTTGGTATTATATCAGGATAAAAGGTAAAGGTTTCCCCTGACATTAAGTCTAGTCGTGTCCAACTCTAGGAGTTGGTGCTTATCTCCATTTCTAAACCAAAGAGCCGTCGTTGTCTGTAGACACCTCCTAGGTCATGTGGCCATAGGCATGACTGCATGCTTTCGAACTGCTACCGTGTTTCCCCGAAATAATATAAGACAGTGTCTTATATTATTTTTTTACTCCCAAAAATGCGCTAGGTCTTATTTTCAGGGGATGTCTTATTTTTCCATGAAGAAGAATTCATAATCATTATTGAACAAAAAAAATGAACATTGATTCTATACTGTACTGTAGTTGTCATCACAAACCAACATAACTAAACCAGACAAACTGTGACTCCTGTCAAGAATTTCTTGTTACTACCGTTATTTCCATATACAACTGGTATGTAAGAGTCCCTCTAAGGAGATGGAGGCGGGGTATAAAAATAAAATTATTGTTATTGTTATTATTATTATTATTATTATTATTATTATTATTATTATTATTATGTACATTTACCAATCCTGCATGCTATGGTGTTTTGTTTGGCGGGCGCCGGGCATGCTTCCAAACAAAAACTTTGCTAGGTCTTACTTTCAGGGGAGGCCTTATATTTAGCAATTCAGCAAAACCTCTGCTAGGTCTTATTTTTTGGGGATGTCTTATTTTCAGGGAAACAGGGTAGATTGGTAGAAGCTGGGGCTAACAGCGGGAGCTCGCCCTGATACCCAGATTCAAACTGCCAACCTTTTGGTCAGCAAGTTCAACAGCTCAGTGGTTTAATCCACTGCGCCACCGGGGGCTTCATCTATATCAGGATAACTTGGTATTATATCACCTTTTCTCTAGTTCAGAATGGCTTATAAGTGTTAAATTATATTCAATCATTGTTTCAAGTCTTTGCTGTTTTCTGCTACTAGTGTGCCGTCATCTGCATATCTTAGCTCATGGATATCCCTTTCTCCATTTTGCATACTCCATTTCCCTGAACCTAATCCTGCTTTGTATAAGGCATTTTGGGCACATAAACTGCACAGATAAGGTAATAATATCCAGCCTTAACTTACCCCCTTACCAATTGGAAACCACTCAAATTCTCTATATTCTACCGCCATTATCCAGTGTATGTTTTCTTTTCTTTTTTAAAAAAATAATTTTTATTGGTATTTTTCAAATACAGTGCGGGTTTTAAAAACAGGGGTAGGTGTGGGGAAATGGGGGGGAGATCCAGTGTATGTTTTCAGTATGATCCCTAGTGCCTCTTTCTTTCCAGAGCCCAGCTTGGACATCTGACATTTCTTGTTCCACATATGGTAAAATTATTGTTTGGCAGAATTTTGAGCATCACTTTACTTGCATGGGAAATTAATTCAGTAGTCTTGGGACTCAAATCTGTCTCTGTAAACATCTTAATTGTCTATTGCTGTGGACATAATAATTAAAGGTAATTAAAATGTCAATGAAAATAAAACCAATTTGAAACATGACCACTAAAATGTAAACAACCAATAAAAGATGCAGCACATGCTATAAGGTCCTTTCTCCTTCAACAATCATTCTTCATTCTGCTGAAGCAAAAAAGGTGTTTACCTGCCTACAGAAGGATTGCATTATATCTCAAAATATGAGTGGACTTATTTCAAAACACAAGGGTGGCATAGCTTGTTCTATGCGATGTTTTGAGTTCGTCTCTTTTAATAATAATAGTAACTTTATTTTGTACCCCGCCACCATCTCCCAGAAGGGACTTGGAGTGGCATACATGGGGCTAAGCCCGGGTAATTCCAATAAACAAAATAAAAACACAACAAAAGAAATACAATGAAAATATTAAATTTTACACAATTAACATCATAAAATTAAAATGATGACTATAGTAAAATATGGTTTAGACACTGGGTAAAAGTCATAAAAGCGAACTGGGCAAAGTGCACCAAGTGAGTTTTGTAAATGCAGGGGATGAAGTAATTTGCTAAAGTGCTAAAGTCAGTGTGAGAGCAACTTGGAATGGGGTAGACCCTGAGGCTATATCGAGTTGACAGAGCAAGGTAAAGTGCAACAGATAAGGAGATGGTCACTTTTGACATGAATTTAATGTTGGACGGATGCAGGAAGAACTCTACATGGGAAACAACCACATCCTGTATGTGACTTCCAGATGATACACAAGCTGTGATTCCAAAGTGCAGATGTCTTGACCTACCACTCTTTCCCTTTCCTGTTTTTGCACACCAGTTTCCTTTGTTATTTCTTCCGTCATCTTAAGTAGCTAGTTTTTTCTTGTTAATAGAGAAGGATGGAATGATGTATGAAAGAGGAAAGGGAGAACAGTAAGTAAGTGAACATAGGATTTGGCTTTAAATTAAATTGAGATCTGTTGAAAATGGCAAATTATTAAAAAAATTAAGATGTGTTTTTCCATTGTAACTTTCTTGAATACGTTTTGATTCTTCTTCCTGTGCATATGTTAATTTCTTATAGTGCTTAACTTTTTGGAGAAGACCTGTTTCACAACTTGATTTGGAGAAACTTGCCTGATACCCAGAGGGAAGCAGCTATTTCAGGCAAACAGGTTGACGGATGTTTTCCTCCATCCTCCACCATTTATATTTGGTTTCCATGCAATTTTCAGATGAAGGAAAGCTGATTCTTCCAAGATCTAGATAGAAACCAAACAGGCTGATAAATAAAAGGTGGATTGTGATCTCCTTTTTTAGTGTAGCTGATAAAACCACAGATTTGGGTTTATATTTTGGTTTTTAATAACCTTCTAAGAGGTCAGTTAGGGCCAAGCGGAGAAATCTACCATTCCTTGATGTGATTTTCTTTTATTCACAAGTTTGCTGCAGGGGTTTTGTTCCTTTGTGAGCGTATAGGAACAATATATATCTCCTTTCCCAACCTCAAGCTTTTTATGTTGCCATTAACTCAACTCTGAAAAATAAGCTGGAACACTGATAAATTTTGGATCAAATAAAAGGTGCGTCATAATTCAGTAAAAGCTCTCTGGGCGAATGCGTTGAAGTATCCAGGCTTTGGGATTGCATACATTTGGAGGTTAAATTGATAGTTAGTTGAGTCTGACTTGTGCCTTATTATTATGGTAGATTTTTCTTTACTATTTTAAATGGATAGCAGACCTTCCCTGTCTGTCAAAAAAAGATGTTCTGTATTCTTCATTCCTCCCCCCTGCATAAAGGACAATTATAATAGCCTATGGATGCCTCTTATTTTTCAGAGCAGCTGCCCCAGTTGTGCTTACTGCTAAAGTTTGAAACTAGGAAGTCACTTGACCAAAAACTTGGAGGCTCCCAGCTTGACATGTGAAAGGGGTGGAAATTGGGAGAGGCAGCGAGATTGCAGAACAGTTTGCTGGAAGCCGATTAAAAAGGCCTCATTGAAACTTTCACAGCATGGAGCTTTAGCGTAATGAAAACCGTGTTTGTGTTTCTCTTGTTCCTTGGGCTAATCTAATACTGTTGCTGGGGTTTCTGGGCTCATTCTGCAAGCTACAGACCACTGCCTAAATGGGGACAACTACAACACCGTTTGAAATACAACCCCCTTTCCAAATTATTATTATTTGAGGTTTTTGTGTATGTATCTGTGTGCAGATCGATCTGTCTGCACAAGATGACTCTCCAAAAGTGACATTGCTTCTATCTTAGCAATGTCTGTCTTATCTTTCATTCTTGGCATTTTATAGAAGAGCTCATTGTGCTTTCTCCTCACATTGAACAGTAATCCAAGGATGCCACCCCTTTTAGTCTCTGCCAACTAGGAGAAGAGGGCTTTAGTAATCTCCAGTCAGTTGACTTGTGCATTTCTGGAAGAAACCCTCAAGTGAAGAAAACAACCCAAAGTATTAGTAACATAGGACTTCTTCTGTTCTCTCCATGCTCAGAAAAAGAAATTCTCTGCCAGTTGCTTGGAATTAAGGAAGTGCCTTTAGCAGACTATCAGGGTATGGTAGGGTTGGAGAGAAGAGTGGGTTGTTTTTCTAAATTCTCTTGGAAGGGTATGTATATGTCTTCACCAAGAAAGCGTGTTGCTTGGAATCATTGGAGCTGTCTAGAACAAACGGGAAATCCCAAAAAAGTGTTGAGTTGAAACTCTTCCCACTGAGGCACTGGTATGGGGCTTTAGGAACCTGGTGTTTATGCTTAATGTTAATTAATAAAAAAGAAAACTACTGTGCTACCTGATCAAAATGTTTGTCCATCTATTTATTTACAGTATTTATATTCCGCCGTTCTCATCCTGAAGGGGACTCAGGGCGGATCACGTACACAAGGCAAACATTCAATCCATATGAACATAGAGACAAAGACAGAGACACAGAGGCAATTTAACCTTCTCCAGCTTCCTGAGGGTATGCTCAATTCCGGCCACTGGGGGAGCAGCTGCTTCATCATCCACTGTGAAACTAACTTCCTCATTCCTTTCCGCACGCTGGTGGCAGTTTTATGGTGTCATAAATTTAGTTAAATTAGCCTCCCCACATAGTGGTACCTAAATTTCCTACTTGATAGATGCAACTATCTTTTGGGTTGGTTAGGTCAAGCAGGGGCTATTTTTTATTTTAATTGTTGGGTGCTCAGTCCTACACGGGCTGGCCTTGAACTCATGACCTCTTGGTCATAGTGATTTATTGCAACTGGCTACTAACCAGCCTGCGCCACAGCCCGTCTAGTCCAACGTTTTGATTTCCACAGTGACAGTTTCAGGAAAAATAAATTGTATAAATAAATGATAGGTAACAGGCTTGATGACAGTACAAATTCAACACAGAATAGAGTCTTAATGGCGCAAAATGTCCATTGAGTGCAATCGTCTGCCATGCAGGAATACAATATACAACTAAGGCACTCCTGAAAGATCCTACCCAACATCTTTTTCAAAGACTTCCAAAGAGAGATGACTGTCACTCACCAAAGCAGTCCTAATTCTTCACCAGACAATTCTTACATTCAGGATTTCCCCCCCTAATGTTTAGTTATTAGCTCTTTTCTTGTAATTTTAATCTATTCGTTTGTGTTCTAGTCTTTGGCGCATCTTTGAAGCTTTCTCCATCTTGTAGATGACGTTCCTTCAGATATTTAATGATAGCTATCATGTCACCTCTCAACCTTCTCATCTTGAACCTTAAACTTATCCAGCTTACTAAGTGGTTCCTCATAGGGCTTGTTTTCCAGATCTTTGATAATTTTGATCACCCTTTTCTGAACAACTGCCAGCTTGTTGCTATCTTTTCTTGAGCTGTGGTGCCCAGAATTGGACACAGCATTCCAGGTGAGGTCTGTCCAAGGCAGAATACAGAGACACGACTGCGATCTGGACACTGTATTCCAGTTGATGTAGGTGGAAATTGCATCACATGTTGGCTAATATTGACTTTGTTGTCAACTAAGTTGACTAGAGCCTTTTCACATTTCCTGCATTCAAGCCAACCTGATGTCCTGGTTTGAACCTTGGATTACAACTCTGGAGACTAGTCACTCACTTGGCTATGGAAATCCACTTGGCTCCAAGAAAACCCCTTTTGATAGGGTCGCCATAAATAGGAAACAACTTTAAGGCACACAACAACAAGCTTTCAATCCAGGTGACACCCATTCTATATTTGTGCATTTTGTGTTGAGTTGAGTCAACGGTGTAATGTGGCCAAAAATGTTCTTAATCAAACATTAGATGGTTATCGTTTGGGAACGCTTAAATTGTATAATCCTGCATGACAAGGGATTAGAGTAGATGGCACTTGTGGCACATTCCAACTTTGTGATTCTGTGTTTCAGGATGTGATCCCAACAACACCAGCAGCCTTTGCTTCATTTCTTCAGTATATACTGGCATTGAGAGACATGCTGTCTCTGATTTTGTGAGATAATGAACAGTATCCAGTGATAGCCTCATCCTCTATGAATTCATATTATCCCTAGCGTGTATGTCTAGTAGATACAGCAATGTTTGCAACAATCAGGTTTTCTATAATGCGGACATCAGCATCACAGTGCTCTGGTTTTGAGAAATGTCTGCTTGTTCGAAGCCTAAGGATTAAGTCTGGGCCTCCCAGTGGCATCTTTCCATTTTTATTATGAAAACGAAGCTAACACAAGAACACAACCTTCCTGTATGTAACATGCCAGAGGAGACAATACCAAATAAGATATCATATTGGGTTGCTGTGTAAATTGGAAACAACTTGAAGGCAAACAGTGATAAAGTACTTAAATTAGACTAAGGTCACTACCCCTGGAAAAGTAATACAGTAGAGTCTTACTTATCCAAGCCTCGCTTATCCAAGCTTCTGGATAATCCAAGCCATTTTTGTAGTAAATGTTTTCAATATATCATGATATTTTGGTGCTAAATTCGTAAATAAAGTAATTACAACATAACATTACTGCGTATTGAACTACTTTTTCTGTCAAATTTGTTGTATAACATGATGTTTTGGTGCTTAATTTGTAAAATCATAACCTAATTTGATGTTTAATAGGCTTTTCCTTAATCCCTCCTTATTATCCAAGATATTCGCTTATCCAAGCTTCTGCCGGCCTGTTTAGCTTGGATAAGTGAGATTGTACTATAATAATAATACAGTAGAGTCTTGCTTATCTAACCTCTGCTTATTCAACGTTCTGTATTATCCAACACAGTCTGCTTTTTAGGTAGTCAATGTTTTTGTAGCCAATGTTTTCAATACATTACAATGTTTTGGTGCTAAATTCATAAATACAGTAATTACTACATAATATTACCATGTATTGAACTGCTTTTTTGTCAATTTGTTGTAAAACATGGTGTTTGGGTGCTTAATTTGTAAAATCATAATGTAATTTGACACTTAATAGACTTTTCCTTAATCCCTCCTCATTATCCAACATTTTCATTTATCCAACGTTCGGCTGGCCCATTTATATTGGATCAGCAAAACTCTATTGTAATAATAATAATAATCATCATCATCATCATCTTTATTTATATCCCGCCACCATCTCCCAGAGGGACTTGGGGCGGGTCACAAAACACTCAAGGTGTGACACAAAATACAAGTACAAAACAAAACATAGGCAATAAACAGTCAACTCAACATCATAAATTCACAGTAGCTCCTGGTAAAAACAATAAAATACAGCAATTGCTGTAGATACAACAGCAGTATCATGGGGAAAAAGCGCATCCACTGAAGCTTTATCCCCAATCCTTGTTTCCACAACAAGCCATATTTCAAAATCCAATTGTCACGGGGACAGAAAGGGAGGTGAAATCTTCTGAAGAAGGGCACAGGTAGCAAAAGAAACATTACAGGAGTGCTAATCCTTCCCTATGCTATTCTATATACAGTAGAGTCTCACTTATCCAAGCCTCGCTTATCCAAGCCTCTGGTTAATCCAAGCCATTTTTGTAGTCAATGTTTTCAATATATCGTGATATTTTGGTGCTAAATTTGTAAATACAGTAATTACAACATAACATTACTGCGCATTGAACTATTTTTTCTCTGTATAACATGAAGTTTTGGTGCTTAATTTGTAAAATCATAACCTAATTTGATGTTTAATAGGCTTTTCCTTAATCCCTCCTTATTATCCACGATATTCGCTTATCCAAGCTTCTGCCGGCCTGTTTAGCTTGGATAAGTGAGATTCTACTGTATCTATATCTATATATATGGCTGGAGTTAGACTTCGAAAAGTACTTGTTCTGACTTACATGTAAATTCAACCTAACAACAAACCTACAGAACCTATATTTCCCTTGGGGATAGCGCTTCCAAATAACTTCTTCTGCATTTATGTTCACTGGGCACTTGCGGCAATCGCCTCCCGCTCTGTGGCAGCTGTCGCGTTGCTTGTCCGGCTCGTAACCCTGCTTTTTTTTCGGAGCTTGAACATATAACCAACCTCTCATTTATGAGATTTGCCGATAGGGATTTTGAAAAGTATTCTACTACGTTTTACAGGATTACGAGTGTTATTGTGGCCCGCTGCCAAAACAGAAAGGGGAAAAAAGAGTTGCTCTTCTCCCCCACCCCTCGCATCCCTGGGGCCTTCGATTCAAACATTCCCAAATGCAAAGCACATGCCTGCTTTCATGCTCAAAAAAACCCTCCCAGATGTAATTAAAGAGAAGCTGCATTCCTCTGTTAGCAGAGATGGTTTGAGGTCTGATGCATGTATATGTAAGGCCAAGCCCAAAAGAGGGAGAAGCATACCAGGGAAAATATCATTTGGACTGTTAAGAAGTGATGACACATCTGGGCAGGATGAATCATGTTCCTCCTTCATTGGTTTTTAGACTTTTCCCAGCTATGGGGAATCCTTCCCATATTGACTTGGATGTCAGTCAACTTCTGCATCTCTGTTGTTGAAGTCCTGCAAGCTGCTGGTGACTTTGAGACGCATAATGCTTGGCTAAACTGGTAGAAATATTGGGTATCTATAGCAGAGCAAAGTGCAGCGTAGCCAGTACTGTAGGTAAGTAAAGGTAAAGGTTTCCCCTCACATTAAGTCCAGTTGTGTCCAACTCTGTGGGTTAGTGCTCATCTCCATTTCTAAGCCGAAGAGCCGGCGTTGTCCGTAGACACCTCCGAGGTCATCTGGCCGGCATGACTGCATGGAGCACCGTTACCTTCCCACCGGAGTGGTACCTATTGATCTACTCACATTTGCATGTTTTCGAACTGCTAGGTTGGCAGAAGCTGGAGCTAACAGCGGGCGCTCACTCCGCTCCCTGGATTCGAACCTGCGACCTTTCGGTCTGCAAGTTCAGCAGCTCAGCGCTTTAACACACTGCGCTACTGGAGGCTCCATACCAGTATTATTATGGTAAGGTTAAAAAGAAGTTTAAAAGTATGGAAATTGTGAGAGTTATATTTGTTAGGGCACTAGCACTCTAGAGTAGAAAAAGTTAAAAGACTTTAGAAGATTCAATTCACATGATTCCATAGCATTGGGCCCTGGCAGTTAAAGTGGCGTCAAACTATTCTAATTCTACAGTGTAGATCAGGCATGTTCAATCGCAGAACATGCCCTTACCAATGGTTTGCACAAACTGAAAACACGTTAGGTACTTGGCCACCTTCCTTGAACCCGGTTGCTTCTAGATGAATTTGACTGCAAATCTTATCTTCCGTAGGTAGAAGTGATTCATGTTGCCCCCTCATTGAATATAGCACTTTAGCTAACTACCTTGTGTTTACAAAACTCACTTTGTACACTTTGCCCAACTTGGTTATGACTTTTATTCTGAAGTCAAATTATGTTTTACTGTTTTCGCCATTTTAATCTGATTATCTCAATGTGTACAATGTTTATTTTGTGGCTGTATTTTCTTTTGTTGTGTTTTATTTTGTTTGCTGTATTTGCTTGGGCTTGGCTCCATGTAAGCTGCCCCGATTCTTCGGGGAGATAGAGGCGGGGTATAAGAATAAAGTTGTTATTTTATTGTATGACACAGCAAACAAGATAGATATACTGGATTTCGTATCACAAAATCACAAGTCGAACACTTCCCAGGTGTCTAGGACTGTGTGATGTATTTTCGGATGATGCGTGCAGATCCCAGTAGGGTGGCCTTTTGCAGTTGGCAGATCGTAATTTTGTCAATGTCTATTGTTTCCAAATGCCAGCTGAGATATTTTGGCACGGCACCCAATGTGCCGATCACCACCGGGACCACCTGCACTGGTTTCTGCCAGAGTCTTTGAAGTTCAATCTTGAGGTCCTGATAGTGGCTGAGTTTTTCCTGTTGTTTTTCGTCAATGCGACTGTCACCTGGGATGGCGACATCAATGATCCAAACCTTTTTCTTTTCCACAACTGTGATGTCTGGTGTGTTGTGTTCCAGAACTTTGTCAGTTTGGATTCGGAAGTCCCACAGTATCTTTGCTTGCTCATTTTCCAATATTTTTGCAGGTTTGTAATCCCACCAGTTCTTTTCTGCTGGGAGGTGGTACTTGAAAGTTGTTGTTGTTATTATTATTATTTATTTATAACTGGTGAATCCTTCAAGTGGCTATTGCATTTCAGAGCAGGACTGCTAGTTGTTGTCCTTTAGGACACCTCCTCCACTGTTATACATTATTATCAGATTTCTCACTAGATAAAATCTTCATGCAATGCGTGAAAAACTTCACAGTTATTCGTAAGGCAAGTTGCCCTTTTCAAAGAAAGTTTGCAGAGTGAGAAAATATTTTGAGACAGAAAATGTGAAAATCACTTTCCCCTATATCCTTTAAAAAACCCTTCTAATGTGAACCTTCAAGAAAGCTGAAGGAGTCTATCTTATTTGGAAGAGCTTGATGGAAAATAATAACATTTTGGAGTCTACCTCCAAACAATCTCTCAGCAACTTTTAAGATGTCTTGCAGACTATCTAAAACCGCTCTGAATCCTCCCAGGGGTAAGAAAAGCAGTATACAAGTGCAATAAATAAATAAGAACTTCCTGACAATAAGAGCTGTTTGATATTGGAATCAGCTGCTGTCTGGGAATCTTTTTCTCTGGAGGTTTATAAGCAGAGGCTGGATGGCCATCTGTTCAGATGGCTTGAATTGTATCATATTGTATTACAGAAGGGCATTGGAATGAATGGCCCTCATGGTCTTTTCCAGCTCTATAATTTTATGATTCTAACCTTAGCCCATGCACACTGGCTGAATGATTAATGTCACAATCATTGGTTCACAACATAATCAATGGCAAAAATCCAATGCCTCACATGTATAAAACATTACATATCAAATCAACAGATATATAACAATAGATTAAAACCATAAATAATTATAAAACTATAATAATTCTTCCTAATGTTTTGGTGCAATCTCTTTTCCTGAAACTTGAATCCTTTTATCCTTTGTGTTCTCGTCTCCTCTTCAATGTGAAATCCTTTCAGATATTTAAACCTGACTATCATATCCCTTCTTAACCTTCTCTTCTCCAAGCTAAACATCCATAAACTCTCAAAGCTGCTCCTCATAAAGATTAGTGGTTTCCATACTTTTGGCAATTTTGGTTTTATTCACTGGAGACATCCCATCTTGTCCATGTCCTTCTTGAGTTGCTTTGCCCAGAACTGGACATGGGGTTGTCCCAGGTGTAGACAGACCAATACGGAATATAGTAGAACTATGACTTTCCTCGGTTCTAGACAATATATTTCTATTGATGCAGCCTAGGATCACATTTGCTTTTTAAGGTTGCTTAGAAGCCTTCTCTGTTGGTTTCTTGGGTGCTTAATTTGCCATCCAGGTGATCTGAATTGTTGTTTCACACCAACGACTCGATCTAGTCGTTCTTTTCTCCCAAAAATTATTCTTGTTCCCAACTTTCATGCCAGGAAACATCTACCTATTCTTACAGTCTATTAAAAACTCTTTTGCCTTCCCTTTCTCAGCTTCTTCCTCTTCCTACTTTCTTCCTACTTTGCTTTCTTCGAGTCTGACTCTAAATCCTAAACAAACCCAATCAGATGACATGCATGAATTTATTCCTGAAACCGTTGCTGAGAAAGGATGGTTCTTGCTGATGTGGTTTGGCGTCTAGATCTGGGCCGACACACCCTCATGTCTTCGCTGGAATAACTTCTAGTTTCAGCAGCAAGAGAAAACAACAACAACAGCCAATGATTTTCATATTTTCTCCTTTCTCTTGGCCAGGTGGGGGAGAGATAGGAGGAGAAAGAAAAGAAAGAAATACAGATAAGTTTATGAAGTAGCTGTGCTTTTGGGCTTTATCTCTTTTACGGAAACTTTGGCGCCAGAGCTAAAAATAATATAAAATAGGGATAAGTTCCTACAACACACATTAAAAAAAGAAAACAGTCTAATATGAGTCAGGAAACTTTTAATTCAAAACTAACATTGAAATGACACAACGGGATCAGGTAAGCCTTGTGAAAGTCACCTAAAACATTCTGAATCTTCTAGAGTGGGATGGTTTTCCCCCTCTTTCAACAGCTTCCACTGCAGAGTGGGATGGTTTTCCCCCTCTTTCAACAGCTTCCACTTTTCGTATGATTTCCATTTTGGTAGAAAAATATGCTGTCCTAGCAGTTCTCTCTGTTTTCCCATTTTCTTTCTATTTTGCTTTTCACATAAACTCATTGAGGGATGCTAGAGGCAGCTGCTGTTTACCTTCCCTGTTGTATGTAAGCATGTAGAATCAAATCATCTAGAGCAGAATCCCATTCTTTCCCAGGGCAAGCTTTATTCTGTTGTTTCCTCCAGACATGCTTCATGTTAGACAAAGACAAGTAAGGGGCTCCCACAAAAATACTGTGTAAAAAGGGGCTTCTTTGCCAGAGGCATTGTTAATTAATTAAATGCCTGTGATCAAATTCAAATGTTATAGCAAGTTTTCAATTCTAATCTTCAAAGGCTTTGAATATGAGTATGCTGCACCCAAGGTATCAGGTACAGAAGCTGTAACGTGTGAATGTTTCAGTTATTCCATGAAAAATAACTTGTCTTCTGAAGTGTTGTTGAAGGTTTTCATAGCTGGAATCACTGGGTTGCTGTGAGTTTTCCGGGCTGTATCGCCATGTTCCAGCAGAATTCTCTCCTGTGGTCGAAACATCAGGAGATAATGCTTTCGGAACATGGCTATACAGCCTGGAAAACTCACAGCAACCCAGTGTCTTCTGAAGGCTTCCATGACCAAAAAGGTTTAGGAACTGTTGTTCTACGGGATGGACTTCTTTCTGGGATCTGGAGCAGACTTGTCTGAAGTCCTGGTTAGATGCTTATAAAATAATATGTGCATATTAGACAATATATATATTGATATCTGTGCATGCTAGAACGTTATATACACTCAATTCTACAAGGTCTGTAGCCTTCTATGTCAAAGTGTGCTGGTGCCTAACCAAACTACAACTTTGAGGTTTTCATGGCATTGAAGTGGTATTAAACTGCATTAATTCTACAATGTAGATGCAACCTAAGTCTGCTTCCACAGATGGATGAGGTGAAAACAACCATCGTTGCTCTTAGGCAGGAAGAGGTGGAATATTCCCAATCTGTAAACTGTGGTTAGAGCAGAACAGACTTTTTGGCTCTTCCTCCATTTGTGGTTGACTTTGAAGGTCTTTCCCAGAGTTGAGCCTGCCCTGTTTTTCCAGTACTTGTTTATGTCTGCTTTTAACTTTCAAAGCATCTTAGGAGCTTCACAAAAATATAGAGACAGTTTTGACTTTTCATGAAAGGTGTTTGCATTTTCAAAATAGGGAATCAGAATTTATTGCCTTTTATCACCATTGCTTTTCCTGTTCACTTAACACATCATGAGCTGAATTGGAGAATTCCTTCCTCTCTATCATATATTTTAAGAGACTGTGCAGGTGAAATGAGTTTACGATCATCATCCGCCCCCCAAGTTCCCTTGTCTGCCTTTTATAGCACTGTGTTTGATGAAGGGAGTTGTTTGAAGTGAAACCTTGTACAGATTTAGTGTTCTTAAGTCTAATTCTGAAATTTGTATCTGCATTTTGTGTTACTTCGGTTTCCAGGTTTTTTAATAATTGCAAATATATAGAGATGTAATTGCCTGGCATCAAATAAACTGGAACATCTTTTCTATGCCTTTAGTAGGTGCAAAAGTGACCCTTTCTATTAGGAATTTTTCATTCATAGAGACAGACCTGTCTTTGGTACAATCGAAAACTATAAGATAACTTTTGCCAGCGTTTTGCATGTCACTAGATCTCTAGTACCTGCATTGTTTTCCTGGGCCTTTTTCTGCCTGGAGTGAAGGAAATTTCATTGAAAGTACTCATAGAAATCTTGGTTTCTAACTTTTGCAGCTCCAACAAGGGAGTTTTGTGTGCAGAGACCTGGTTTCTGCTCTGTGTCAGAGATTGGAATCCTTGGGAAAAGGCTGCTCATTGTTTGATCCATTATTGAGTTATAAATGCTCTTGTATTTCCCTGCGCAAAAGCATTTTGCCCATGGCTTTGGGCTTTCTACATAACCCAGCGTGAGCTACATTTGGAGGCATCCATGAGGAAAATTTAGGAATGGGACCATTGACATTCTCCCACTCCCTGTCTTCAAATGGCAGCTCCTCCTGTATTTAGCTATGGTTTACCCACTGAAATGGGTTTAGCTTTAAGGACCATCTGTAAGTTTCAAGCAATACTGAATAGACATCCTCCTGTAAAATTTTAGGGTACTTCATCAACCTTCCAACTGCAAGAGAGGTAATAAACAGGAATTACAAGTGAATTGCTAGTGGTAGGAGCAGTCTAATTCACAATTTATATTCTAGTTGTATTTGGTACTCCCATCCCAGTCTTACCTGCCTCCCAAAGTTCCCTCTATAGTCTTTCTCCCTCTTATACAATGCTTCCCACCTAGTACCTAGGTTCATACCAACCTTTCCAATTTTCTATATGAAAAGTAAAAGTATCTATGTTCATCTGTCTGCTTGTACCAGAAAAGGTGTCGCTTGGTCATTCCCAAATGATGGTCTTCCAGGTGTTTTGGACTTCAGTTCCCAGAATCCCTGCTCATTAGCTGAAGCAACAGAAAGATCTGGGAGTTGATGTCCCAAACACTTGAAAGACCAGAGTCTCACCTATCACCTTTAAGCAGATGGTTCCATTGCTGAACCTCTCTCGTTGCCAAGAAGTTCCTTCTAATGTCCAATAGAAATCTATCCTCCTGTAACTTCAAATGGTTAGAACTGGGCCTTTTCTCTGGAGCAGAAGAGAACCAACCTGTCCGGCTCTTCCAATATCTCATCATACATTTCGTTCTTCTCTTATTGTCCTTCTGCAATCTGAAAGCAGCCATTGAGAAGGCTCTGGCTCACAGTTAGCCCTCTGTATCTATAGATTCTGTGTCTATGGCTTGCATCACCCATCAAAACAAAAATTCCTAAAAAAATATTTTTGATTTTTGTCATTTTGTATAGAGGACATTCTTTTGCCTCACCATTCTACATAACACTGTGTAACACAATTTTTCTTCCTGGGTTATAAATGTCATTTCCTAATTGGTTCTATCATAAAAACATGGGAAAGGTTATTGAACTGCAAAAGCTGTGTTTTTTGCGGGACATTCTGCAGCACATTTTCTTATAGTTTTTCAATGAATATCTTGTAGAGTCTCAACCAATTCAACCTAGTTTATGGCAGCCACAAAAAGAAGTTTCTGGAGTGTAACAACTGCTTTCAAATTAAGTATCACTCAATTAAACAGGAAATAATAATTTCAATGCAGAAACTGAAGTTTTTCAAGTTTTGTTGCATAATGCAATGGGACTTGAGCATCCATGAATTTTGGTATTCAGGGAGAGTCTTGGATATGTCTTCCTTGTGAAGATGGAGAGACTTAAGAGAATGGCTGCCTGCAGAGATCTTAAAACATATGTGGTTCTTTGGACCACATATGTTTTCAGACTTATGTGTGGTTCTTTGGGTTCCTTGCTTTGGAAATGGCATTCACACCCATTTGGAGATCATAACCTTTGGAAAAGTTTGATCTTTCAAAGAAGAGCCAAAAATCTCTTTGAGTAGAATCTTCTCAATTGCTATACAACCAGACGTAATATGCAAGGCAATGTCTTCTGTTATTAGACTGAGCCTATTGTCTCTGATCTGTTAGGAAAACAGAGAATATTCAAGTGCATAAAAACAGCAAAGTTTCATAAGTATTTTTCAGTTGCACAAAATATATCTCCTGTCTCATAAAACATCTAGTTTTGTATTGTGCATTCAAGAGACAAAAATTGAAGCAGACTTTGGTAAAATAACATATTTGGTTTACTCACAACCTCATATGCTCAGCATAACACAGGTACATATCTTACCAATGCTTGAGATAATCTCTGTGTGCAGATGACCCAGGGGATCTTCCTTGCAAACAACAAACAAGTATTTGTTCTTAGCAGTCCAAAGTCTTAAGAAAAATCTAAAATGGAGTCTGAGGTCTGAGCAGTCTCAGATCAGATCATGTGGTCTGCAGCCCCTCCCACAACCTCATAGGAAACATAGAGCAAAAGAAGCTGCATATCAGAACATACATACAAAACAGTAAGTAAACAGAATAATAGATAAATTACTAGAGGAGGCTTGAAGAAGATTGTAATTTCCAACAGCTTGGAATAAGTTGATATAACCAGCACTTTCAGTTGTTCCAGGAAACAGACTGTTAATTGGGGAAATCGTTGGAACAAAGAACATCAGTACTCTCTGTAACTGGCCTTAGTCAAACAACTTGACTGCAGCATTTTAGTTTAACTGAACTTTCTGAACATTGTCTAAAGATAAAGGTAAAGTGAATTACAGAGTTTCCAACAGGATGCAACGAAGTCCTGTGTTGCTTTAGCCCGTGCGCTTTCTCCGCAGTGCCGCAGATGGCCAAATCAGCCCAGAGACATCTCCTCTCCGTAAATGTGCTCTTAGCAGGGTTCATAATCTCTGTTTCGGTTCACATAATTATTAATCCGACCCAGTCAGCATCTTTTGACCCATGCAAGATGATATCTCCGAGTATTTTTCCTGCCGCTTTGTCTGCGCTTATAAACATTTACTGCTGTTCTTTCAAAGTCTTGTCGTTTTCCCTTTCTCTTCTCCTCCCCATTTGCATTTAGATTGGCTGCCTGGAGGGAGAGAAAGGTGGGCCATGAAAGAGGAGGGCAGCCCGTCTGCCTTTCCCCCAGATCCCTTGTGATGGGGCCACCATTATTATTTTAAAGACAGCCGTTCTATTATTGATAAACACAGAAAGCATCCATTTCAATTTCATTTTCCAGCGAGAAGCCTTTCTTTTCTAAGCACACAATAGTCTGGCAGAAGCAAACCCTCCTTCCTGCCAAAAATACAACTTCTGTTCTTTTGTTAGGGATCATTTCTAGGTAGGATTCCAACTACTGCTGGGGGCTCTCTATGTCGAGAGAGTTTGGTTATGAAGCCAAAATATTAGCCCTGCAGCCGTGTGGGCCGGGAAATATTTAATACCATGCTTTATGAGCTTTGCCTCCTTCAGCGTATAAAGATTTACAGTCTGCAGGTAAAGCAAGCGTCTCTCTCCATCCTTTCGCCCTTGTCGTATTTGGCAAGAAGTTTTAAGGAGGGAAAAGGCTGCTTGCTGTTTCTTCTTCTTTTCCTCCTGCAGGGCCCAATTAAATATACAGCAGTTCTGTGTTGTGTATATTCCACGGACAATAACTTCCAAACGTGGTAGCCAGAGTAAATTAGGAAAGTGACATGTGTTTCTCTTGGCTTGTCTAGCCATGCCTAGCTTATTTGCTTTCCCTGCTTTAGCCTTGCTGTTGTCTTCAACAAGGAGTGAGGATAATATTCTGTTTAGTGAAATGGCTGGGAGTGAGATAGGAATCGGAGAATCCTAGAGTTGGAGGGGATCACAAGGGCCATCCAGTCCAACTCCATTCTGCCATGCAGGGAAAGGACAATCAAAGCACTCCTGACAGATGGCCATCCAGCCTATGCTGAACAATCGCCAGAGAAGGAGACTCCACCAAACTCCAAAGCATCATACTCCACGGCTGAACACCTCTGAACATCAGGAAGTTCTCCCTAATGTTTAGGTGGAGTCCTTTCCCCTGCAGTAGAGTCTCACTTATCCAATCTTCACTTATCCAACGTTTTGTATTATCCAACGCAGTCTGCCTTTTAGTAGTCAATGTTTTTGTAGTCAATATTTTCAATAGATTACAATGTTTTGGTGCTAAAGTCATAAATACAGCAATTACTACATAATGTTACTATGTATTGAACTGCTTTTCTGTCAGTTTGTTATAAAACATGACAATTTGATTATTAATTTGAAAAATCATAATGTAATATGATGTTTAATAGGCTTTTCCTTAATTCCTCCTTATTATCCAACATTTTCGCTTATCCAATGTTCTGCTGGCCCATTTATGTTGGATAAGTGAGACTCTACTGTATTTGAATTTGTTGGTCCTTGATGCCTAAGGCTGGATCTACACTCTCATATAATGCACTTTTAACTGCATTGTAGACCCATATTAGTTCACACTGCATTATATGGCAGTGTAAATCCAACCCTAGTCTCCAAAGCAGCAGAACGCAAACTTGCTTCCACTTCAATTTGATACCCTTTCAAAGTGGTCCCTAGTCAAAAACAGGTTGGGAACCACTGCCCTAGATGCATCTATGGGTGGCTAGTTGGAGGGACCCTCTCTTGTGGAAATAATATCCTATGTGAGGATACGAGAGGAAGATTTCTTTATCATGGCATCCCATTTGAGGACTACTCTCCTTTCTGAGGCCCATTTGGCACTGAAACAGACTTCATTCTTGCACCAGGTTAAAACACACCTGTTTATAGAAACTTGGAGCCCAACTGGATGTCTTGTCAAATATACAGTAATTTAAATGGTTTAAACATTTTTAAGAAAGACAGCATAGCCTAGTGGTTTGTGTTTGGACTGCCCCACTGGAGAATTGCGGCTTGGCTACAGAAACCCATTGGGATAGCCTTGGGGAAGTCACACTCTCTCAGAAAAGCAAAGCTCTGAAAAAGTCTTGCCAAGAAATGATTTGAAGGTAAATAATAACCACCTGCTTTAATTTGTTAAAATGTTTAACATGGGTTTAGTCCAGGCATGGGCAAACTTTAGCCCTTCCAGTGTTTTCAACTTCAACTCCTACAATTCCTAACATCCAGTACTTACTTACTTAGGCGATCCCTCGTAGCCCGAGGATGATGGTCATCCATTTCTGGTGTCTTGGCGGTGTGTCCGTAGGTGGCTGAAGAGACCTATTCTTGATCCACATGTTCTCCCGCAGTGAGGACATAGGTTTCCAGGTGGAAGGCGGTCCTGGTCAGGGTTGGCTTGATGTGCCTTCCTCTTGGCACGTTTCTCCCTTAAGCCTTCCATTCGTGCCTCTTCCGCAGCACTGCTGGTCACAGCTGACTTCCAATTAGAACACTCAAGGGCCAAGGCTTCCCAGTTCTCAGTGTCTATGCCACAGTTTTTAAGGTTGGATTTAATCCCATCTTTAAATCTCTTTTCCTGCCCACCAAATTCCATTTTCCATTCTTGAGTTGGGAGTAGAGTAGCTGCTTTGGGAGACGGTGATCAGGCATTCGGATAACGTGGCCAGTCCAGCGGAGTTGATGGCGGAGGAGCATCGCTTCAGTGCTGGTAGTCTTTGCTTCTTCCAGCACGCTGACATTTGTCTGCCTGTCTTCCCAAGAGATTTGCAGGATTTTTCTGAGGCAACGCTGATGGAATCTTTCTAGGAGTTGAATGTGATGTCTGTAGATCGTCCACGTTTCGCAGGCGTAGAGCAGGGTCGGAAGGACAATGGCTTTGTAAACAAGCACCTTGGTATCTCTACAGATGTCCCGATCATCAAACACTCTGCTTCATTCGGAAAAATGCTGCACTTGCAGAGCTCAGGCGGTGTTGTATTTCAGTGTCAATTGTGATTTTTGTGGAGAGGTGGCTGCCAAGGTATGTTTTCTAGTGTTACACCATTAAGCTGTATTCCTGGCCTTGAAGGGGGATTAGCTGGTGCCTGTTGGAAGAGCACGTTGGTTTTCTCAATGTTCAGTGAGAGGCCGAGCTTCTCGTATGCTTCTGCAATGGTCTTTAGAGTGGCTTGTAGGTCTTCTGGATGCCCACAGACTATGTTGTCATCGGCATATTGGAGTTCTATAGTAGATGTTGTGGTGACCTTGGTTTTGGCTTTCAGTCTGCTGAGTGTGAATTCAACCTTAACATCCAGTAGGCTGTTAGGAATTGTGGAAATTGGAGTCCAAAACATCAGGAAGCTTGAAGTTTGCCCATGCTAGCTCTAGAAAAATATCCTCCTATTGATGCATTGCCTTTTTTGTGTCTTCTGCTTCCTTGGAAGCCCTTCAACAGAGGTTGGATAGCGATCTCTCAGGAATGCTTCAACTGTATCTTCCCACATGGCAGGGGATTGCATTAGATAGCCTTTGGGTTCCTTCCAACTCTATGCTTGTATAATTCTGTATCAATTTAACCATAAAATGCTGTAAATTAAGGTGCCAGATTTTGAATAGCAGGCCTTGTGCATGCTGGGTATGTTCCTTGCAGCTCAGTTATGTCCAGGGGGTAGTTTTCATTGCGGTTTAAGTGTTGCGTATGTGTGTGGAGCAGCAGATGCTGTGCTGCATCCCTGAATTTAGCGAAAACGCCTAAATTGGTGTCTTGTGTAGCAAAGTCTGCCAAGTGAGGCCAGGTCACTGGAGACCTATTAAGGAAAGTCTGCTGAGAGGTGAAGCCCCAGGTTGGTTAATGGGAAACGCTGCCATAATGATGATTTCGATTGTTATTAGGAAGGATGATGCTTGGGTCTGTGTCAGCAGAGTGTATTCATAACCCAGTCCGAGGCAACTGCATGTCAATTTGATATACTTGGTAAATTCCCCAGAGCGTCCTAAAGAAATCCTAGAAGGAATTGATGAGTCCCAAGCCGACTGCTGCCATGAAAATGGATGATGTGCCTGTATGGGGAAATCGCAAACTAATTCATGTACATGTTCCCAGTTGAGAACAGGGTGATGCAAGATAATGTTCCATTTATTGTGTGGGATGCTTCTGGAATTTGATTGAGAATTGTCAAAACTTTTTTCCTCTCATATAGTCCTAGGTATTGAAGTCTTGTAGTGAAACAGACCGCCGGCGAGTCAAAGGCTGGCAGAACACAGAAATGTAGGCGTATATCCATTAACAAAGCCTCTGATGAAGCAGCTCCTTTTTACAAAGTCTTTTAATCTCCCCACCTCTTTTTCCTTTGATTCCTTTGTTTAGCTGCAAATGTTTTGTTTTTGTTCTTAGCCACGTGTGGCAGATGGGGAAGGAGGGCTGGAGAAAATGCAGACTTTCAGTGCTGGGTGGCATCAACATCTCAGCAGTAAACAATGCAATAAAAGCTGGAGCTGTGAAAAATGAACAGGATTCTGCCTTAGCTGGGCTTAAGGTAGTTGTGGGTTTAAGTATCCTAAAGGCATCAGATCGTGTCTGATCTTGGAATCTGTACAGGATCAGCTTGGATTAGTACTTAGATGGAGGATTGCTAATGAATACCAGGTGCCATAGGCTCTATTTCAGTGGAATTATAATTATTTAGTGTCAAAGGTAAAAAGGTAAAGGTTTTCCCCTGACGTTAAGTCCAGTCGTGGCCGACTCTGGAGGTTGGTGCTCATCTCCATTTCTAAGCCGAAGAGTCGGCGTTGTCTGTAGACAACTCCAAGGTAATGTGGCCGGCATCACTTCATGGAGCACCGTTAGGGTCAAAAGCATTGCATAAATAAGTATAAAACTGATAAAATAGAGGGAGCACAAGCGGCTAAATAATTTTAGACCAAAAACGGGCAACAACGACTGCGTTGTCTGTATCTTGAAGCATTTCTCCCTCTGTGCATGAGGCAGTGCAGTGTGGGCAAGCATACAGATGCAAAGTTGTTTGTTCTTCTCCACAGTCGCACAAGGTGGAGGATTCTTTTAGGTAGTGCCATTTTGACAGGTTTCTCTTTTGATCTGCCCACTCCCCTTCTGTGTCTGTTCAGGGACCTCCAAGTTGCCCATTCTTAGTTTGCCCTTGGAGGAAGACACTCGTAGGGGACCATCCATTTGGGATTTCCTGGTTTAGGTGCCCAGAGGGATATTCTTGTTGTTGCTGGAGGAACATTAAGAGGAGTGGTGGTTCTCGTGAAGCTTTTCCTTGATTGATTCAGTGATTCATTCAGTGAAAGGAACTTGCAAAAAAACTGCCAGAGATAACTTTATGCAATTCATTGGGTCACCATAAGTCGACAGACAACTTGAAGGGTAACTACAACAGGCAAGGTAAACAGCAGCCGTCTCCAAAAGGGATTCCACCTGAACAAGCTTGCTCCTTCTTTAATGTGACATCCTTTCAAATGTTTAGGAAGCCCTATGAGGAACAGCTTAAGAAGATGGGTATGTTTAGCCTGGAGAAGAAACGGTGAAAGGGAGACATAAGTGTCACCATTAAATATGTGAAATGATTCATCTAGAGAAGGGAGTTCGTTTGTTTTCTGTTGCTCTGGAGTCTAGACCACAACGGAGCCACAAATTCAAGCACCAGGAAGGGTGATTCCACCTGAATATTAGGAAGAACTTATTGAGGGTAAGAGCTGTTCCGCAGTGCAATGTGTTGCCTCAAAGTCTGATAGACTCTTCTTTTCTGGAGGTTTTTGAAGAGAGGGCTGAATGGCCATCTATCAAGAGTACTTTGTGTCTTTCTACATGGCAGACAGAGGAAGCTGGACTGGATGGCCTTGGGGGTTTCTTCCAACATGGCGCAGGCTGGTGGGCAGCCAGCTGCAGCCAGCTGCAACAAATCACTCTGACCAAGAGGTCATGAGTTCGAGGCCAGCTCGGAGCCTGCGTTTGTCTTTGTCTTTATTCTATGTTAAGGCATTGAATGTTTGCCTTATATGTGTAATGTGATCCACCCTGAGTCCCCTTCGGGGTGAAAAGGGCGGAATATAAATACTGTAAATAAATAAATAAATAAACATTATTCTATAACTGTGATTCTATGATTCTCAGTCCCTTACTGAGCATGCATGAACAGCAAAACAGAGAGAAAAGTGGAAAGCAGATAAGTTTGCGTGTTGAAAAGACATAATTTTGCCACAAAAATGGAATTTGTAATGTGAGGATTCTGGAATCTGCAACCCAAAAAGGAGTGTTTTTAAAATTTGCCCAGTTTCAAATTGCAATGCATAGTCCTACCTGCTAGTCAGTTCAAGTACTTGGAACTCTTCAATTAAAGAAGCAATTATGCACCAAAAGAAGCTGCATTCCATCAAATGCATACATGTATTTAATTATTCATATATTTGCTCGAATTTTGTTTTTAATGAAAAGGGGCAAAGATCTTTCACATGGCTCCAAAGCATGCTTGACCACTGGAAGGGCTGTTTGTGGTTACGTTCCCCCAAATCCCTGCCTTCTCAAATTCCCAGCTTTTTGGATTCACCCGGTAGTGCTCCTCTCCTTCCAAGTCTATCCTTTTGGCCTGAAAGGACTAAATGTTCTGTTTAGAAAACTGTGATTCTCAGGACGCCCGTGCCTTCGCTTGGCACAGTGCAGTTGTCAAATTGCAAGAAGAAAAAAGAACAAGAAAAAAACTTTGCTCTCGTCTGTGAGGCACGTCTGCCTTTTCCTTAACCCCCATCTTTTCCTTTTCACCTCGGCAGGCGTAAATTTGCACATCTCGAGTCATGATTTCGAAAATGGGGCAGAAATTGGCTGCCAGCGATTGAACAGCTGGGCTTTGCTTAATGGGCCTAAATTGGGAAGATGATGAATCTGCCGCAGCCGCCGAATTGCACACTTCTCGACAGCTCCCAAAATGTCTTAAAAAGAAGCCGGGACTGAATGGAAGGGCCCTTTTTTCAAAAATAGCTCCGTTCTGAGGCTCAGGATTGTGTCTCGGAGAGAGATGGGAGGCAGGAGATGACAAAAATAGCCAGGTATTGATTTCCTCTGTTCCTTACCTGGCGGCCCAGTTCTCAAAACAATGGCACAGATGTGTCTTTTTGCAGCAAGAAAAAGCCAATTATCCCGCTACAGATTCCTGTGTTGTGTAAGAGATGCTGTACTTTATCCTGAGGAGCAAAGATGCAGTATCATTGGAAGGACCACGGTTTTATTGCAGGGCATGTAGTTTATGTGCAGGACTTTCCATTTGCAACCTCAGAAAGAATCGGACTGTGAGCAGGTGGATGGAAAATCCCCCCCATTTTGCTAACAACCCAGGAGAAATGCTTCCAGACACAACAGAAGACGTTTAGGAAGCATGGAGTCCAATGAAAAGCATTTGCATTTATTTTTCTCATTTGAAAACTGAGATGTGCCTTTCTTGGAAACTTCCAGAGTGATTCTTTTCTAAAGCAAGGCACCGAGATATGCTTTCATGGCAGAGGTGAGTGGATAGGTCACTTTCCTGTTGCTGTTGTCCTTGGATCTGGGACTTGCGACAGTTTATAATTTCCTAAATTAGAATATCTAGTTCACATTAAACACCTATAGAACATCAGTGTATGAGCATGTTATTTTGACTAGATAATTTACAGTCATCTCTACAAATTTTTAGGTTTCACTTAAATCTCCAGCCATTAAACCTGAAAATATGGATGGCTGACTATAAATTATCTGCAGATTCGATTAATAGTGTATGTCATTTCTAAGAATCTCTAGTTCAGGCCTGGGCAAACCTCCAGGTGTTTTGGACTTCAACCCACTGTTAAAAATTGTAGGAGTTGAAGTCCAAAACACCGATTTGCCCAGGCCTGGTATAGGCAACATCTGGAATTGAAGGGAAGAAATTATCCCCTGAAGTTTGCTAATCTCTGCAGTCCTTCCTTCCTTAGGCAATCCCTCGCAGTTCAAGGATGATGGTCCCCTAAGTCTTGGCGGTGGATGTGTAGGTGGCTGTGGAGATTCTTGACCCACATGTTCTTCCGCAGTGAAGGCATTGGTTTCCAGATGGAAGGCGGTCCTGGTCAGGTTTGGTTTGATGCGCCTTCGTCTTGGCATGTTTCTCCCTTAAGCCTTCCATTTGTGCCTCTTCGAATTTTGCAGCACTGCTGGTCACAGCTGACCTCCAATTAGAGTGCTCAAGGGCCAGGGCTTCCCAGTTCTCAGTGTCTATGGCACAGTTTTTAAGGTTGGCTTTAAGTCTATCTTTAAATCTCTTTTCCTGCCCACCAACATTATGTTTCCCGTTCTTGTGTTGGGAGTAGAGTAACTGCTTTGGGAGACGGTGATCGGGCATTCGGACAATGTGGCCAGTCCAGCTGAGTTGATGGCGTAGAAACATCGCTTCAGTGCTGGTGGTCTTTACTTCTTCAGCACACTGACATTTGTCCGCCTGTCTTCCAAAGAGATTTGCATGATTTTTTGGAGGCAACGCTGATGGAATCTTTCCAGGAGTTGAGTGTGATGTCTGTAGATAGTCCATGTTTCGCAGGTATATAACAGAGTTGGGAGAACAATAGCTTTATAAACAAGCACCTTGGTCTCCCTACGGATGACCTGATCCTCAAACACTCTCTGCTTCATTCGGAGAAATGCTGCACTCACAGAACTCAGGCGATGTTGTATTTCAGAATCAATGTTCACTTTTGTGGAGAGGTGGTTGCCAAGGGAGCAGAAATGGCCAACATTTTCTAATGTTATACCATTATTCCTGGCATTGCAGAGGGATTGGCTGGTGACTGCTGGAAGAGCAATTTGGTTTTCTCGATGTTCAATGAGAGGCCGAGCTTCTCGTATGCTTCTGCATAAGTGTTTAGATTGGCTTGTATATCTTCTTCTGAATGCGCACAGATTACATTGTCATCAGCATATCGGGAGTTCTATAACAGATTTTGTTGTGACCTTGGTTTTGGCTTTCAGCTGCTGAGGTTAAATAGCTTGCCATCTGTCCGATAGATGATTTCCACTCGGGTGGGAAGCTTGCCATCAACAAGATGAGCTGACACAACAGCTCCACCAGCTCATTGAAAAAGTTTGGGTGTCTGAGAAAATCCCAGTAGATTTCAATGATGCCACCATCATCACTCTTTTCAAAAAAGGAGATAGAATAGACTGTGGAAACGATTGAGGTATCTCCTTTCAAACCTCCACTGGGAAAATCCTCGCAAGAATCCTTGCAGACCGTCTTCTAACTGTCTGAGAAGACACCTTCCCAGAATCCTAGAACGGCTTCCGTCCCTCTAGAGCAGGGGTCCCCAAACTAAGGCCCGGGGGCCAGATGCGGCCCTCCAAGGTCATTTACCTGGCCCCCGCCCTCAGTTTTAGACTTAGGCTTGCCCAAAGTCTGAAATGACTTGAAGGCACACAACAACAACAATCCTACTTGACTATCTCATTGGTCAAAAGCAGGCCCACACTTCCCATTGAAATCCTGATAGGTTTATGTTGGTTAAAATTGTTT
This sequence comes from Anolis carolinensis, assembly GCF_035594765.1. Lineage (NCBI taxonomy): Eukaryota > Metazoa > Chordata > Lepidosauria > Squamata > Anolidae > Anolis > Anolis carolinensis. The sequence continues at coordinate 4,780,266 of NC_085841.1, forward strand.
TTATTTTTAAATATTGTAATTGTTCTTTCATTTACTAATATTGTGCGATGGTAATAATATAATATATTGTGTATACTAATATTATAATGTAATACAATATAGTAATAATACAATATAATAATATTAATTATATATTATTACTAAAAATATTACAGTATAGTGGTATAGTACAATATAGTAATATATAATGCTAATATTGTACTATGCTGATAATATAATATATTGTATGTACATACAACTTGTAAGCGGCTCTGAGAGAGGGTGGGGTATAAATGTAGTAAATAAATAAATAAATAATTGTTGTTGGGGTTTTTTTTTGCACTACAAATAAGATGTGCAGTGTACATAGGAATTTGTTCATATATTTTTTTTCAAATGATAATTTGGCCCCGCAATAGTCTGAGGGACCATGAACCGGCCCTCCACTTTAAAAGTTTGAGGACCCCTGCTCTAGAGGAACAGTGGACATGATCTTCACTGCACGACAGCTCCAAGTAAAATGCAGGGAACAAAACCAACCTCTGTACATGGCATTCATTGACCTTGCAAAGGCATTAGACACAGGTGATCGCAATGTTCTCTGGACCATCCTCCAAAAAATGGGATTCCCTGACAAATTTGTGAACATCCTGAGGCTCCTCCACAGTGACATGGTTTTCATTGTTTTCTCCGATTTGGGTTGTAATATATATACGATGATTTTGCACTGTTATATTGTGTTATGATTTGCTGTTTATTTTGTTATATTGTATGGTGTCTGGGCATGGCCCCATGTAAGCCGGCCCGAGTCCCCATAGGGGAGATGGTGGCGGGGTATAAATAAAGTTTTATTATTATTATTATTATTATTATGATGGCAACAGTCTTGGACAGCAATGGCTCCCAAAGTGACCCATTTAAGGTGGAATCAGGTGTCAAGCAGGGATGTGTTATTGCCCCAACCTTATTTTCCATATTCATCACTCTGATACTTCATCTTGTGATGGGAATCTCTGCAGTAGGTAGTTCAGGATTAAAATAGACAAGTAGTCTGATCCCTTAGAAAGCCACTCCCTGTCTTTTTGGAATGAGTCCTTGGCATGGAGAACTGGTGGGCCAGATAACTTTTGGTTGATCTTTTTGTGTTTAGACAACTTGTGATGGACTGTGAGAAGCAAGAATGTTTTTGCAAAAAGGTCTGAGCCAAACTGAGTCCTGTTCTTGCTCTTAATCTAAGAGTAGCTGTTTTCGCAAATATACAAGTTTTTACCAAGTCGTTGGCATTGGGCAGGAAGAGATTGCAAGCCCATACTTCCTTTTAAGTTGAATTTTGTTTTCTTGAGTGCAAAGCAAAATAATGCTCCATGAAGTTAGTTGTTTGTGGGGCTTGATTTCTTTCCCTTTCCTTCTCTTTCCATATTGTTCTGTGTGCTATAATTCGCTATGTTGGGTCTGCAGTCCTGCAGATACTGCCTGGATGCTTTTGTAGGTGGTGTTTATGAGGCTTTGCTCACAGAAGCGAAGCCAAACGAAAAAGGGAATCCCAGGAGCTGCAGAACCGTGTGGAGTCAGGCCACCTCCCACGTACTCATTGATTTCCTTGACTTTACATTTTGTGCATGTGAGAGCACATGTACACACAAGCTTTTCCATGTGCTTAAATAATAAATCTGACCTTTGAATGTCCTGGTGGTTGTTGGCAAGGATTGAACTCTTGCTGAGTTGCCTGTGTTCTCAAAGAAGGCTTTAAAAAAAAAGAAACTGAAAGCAGAGTAGAGAATAAGGAAAGGTGAAGATGGCATTACTGAGCTTTCCTTTGCAATCGGGGATTACATGGTGGTGCATGGAAGGAGGTGGAATACATGGCGCACTTTATAGAAGGATGATGGTTCTCAGAGGAGATCAGAAAAAAGAAAAGTCAACCAATTTCACTCTCACTGGTAGAGAAAAGTTGTGTTCATTCTGTAGGTTTTTTAAGGAATACCTATTGAACAAGAGTGATACGGGAGATGGGAAACATGGATGATAGCTGTTTGAGCAAGAAGTTGCACTAAAAATGGAAAACATGGGAAACTTCTGGTCACTGGCCATTAGTTTGGATTGAGCTTTCCTTTGTTGTTAGTGTTGGAAATAGCAACCTCCCAAGCCTTTCACTATTTATTTGGTTATGTATATACAGTAGAGTCTCACTTATCCAACATAAACGGGCCGGCAGAATGTTGGATAAGCGAATATGTTGGATAATAAGGAGGCATTAAGGAAAAGCCTATTAAACATCAAATTAGGTTATGATTTTACAAATGAAGCACCAAAACATCATGTTAGACAACAAATTTGGCAGAAAAAGTAGTTCAATACGCAGTAATGCTATGTAGTAATTACTGTATTTACAAATTTAGCACCAAAATATCACGATATATTGAAAACATTGACTACAAAAATGCGTTGGATAATCCAGAACGTTGGATAAGCGAGTGTTGGATAAGTGAGACTCTACTGTATTTGCAAACCTGTTGATTTGCCAGTTTGACTGTACCTCTTTGTTGTGGGAGGACTTTTGTTTTTTTAAATCTCTGAGTGCATATTTCAAACTAAGACTTTCAAGGGAGTGTATATGTTTTGGGCAATTACAACTGCAACTTCAACTTAAAATAAACATCTTTAAAACTCAGCTAGCCAAATATATTTTTGTAGTGGCATGTCTTTGTCCTTGGCAATTCAAAGACATGGTTCTTCAGTCTAACAGCTGAGTTACCTGTGTGCCATTACATGAATGCTTGTGAATATCACTTCTTCAAAGGGTTGACTTCTAACAAGGTCATGCTTTTTCTTGACTAGTGGTTTTCAAAAGGTGGTCTCCACATGTTCATGGAGATTCACATTTGTCAAACGGATATGGCATCGTGTTGTCAAAGGCTTTCATGGCTGGCATCACAGGGTTGTTGTCTGTTTTCCAGGCTGCATGGCCATGTTCCAGAAGTATTCTCTCCTGACGTTTCGCCCACATCTATGGCAGGCATCCTCAACCTCTGAGGATGTCTGCCATAGATGTGGGCAAAACATACTTCTGGAACATGGCCATGCAGCCCGCAAAACAGACAACAATCCTGGATATTGCATCATTTTTTCCTTTTCAACAAGGTTATGATTACCATTCAGTTCCAAAAGGTTATAGCCCCAGAGAGTGGGTGCAGTAATTCCCAAAAGTTAGGTACAGTCTCCTGTCCACATTTGCTGAGGTTAGGAGCACAAAATCCTTGTTAAAGTGAAAAACTATGAATCAAAATGCAAATTTTAAAACATGAGAAAACATTTCTCTAGGAATATCTAGGTTCTTTAGACTGATTCTGTGGTTAACATCTGGAGGAAATTGCATAAGAGGACCTAAAGATTCCTAGAGATAATGTTTTAATCAAACCGCCAACATACTCTGTGGCATCATATTCCACTGTTAGAACAACTCTTACATCAGGAAATTCTTCCTAATGTTTAGGAGGAATTTCTTTTCCTGCAGTTTGAACCCATTGCTCCATTGGTTTCTAGTCTCCAGAGCAGCAGTGCTCAAACCGGCATCCTTTCAAATATTTAAACAGGTCGCGTCCTCTCTCAACCTTTTCTTAGCTTCCTAAGAGGCCCCTCATAGGGATTTCTGGCTTTCAGACCTTTGACCATTTAGGCCACCCTCCGCTGGACACATTGCAGTTCGTCAATATCTTTATCATATTCATGGATTTGCAAAGTCACCCTAGCTCTTATGTGGTCCAGAGGTTACAATAAACATTTGGAAAGCCATTTCTCAGAGAACTTTAGTAGCAGTGTAAACTTTTTGTTATGTTAGACTATTTAAAAAAATCAGATTTTCAGTCCCACATTATCTGCAAGGTCTATTTTTGTCTTTTACCATTTTCAATATAACTTTTATCAGTTAACTGTCGATCTTTGTTCTTTGAGAATTGGGACAAGTGCCTTTCTGTTCTTTTGGGCAACACGAATCCTGCATTAAATGGAACTGAGTTAACTATTTTTCCGTCAGTACATTTGCAGAATGCAGTACTGTTCGGAGCATATCTCATTGTCCAATGATACCTCACTGATGATGAAATTCTAGAATAGACTCTGAGTCATTGGTGGTCCAAAAATCCCAGTTAGACACAACTGACTGATTATGAAACCAAGAATAGTAAAAGAAAGTCGTTCTCCTTTTCTTCTTCCTCATTTTTTAAATATATATGACAAAGATGGATTGAAACAAACTAAATATATTTTTATTGTCTTATTTTTGCACAACGCTGGGAAGTGGGTTGACGCAAGCAAAGATGAAAATATAGTCTGATGTAAAATCAGTGCAGTTAAAACACCAGCGGGAAGCGGGTTAAAATGGAAAGATGTAAACACGTTGATAATTTAGAAGCGGCAGACCAAAATAGTTGTTCTCAACAAGGAGTAACACCTTAAAAGCAAAAGGGCTTAGTTGTGAGTGCATTTATGAGTGGAAGAAGAATCTTGAAATTGCTGCCTCCTTTGACTCTAAAGGTCACACATATATAAGTATTTTTAAAGACATTACGTTGCGCATGTTTTAGATTTGTTTTTAGTGTTCTCAACCACTTCACCCTAGCTCTTGGGTGTCTGTTTGAAGGTGTATTTCAAGGTACTTTGTGGGTTTTTTCCTTACGGTTTTTCAAACAAGTCCTTTTGGGTTCAACTAGCAGATGCAAAAGTTCTCTCCTGTTTTTATCACTGCAGGTCTAAGTGACAGGGTAGGTGTGCATCTACATTGTAGAACAGGCATGGGCAAACTTTGGCCCTCCAGGTGTTTTGGACTTCAACTCCCTGGCAGAATATGTAAAGCAAAGTGAAGAACCTGCTTTGATTGAAGTCAAAAATCAGAAACTCCTCAAAGCACAGCAGACAAGAAAACCACACTACAAACTAGAGCTGACAGCTGGCACAACAAAACATTGCATGGAAAGTTCCTTGACAAAATTGAAGGAAAAGTTGATAAGGAGAAGACCTGGCTCTGGCTCACGAATGGGACCCTGAAGAAGGAGACAGAAGGCCTGATCCTTGCAGCCCAGGAGCAAGCCATCAGAACAAATGCAATTAAGGCCAAGATCGAAAAATCAGCTGATGACCCAAAATGCAGACTGTGCAAGGAAACCGACGAAACCATTGATCCTATTCTCAGCTGCTGTAAGAAAATCGCACAGACAGACTATAAACAGAGGCACAACTATGTGGCTCAAATGATTCATTAGAACTCAAGTACCACCTCCCAGCAGTAAAGAACTGGTGGGATCACAAACCTGTAAAAGTATTGGAAAATGAGCACACAAAGATACTGTGGGACTTCCGAATCCAGACTGGCAAAGTTCTGGAACACAACACACCAGACATCACAGTTGTGGAAAAGAAAAAGGTTTGGATCATTGATGTCGCCATCCCAGGGGACAGTCGCATTGACGAAAAACAACAGGAAAAACTCAGCCGCTATCAGGACCTCAAGATTGAACTGCAAAGACTCTGGCAGAAACCAGTGCAGGTGGTCCCGGTGGTGATGGGCACACTGGGTGCCGTGCCAAAAGATCTCAGCCAGCATTTGGAAACAATAGACATTGACAAAATTACGATCTGCCAACTGCAAAAGGCCACCCTGCTGGGATCTGTGCGCATCATCCGAAAATACATCACACAGACCTAGACACTTGGGAAGTGTTCGACTTGTGATTTTGTGATATGAATTCCAGCATATCTATCTTGTTTGCTGTGTCATAAAATAATAATAATAATAATAATAATAATAATAATAATAATAATAATAATAATAATAAATAATTTTATTTTTGTATGCCTCCTCCATCTCCCCAACGGGGACTCAGAGCGGCTCACACGGGGGCAAGCCGAATACAATCATATAATATCCTAAAAACAACAGTTAAGACATCAAAGAATGCATTTAAAAAACAAATTAACAAGTCATGTTTTAAAATAGACATAATTAAAATATTAAACAATCATCCGAGGCGTTAAAAGGTCCAATATAGGACAACAGTCTGGGCGACAGTCAAACTGATGAAGGGAGTGTCTGTTACAGAATAGAACATATATCAAATAGACACGACAAGCAGAGAAGATAAATCTGAACGGAAATCAAACTATAAAGTGACAAGGCAAGTTTCAATGTGGATATGGGCCAGGTTATAACGGACTTGTCTACTCAAAAGCACAATGGAACAGCCATGTTAAATATGTGAAAGGGTGTCATAAGGAAGAGGGTAAAGTAAAGGTAATGGTTTCCCCTGACGTTAAGTCCAGTTGTGACCGACTCTGGGGGTTTGTTCTCATCTCCATTTCTAAGCCAAAGAGCCGGCATTGTCCGTAGACATCTCCAAGGTCATGTGGCCAGCATGACTGCATGGAGCGCCGTTACCTTCCCGCCGGAGCAGTACCTATTGATCTACTCACATTTGCATGTTTTCGAACTGCTAGGTTGGCAGGAGCTGGGACTAACAGCAGGCGCTCATTCTGCTCCCGGGATTTGAACCTGGGACCTTTTGGTCCGCAAGTTCAGCAGCTCAGCGCTTTAACGCACTGTGTCACCAGAGGCCCCCAAGGAAGAGGGAGCAGGCTTGTTTTCTGCTGCCCTTGAAACGAGGACTCGGAGCAATGGGTTCAAATTGCAGGACAGGAGATTCCACCTGAACATTAAGAAGAACTTCCCTACTGTAAGAAGAGCTGCTCAGCAGTGGAACTCTCTGCCTCGGAGAATGGTGAAAGCTCCTTTCTTGGAGGCTTTTAAACAGGCTGGATGGCCATCTGTCAAGAGTACTTGGTGCCTTTCTTGTATGGCAGGGTTGAACTAGATGGCCCATACAGTGTCTTCCAGCTCTGTGATTCTATGAATCAGTGAAATGATGCACCACACCAGCTGTTAGGGAGTAGGATTATTTGTTTCTTTGAGAACTCAGACCTTTGAGAAGACTCCCAAGGGCAGGATCCTAAGCCAAGAGCAAACAGAAGACGTCTTGTGTTGGTGGCAGATATGGCGCTCAGATCATGCAGCCTGAATTTTAGGCTCAGATTAGAAAATTCAATATCATTTGTGAAATTCACAAAGCAAAGAACGCATCTTAATCCTAGGTTACTGAAATCCTGGGATGATTTAAGAATTTTTTTATCTCATTATAGAGTAAGGGAAAGTAAGGGGGGAAATTCCACTAAAGAAAATGATGGCTGTGTTTGCTCCTTATCAGGAAATGCAGCTGTCAGAGGCCACCGCTCCGGAGCTGGCTCTCCTTCCTCCAGGATTACAAGGAACTGCTGTAAGAAAAGAGGAAACAATTGGGTCAAGAGGCTCTTTTAACAACAGCAACAACAACAAAAAAATAATTCGGGATTAGCCCATGGATCAAGCATCTGGAACGAGGCTGAAACAGAAAGCAGGCATTTTCGGCTAGTATGTTTGTACCCGCTGTGCTTCTAAGCCTTGCTTTGCAGTCCCAGCAACCGGCTCCTTTTTTCCGGGGTCGGCTCACCCCGGCTCAATTAGCTTTCACAGGATGGTTTAGGCCAGTAGCAGATGCTGGGAACCTAGAAACCAACGAATTTGTCACGGCGAAGTGTTAGCTAGCGCCGGATCGAAAATAAAAATGGCCAGTATCGTAATGCCCTTATACGACTCGGTAGCGTGACCGCACTTGGAGCAGGGTGACCCGTTTGGGTAATTGCACCTCGAAAAGGAGAGCATTCGAGAGGGAGAAAGTACAGAGCTGGAACAGATTGCCAAAGAGGATGGTGGACTCTGTTGTTGTTGGGTGGAGCCCTTTTAGGAGGGTTTTAGTTGGAGGGTTATATTTCTGCATAGCAGGAGGTTGTGGTCCCTTCCAACTTTAAGGCTGTGACAATATTTATCTTACTTGAACTGGCAGAGGAATCTGGTGTTCTGCAATGGGCGTTGAAGTTTTCAAGCTATGATTTTGAACTGCATCTCTGTAATTGACTTTTCCTGTATTTACAAGGTCTTGGTGATGGTCACTAGGTCCAGTACGAGGCTAATTAGCACCAGTCATTATCGCCTTCATTTTGCCTGACGTTTCAGACAGCTTGCGCTTCTCCATGTCTGAAAATATCAAACAACATGTAATGCAGAAACTGGAAAAGCACGCCAGCAAGGACAGATTGGTTTAGCAAAAAAGGTGAGTATGGGGAGGCCAGACAGAGATAGATAAAATGATGTGGAGAAGGTAGCTTAGAAGAAACAGTGCTTTCTATTAAATTGGTGTGTATGGAAATTCCCTATATTATTATTATATTTATTTATATCCCGCTTTATCTCTCCCAAAGGAGACTCAAAGGCCTCTCAACAAAAGAAATTCCTTTGCACATAGCCTTTTTAATTTACTCCCTCAGCTTTTTCTTCTGTTTAGCTGGAGGCTTTTTAGCAGTGTTGGCATCTCGTGGTTGGTAGCAGACAACATATTTTGGGTGTTGGGATTCAACAGCATGTCACTATAAACAATGCAATAAAGCTTGAGCTGAGGCATAGAGGGATTTTTCTCTAAACAATCTTACTTTAGCTGTGTTTGTGCTTGCATATAACAGGCAAGGTGAACAATAACTGTCCCCAGCATATGAAAGAAGCATAGATCTATAAGGCTGGCCACTAAAATGGAAGGCTTAACACAAGTGGTGACTGGTGAGATAATAAATTGCCCCTGCATACATTTTAGAAGATGCTTTCAAGAGGTGCCTAGAAAGTTGAAAATATTTTTGTTTACATTTCTAGGGTTTACTGGTTGCTTCATTTTGGACACACATATTGTTAGCTTTGGATAAAAGCTATGCTGAAATATACTGAAATACTCTTTTTTGTATGTTGAAGAAACCTATTGCTATTTTTCCTGTGGTACCAAATTTTCCATTAAGGGAGGTATAGTTCCGGAACGTAAGACTTTGCTAAGCGTAGTATACTGTACATGGGAGTGTATACTGTAGAATTATGGTCATAGTTTTCACTTTAACTGCTATGGCTCAATGTTATGGAATCATTAAGCTATGGCATTTCAAGTAGTGTTGAACTGCATTAATTTGACAGTGTAGATGCACCCTGCATCTTTCTTGCTTTATTAGGTCTTCATCCAATTGCTGATCCCAATTAGAATAGGTTAACTGAATTGACTTATTGTTTGGTGGGGTGACTAAATTTTGGCCTCAGCGTTTCACCTTTTCTCAAAGACCTGTCTTTTTCGTAATCACAATTGCAGAAATTAATTTGAAAACAAAGATTTCAATTGGGTGGGGTTTCAGCATCATCATTCCTCATCCTCTGCAATTTGTCCTTTAAAATAGATGTGCACCCATTTATTTTGTAAATCCCTATTGATTACAAATGCAACATTGGAACATTTGTAGGAATGGTTTAAAGCCCGTATCTTGTTGTGAAAGCGAGGCTTGGAAGTGTTGATCGCATTTTGTCACCGGGTGTTGTTTTCATTCCACCAACGAGCCTTATGGATTGTATTTCTGCTCAGTCTATTAAAAATATATATCTTCTTTTTTTTTTCTCTGCATCTTCCCTAGTTTTGCATAGGATGGGAATGCCAAATGGCTTTGGTCCTAGTACATAACAGCTGTAAGTTTTCCCATTATTCATTCCTGGCATTTTTCTCGTGCTTTTAAAAATGTTGTTATTGCTGCATTTTGGAGCCCGTTGCTAATGTTCTAGCGCATTGCTTCATATCTGTTTTCTAGGGTTTTTAAAAATTTCTTTTAGAGGGCTGACTAAGCCTATGGAGACCTTCTGCCAATATTAGTCTGAGGATCGTAAACTGACTCATCTTCTACCTCTGGAATTGGAATCTAAAAGAAAACGAAACATGCTTCAGATTTAAACATAGTTCAGCTCCTTTTACTGAGCTGTGTTCAATCATAGATTTATTGGTTCTCGTATAGGAACTTCCAGACAGGGAGCAATTGGATATGCCTTGCTTTGGGAAAAGAAATCCAACTTGTATTTGAATACTTTTAGTGGATGTCTATTTCACAAAGTCAACAACCCACATTTAGACCCGTTCTCTAGACTTAAGTTAGCCTACTTTATGGATATGTATTTCTAGCTTATATGTCAGAGGAAAAGTGTTCTTAGCAGACATCAAGGGAACCACTGATCGCATAGGGAAGCTGATGAAGAAACATAACCTACAAACCACCTACAGATCCACTGAGAAAAATCAACAAATGCTACGTTCAGCAAAGGATAAAATGGACCCTTTCACCTCTGGAGGAGTCTACCGTATGCTATGAGGGTTGAATGAAGAGTAATGCCTCCACCTTTATAACTCCTCAACAGATGGCAGTCCTGGTCTGCGGCAGGTACTGGCTTGTTCAGTAGACTCTCTTCTACAGGTCCATTTGGTGGGAAGCCTTAGCATTGAACGGTTGTGTTGTTAAAGTGCCAAGTATGGAACCCTGTGCAGATGGTCAGTCATTGCGACTTAAGTAATATGCAGTCACTCAATTCTTGACAGCAGAAGGTGTCACCCCAAAGGAGATTAATAAGAGAACGCAAGCTGTTTATGGTGATTGTGTTGATGTGAGTACAGTGCATCGCCGGGCGAGTAAGTTTAAAGATGTTGAGGTGGGAACATCTGGCTTGCATGACAAACAAAGAGTTGGACGTCCTGTGACAGCAACCACCGAGTTTCACAAGCAAAAGGTTGACAGATTGATTCAGGACGATCGGTGTATCACTCAGAGAGAAATTTCAAGTATAATCGGCATTTCACAAGAACGTGTGGATCACATTATTGCTTTGCTTGACTATCGGAAGATCTGTGCACGATGGATCCTGTGAGATGTTGGTTGCGGAAACAGAATGTTGACTTCTTCCGTGACGGCTTCAGAAAACTTGTTCATCGTTGGCAGAAATGTCTCCAATAGTCTGGTGATTATGTGGAAAAGTGAATAGTGGTAGTTAAAGAGCACATTCTAAGGATTATTTCTCCATTTGATTTATTAAAATATTCCCATCCAAACCCAAGTAGCGAAGGTAGAGGCATTAATTTTCATTCAACCCTCGTTCTTTGAACTGGATAGATTTAAAAAACTGGAAGCATGCCCCATATGGTGCCTTCTGCCTCTTAATGGCTCTATAAACCAATATTGAGGCATCTTCACTTCCCACATTCTAAGGATAGTTTCTGTGTTTGGTTTATTAAAATATTCCCATCCAAACCCAAGTAACGAAGGTGGAGGCATTACTTTTCATTCAACCCTCGTATGCAGCTGTGGACAAGTCTTCATAGGGATCACCCAACGCAGCAGTGCCCAGACATGAATCAAAGAGCATGAAAGGCACTGCAGACTAATTCAGCCAAAGAAGTCAGCCATAGCAGAGCACTTGATGAACCAACCTGGGGACCACTCTGACAACCATCATGTCAGACTACATTGAGAAGACATAGAAATCCACAAGCCTGTGAACAATTTCAACAATTTCAACAGAAAGGAGGAAACCATGAAAATGAACAAAATCTGGTTGCCAGTATAGAAAAAAAACCCCAGAATCAAGACAGTAATTAATGAATACCACTCAGAAACAGGAGAACTCCAGACGACAAGCAATTGGGCCAGTTAACATCTCCAAAAAAAGAATGCCTCCAGTCAACAGAGACTATAGTCTACCTCTATGCAGATACTCTCACTTCATAAACTTCATGGCTTCTAAATGCTAATTCAAGCTTGCTAATTGCAGCAGTCACACTTGCTTTAAACAGTCAAGGGTTCTTTCTCCCACCCTGGACATTCCGCACTCCACTTGCCTCACTGCCAACAGAGCCTCTGAATATGCTAGTCACAGATGCAAGCAAAACGTCAAGAGAGAATTCTGCTGGAACATGGCCATACAGCCTGGAAAACTCACAGCAACACAGTGAATTCTGGCCATGAAAGCCTTTGACACTACTTTGTTAGTCCATTTTCTAGTTGTTGTCGAAGGCTTTCAGGGCCAGAATCGTAGGGTTGTTGTGTGTTTTCTGAGCTGTATGGCCATGTTCCAGAAGTATTCTCTCCTGACGTTTCGCCCACATCTATGGCAGGCATCCTCACAACCTCTGAGGATACCTGACATAGATGTGGGCAAAACAGTCAGGAGAGAATACTTCTAGAACATGGCCATACAACCCGGAAAACACCCCATGTTCTAGTTTCTAGAGCAGCAGAAAATAAGCTTGCACCATCTTTTGCATGACATCTCTTCAGATAGTTAAAGACAGCCATCATGTTAGTATAGAGTATTTAATCCCAGTAAGAAACGATGGGAACTAAGTAGTTCTTCAGATGTTCGCTCCATTATTTCCTTTTATTGAAATATTTAAGAATATAAAATATTTTCAGGGCAACGTAAAAGTAAAGTCAACTTTAAGCGCTTTAAAATGATTTAAAATTGTAAAAACTCTACAAATAATTCAAACAAACTGAAAGCATATTAAACAATTTAACAGGTCAAAACATGTTTTAAATGTTAGAATAATTTAAAGCCATGTGTATGTCGGCTTTGGGATACATTAACGGGATCCCAATGGTTCATTTTTTGTCTCCAAAAAGTTGGATTGAATTGCATGTCCTAGCAATTCTGGCTAATACAGGCGATGAAAAGGAATTATGGGAAGGGCAATTCAGTGTCTGGAGATATTCCCATTGGATTCCTGTGAGGTTTCCGGGCTGTATGGCCATGTTCCAGAAGCATTTTCTCCTGACGTTTTGCCCAATCTATGGCAGGCATTCTCAGAGGTTGTGAGGTCTGTTGGAAAACTAGGCAAGTGGCTAATGAATCCGCCTTTGCTTTCCCCATGTATTTAATTCCTCTCTCAACCCGCTCCAACTTGTCTATCTCCTTTTTAAAATGAAGTGCTTGGAGGTGAATTAAATCTTCCAAATGGGGCTTGATTAATAGTGGGGCTATTACTTCCCCTGTCTTGACAAATACGCTTTTATTTATCTTTTCAGAAGCAAAATTGAGAATACAGTTTTAACGTATTTTTAAAAACACAAACAAAGTTAAAACTTGACATTATACTACATTTCCTTTGACTTATGATGCCGCTGTGAGAAGGTCTTCTATTGTGCATGTGGCAGGGCTCAATCTGTATTGTAGTAAGTGGTCTGTGGTTTGCTCTTCTCCATAGTCGCATCTCGTGGACTCCACTTTGTAGCCCCATTTCTTAAGATTAGCTCTGCATCTTGTGGTGCCAGAGCACAGTCTGTTCAGCACCTTCCAAGTCGCCCAGGAGGGAGTTTCTCATCCAATATCAGCTATGGATTGAGGTTCCGGGTTTTAACCTGCCACTTTTGGACTCTTGCTTGCTGAGGTGTTCCTGCGAGTATCTTTGTAGATCTAGGAAAGCTGTTTTTTGATTTGAGGTGTTGGCATGCTGGCTGATATCCGAACAGAGGATGGGCCGGAGATGTCAATGTCTTGATCCTTTCATTACAGGCTGCTACTTCCCAACAAATGTCAGGTGGTGTGATACTGACTAAACAGTATAATTTCTCCAGTGGTGTTGGGCGTAGACATCCTGTGATGATGCGGCATGTCTCATTAAGAGCCACATCCACTGTTTTAACATGACTAGGCATGCGTATTCAGCAGCAGAGTAGCAAAGCACAAGGGCAGATGTCTTCACTGTGTCTGGTTGTGATCCCCGAGTTGTGCCAGTCAGCTTTCGTATGATATTATTTCTAGCACCCACTTTTTGCTTGATGTTCAAGCAGTGCTTCTTATAAGTCAGAGCACATTCCAGAGTCACTCCCAGATATTTTGGTGTGCTGCATTGCTTCCCATGTAATCCTCGGGACTCAAGATACTTGTCTGTTCTTAAAATGAAAAGTACACATCTGTGTTTTAGATGGATTAGGAATCAGCTGGTTTTCCCTGTAATAGACAGTAAGAGCACCTAAAGCTTCGGAGAGCTTTTGCTCAACCATTTCAAAGCTCCCTGCTTGAGCTGTTATGGCATGATCGTCAGCATAGATGAAACTCTCTGTCCTCTCTGACAGTGGTTGTTCATTTGTGTAAATGTTGAATATTGGAGCAAGCATGCTCCCATGAGGCAGGCCGATCTTCTGTATTCGTCATCTGCTTTCTGACCCTGGAACTCAACAAAGAAGGCCCTGTTTTATAGCAGATTTCCTATGAAGCGGGTGTAGTGTAGTCTTTTGTGATATTATAAAGCTTGCAAAATTAATGCAAGCTATTACAGTGTTTATCTTTTTTTGTTGCAGCATCACACCACTGTATCATGTTCAATTTATGATCAACAATAATCCCAAGGTCCTTCTCGCATGTATTGCTGCTAAGACGAATATTCCCCATGCTATACGTGTGCCTTTGGTTTGGAATTTTGCATTCATCTCTGCTTAATTTCTTTCAGCTAATTACTACAAAGGTCTGTAAATGCTCATTGTTAGAAGGTTTTTTGTATCCTTGATAGCTTATGCATATAATTTCTCACTTTTAGGTTTGAACAATTATAATAAAAACAAAGTGGGGAATTATAATTTTTTGTCTGTAAATCACCGGCTCCCTGCTCGCCTCGCTCTGGGAGTTGTAGTCCAGAAAGTAATTTTCTTAACATATTTTTAAAAAATACATGGAAAGGGGGTAATGTTCCTTGACTTAATAGCTTCCCCAGTATACTATTAACTTCGGTATGCTTGTAATCTGTTACCATGTTGTGGGTGTTTCAGTTCACTTTAGAAACATAAAATGTATCATGCACAATTTGGGTTGGCATAAAATTGTCCTGCCTTCCAAAAAACAACGCCGCAGTGATAAATACACTTTAGGGCTGCCGTAAATCAGAGAATATTTGCAGACACTCAACTATAAAACCAAGGGGCAACTGCATTGGGTCTATGGACTAGTTTTCTGTGTCAAAATGTTTTTATAAAAACCCTCCAAATTTGAAAATGGGTAGAAGTGTGAATCCTAAATGTGAAAATGGGTATTTTTAAAAAAGGTAAATAGAGCAAAGGAGCAGTTTTTGGTGAATAACCCCTGATCCACCTCTGTTTTAAGATATTATTTCTTCCCTATCAATTCTGTGGATTGTGTTGTCGAAGGCTTTCATGGTCAGAATCACTGGGTTGCTGTGAGTTTTCCAGGCTGTATGGCCATCTTCCAGGAGCATTCTCTTCTGACATTTCGCCTACATCTATGGCAGGCATCCTCAGAGGTTGTGAGGTCTGTTGGAAACTAAACAAGTGGGGTTTATATATCTGTGGAATATCTAGGGTGGTTACAATTACTCTTGTCTGCTGGAGGCAAGTGGGAATGTTGCAAATTGCCAGCTTGATTAGTATTTAATGACCTTGCACATTCAAAGCCTGTCTGCTTCCTGCCTATGGGAATATTTAAAAAACCTCTAAAATCAGGACAGTAAATAAAGAACAACACTAAAAAAAACAGGGAAATTCCAGACAAGAAACAATCAGGGCCAGTTAACACCTCCCAACCAAAGATTTCCTCTAGGCCGGAAACAGCCAGACCTTGAAGCTGCAAGGTATTTCATTGCTAATCAAGGTAAACAATTGCAACGTTTACACTTGCCTCAAGAAGAGAAGAGTTCTTTTTCCCATCCTGGGCATTCCACAAATATATAAACCCTAATTGTCTAGTTTCCAACAGACCTCACAACTTCTGAGGATGCCTGCCATAGATGTCAGCGAAACGTCAGGAGAAAATGCTTCTGGAACATGGTCATACAGCCTGGAAAACTCACAGAAACCCAATTCATGTGGATTGTTTCCCCCCTATCGCTCCCAAAGTGTGACCTGTTTTGTGTTTTAAAGTCTGTAATAATTTGGGTCACTGCAAGGAAACACCGGTAAGCTTTTATTTCATTTCAAGAAATGAAATTTGTGCCGTTCTCGATGCCATGCTCTTGTACTTATTTTGACCCATTACCCTTCTTGTAATCTCCCCTTCTCCTTTTGCTTTACTCTTTTGCAGCTGTTCCGGCCGATAAGCTATCTGTGAAACTCTTTCCTGGTGAACAAGAATGGAAGGCATTTCATTGTGAACAGTAACTGACCCGAATAGTAATTTGGAGGTTTTTTCCGAATTGACCAAGCATTGACCATGGAACTCTAGGTAAGGTGGCTTTTTGTTACTTCAGGAAGTCTTTCCATGACGCTTTCTCAACTCCTTAACAATTCTAACAATGCATTATTGCATTGTTGGGAGTTTTATCATTTTGGCCATCTATCAGGAATGCTTAGATTGTGCCTTTCCTGTATGGCACAATAGAGTTAGACTGGATAGCATTTGAGTCTTTGAAATCTATGATTCTAAATAATTTTGTGCATGAAACCAAGTTTGGGTACCTTGAACCACTGGAAAGAAAAGGCGTAACTATCTCAGCCACTCATGTGGATGATTTTGGAACATTTAGGATTTATGGAAGGTGTATGGATAGAGCAAATACAGGGGTGGAAGAAATAAAATGGCAATGAAAAGAAGAGGAAGTGACTATTATTCTTCCTTATCCTTAGGCGATCCCTTGTAGTCCGAGGATGATGGTCCTCCAAGTGTAGTGTCTTGGCAGTGGATGCATAGGTGGCTGTAGAGACCTATTCTTGACCCACATGTTCTTCCACAGTGAGGACATTGGTTTCCAGGTGGAAGGCGGTCCCGGTCAGAGTTGGCTTGACGGGCCTTCCACTTGGCACGTTTCTTCCTTAAGCCCTCCATTCGTGCCTCTTCAAATTCTGCAGCACTGCTGGTCACAGCTGACCTCCAGTTAGAGCGCTCAAGGGCCAGGGCTTCCCAGTTCTCAGTGTTTACGCCACAGTTTTTAAGGTTGGCTTTAAACCCATCTTTCATTTTTTTTTCCTGTCCACCAACAGTCCATTTCCCGTTCTTGAGTTGGGAATATAGTAACTGCTTTGGAAGACGGTGATCGGGCATTTTGACAACGTGGCCAGTCCACCAGGGTTGATGGCATAGGAGCATTGCTTCAATGCTGGTGGTTTTTGTTTCTTCCAGCACACTGACATTTGTTCCCGTGTCTTCCCAAGAGATTTACAGGATTTTTTGGAGGCAATGCTGATGGAATCATTCAAGGAGTTGAGTGTGACATCTGTAGACCATATAGCAGGGCTGGGAGGACAATAGCTTTATAAACAAGCAACTTGGTCTCCCTACGGATGTCCTGATCCTCAAACACTCTCTGCTTCATTCGGAAAAATGCTGCACTCGCAGAGCTCAGGCGGTGTTGTATTTCAACGTCAGTGTTGACTTTTAGTGGAGAGGTGGCTGCCAAGATAGTGGAAATGGTCAACATTTTCTAATGTGACACCATTAAGCTGTATTCCTGGCATTGCAGAGGGATTGGCTGGTGCCTGCTGGAAGAGCACTTTGGTTTTCTCGATGTTCAACAAGAGGCTGAGCTTCTTGTATCCTTCTGCAGAGCTGTTTAGAGTGACTTGTAGGTCTTTTTCTGAATGCACACAGACTACGTTATCATCAGCATATCGGAGTTCTATAACAGATGTTGTTATGACCTTGGTTTTGGCTTTCAGTCTGCTGAGGTTAAATATCCTGCCATCTGTCCTATAGATGATGTCCACTCCGGTGGGAAGCTTCCCATCAACAAGATGAAGTATCATAGCGATGAAGATGTAAAATAGGTTTGGGGCAATAACACATCCCTGTTTGCCACCTGATTCCACCTTAAATGGGTCACTTTGGGAGCCATTGCTGTTCAAGACTGACTATTATCCATTTACAGGTGTGAAATGGAACTTTTCTCCATTAACTTTTATGTTCGTCTGTTTTGTTTCCATTTGCTCTTCTGTTGGTATCTGCAAAGACCCAAAAGTTTGTTAATTGGCTGGTTGGCTTCTGGGTTTCCAGTGGGCGATGCCATCAGATAGATGCTATTAGTGGTTGTTTACTCGGGGTTTGTGTCTCCTGATGATCATTTCGGAAAGGATGCTGCCTACTTCCTTCCTGTTTCTCTCTTGCAAAATTCTTAGAACAGGAGGGAGAAATAAAATCTGTGAAGGACAGCATAGAATCCAGATGTGCGGAGGAAGTCAATCTGCTACCCTCGAACTGCCAGGCCAAAAATAATTGTCTTGATCTGCAGGTTTATACTCCCAGACTCATGCTGGGCTTCAGATGTGGATGGTCCAGATCAGAAGACAGAGGGAGAGAGAGAGAACTTGTTTAGAACAGACTTCTGCTATTCTCATTTATTTAATTGTTGATACTGCAGTAAGACACTCCGGGTGGCTGGGAATTAGCTTGTAGAGACAGAATTCCCATTCATAGGGTTTGCAAAGTGATTTCGACAAATAAGGCAACAGGAGGAAGAAGTAAACAGAAAGGATGTTCACAAGGATCCCATTTATGTTTCTACCAGTGAAGCCAAATGATTCCTTCCTAGAATAGTCTTGTTCTTCTCACTGTCTCTCCAGCCCCAATGCTGTTGTGTGGCTTCAATTTGTTGTCTACTTACCGGAGTCCTATCATCGGGTTTCCTGGGGCCAAGACTATATGTACCAAATGTTTGGTGCTACACTTAGGCAGAAAGAATGTAACGCCAGATATAGGAGGTGTGACACTTGGCTTGAAAGTAGTCCATGTGAATGGGATCTAGGAATCTTATTAGACCATCAGCTGAACATGAGTCAACAGTGTGATGAAGGAGCTGAAAAACCAATAAGATTCTAGGTTGCATCAATAGGAGGATAGTGTCGAGATCAAAGGAAGTCCCACTTTCTTCTGCTTTGGTAAGACTTCACCTGGAATAATCCTATGTCCAGTTATGGGCCAAGAAATTCAAAAGGGAGATGGATAAGATGGAAACATGTCTAGAGAAGGGCAACAAAAATTATCAAAGATTTGAAAGCCAAGCCCTACAAGGAGTTGCTTAGGCACTGGGTATGTTTAGCTTGGAGAAGATGTGAAAGGATGTCACGTTGAGGAGGGGGAGAGCTTGTTTTCTACTCCTCCAGAGACCTAGACACAATGGATTCAAATTGCAAGAAAAGAGATTCCACCTAAACATTAGGAAAAACATCCTGGTGGTAAGTCCAGTGGGGTCTTCTTCTCTGAAGGTTTTTAGAAGCTGCATGGACATCTGTCAGGGCAATATGGGGTTGGACTGGATGGCCCTTGGGATCCCTTCCGACTATGATACTATGGCTTGTCCAAGATCACTGAAGGATTCCCATGGCCAAGAGATGAATCGAATCCTGAGTCATATTACAGTGCTGAAACCACTGGCTCTCCATCTTTCCTGGTTTCACACTGTAATTTGAGTAGCGAAGCTTCAGAGATGCCACCTTCTTTGCTTCTATACTTGATATCCTAACCATTTGAGTCCAAAGTTATTATTCTCAAGGCTGCATTGTCAAAGGCTTTCATGACCAGAATCACAGGGTTGTTGTGTGTTTTCTGGGCTGTATGGCCATGTTCCAGAAGTATTCTCTCTCAACGTTTTGCCCATATCTATGGCAGGCATCCTCAGAACCTCTGAGGATGCCTGCCATAGATGTGGACGAAACGTCAGGAGAGAATACTTCTGGAACATAGCCGTACAGCCCAGAAAACACACAAGAACTCTGTGATTCTCAAGGCTATGGAGATAATAGACTGCTTGAGAAATGTTTTGGAAATCCCAAGTGTCAGGAAAGAGGGTCTTTTGCTAGCAAAGCAGGAGAGGGAGACTTTAGATGTGGCGCATCATTTCTCATCACAGCTGGAGGAAAACTTGTCAACAGTGGAGGACGCTTGAGTTGATCATCGCCTGTTGGCCTTGTTATTCTGAGTATATATATTTCCCCGCAAGGAGAGATGGGGCTCATTTATATTCAACAGGCTTGATATTGCTGCTGCTACTGGAGTCATTGTGCACGGACCTGACTGTATCTTAGGGGCTGCCGTGAGCTGAAATTCATGTGGAAGACCATATGCTTCTGGTCCTTTTTCCGACTCCTGCCTGCTTTGGGACTCATTAGTGGCATTTATCGTGCCCACCTTCCCTTTGAACAGAACACCGGGGCTCAAGGCACAGAAAAGCAAAAGAACTGCACACTTGCAAAGAGGTGACTTTGGAGAAAGACCTCCACTCCCCGCAGTAGTTTTCTGCTGTTTGAAGCCACCTTTGATTGAACAGGAGAGGAACATAAGGAACTCTGGGCCTTTTCAACAGTTTTTTTTGTGACAGTATTTTGAATACCACTTTATGTTAGAGAAGGGAACTTGAAAAAAGATGCAAGGAAGAGCATGAAAAATGAAGTCGAATGCTAGGAAGCAAGGTCAGATAGGAGATCTTAAATACTTCCATGGGGGTTTGAAACATTATTGTGTTTTAAGTATTTATTTACTTTTAGGCCACTTTATAGGGTTTTTCTGAACAGGGTTTTCTAAGCAAGGAATCCTTAGAGATGGTTTTCCTAGTTCCTTTCTCTAATATGCTGCTGCTATATTTATTTATTTATTTATTATTTATTTAATACATTTATATCCTGCCCTTCTCACCCCGAAGAGGACTCAGACTGGCTTACAAATTAAATTTACATACAATATTATATTATTAGCATAGCACAATACTGGCAATAAATTACCATATTGTACTAAATCAATATATTGTAATGTTATTAGTAATATTTCATGTAATATATAATATATACTTAATATTATTATATTGTATTATTAGTATTATATTGTATTACAAAATAATATTATTAATATTATATGCATATGCAATATATTATAATATATTATTGTAAATTATATTGTATATATGTACATATGTATATATGTATGTGTGTATACACACACACACACATATACATATAATTAGCATAGCATGTTACTGGTGGAAGGGGCCTACAGGTGATGCAAAGAGACAAAATGGAACTGTCTTTGCTGGCTCCCTCTTTGCTATAACCTGGTATGTGATGATGTTCTGCCATCCAAGTATTAACTAGAGTGGGCCCTGCTTAGCTTCCAAGATCAGAGGGGATCCGGTGCCCTCGGGTCATGTAGGCCCTTCATAATGATGAATACTCTATCCAAAATTAGTTTGAGGATCCTTTGAGAAGATGCCCCATATGACCCACCAAGGATGTATTTGTAGCCTTCAACGGCCACAGACTCTCTAGAGTGTGCTTCTTTTCTGGCCAAAAAAAACGGATGAATTGCTTCTCCTGGAACCTGATGGGTTCTTCCTAATGTTTAGGTCGTATCTCCCAATGACTTGGCAACTAGGTGCAGCGATTTCGCGCACCATTTTGCAGGCAAAGTTGCTCAGATACGCCTTGAGCTAGACTCCAGTTTAATTGTAGTCCCAGAGGAGGTAACCGAGGTACCTGTCTGTTCGATCTTATGGGATTCTTTCCGGCTTGTTCTTCCTGATGACGTGGAGGGGATTCTTGGGTCTGTGAGGGCGACCACCTGCGCTCTGGATCCTTGTCTCTCCTGGCTGGTTAAGCTGGCCAAAGATGGGTTGTTGGATTGGTTTGTGACCATAATAAATGCTTCTTTGGTTCAGGGGTCAGTTCCATCCTGCTTTAAGCAGGCGGTAGTAAAACCACTACTAAAAAAGCCCTCGCTTGATCCATCTGTTTGTAACAACTACAGACCAATCTCCAACCTCCCGTTTTTGGGCAAGGTTCTGGAGCGGGTGGTGGCCACGCAGCTCCAGGAGTTCCTCGATGACACTGATTTTCTGGACCGCTCGCAGTCTGGCTTCAGGCCTGGGCACAGTACCGAGACGGCTTTGGTCGCCTTGGTGGATGACCTCCGCAGGGAGCTGGACAGGGGGAGTGTGACCCTGCTGGTTCTCTTGGACATCTCAGCGGCTTTCGATACCATCGACCATGGTATCCTTCTGGGGAGGCTCTCCGGGATGGGGCTTGGTGGCACTGTTCTGCAGTGGCTCCGGTCCTTCCTGGAGGGTCGTTCCCAGATGGTGAAGCTGGGGGATACCTGCTCGGACCCCTGGCCATTGACCTGTGGGGTCCCGCAAGGGTCTATTTTATCCCCCATGCTATTCAACATCTACATGAAACCGTTGGGAGAGGTCATCCGGAGTTTTGGAGGGTGTTGCCATCTCTACGCAGATGACACGCAAATCCACTACTCATTTCCATCTAACTCCAAGGAAGCCCCTCGGATTCTGAACCAGTGCCTGGCCGCTGTGGCGGACTGGATGAGGAGGAACAAGCTGAGGATCAATCCTGACAAGACAGAGGCCCTCCTGGTCAGTCACTCGTCGGATCGGGGTATTGGGTGGCAACCTGTGCTGGACGGGGTTGCACTCCCCCTGAAATCACAGGTCCGCAGTTTGGGGGTCCTCCTGGACTCAGCGTTGACGCTTGAGGCTCAGGTGTCGGCGGTGGCCGGGAGGGCCTTCGCACAACTCAAACTTGTGCGCCAACTGCGACCATACCTCGTGAAGTCTGACTTGACCACGGTGGTGCATGCCTTAGTTACCTCTAGACTGGACTACTGTAATACGCTCTACGTGGGGCTTCCCTTGAAGACGGCCCGGAAACTACAATTGGTTCAGCGTTCGGCGGCCAGATTAATAACAGGGGCGAGCTACAGGGAACGATCTACTCCCCTGTTCAAAGAGCTCCACTGGCTGCCGTTCACTTTCCGGTCCCAATTCAAGGTGCAGACCATCATCTATAAAGCCCTAAACGGTTTGGGACTCACCTACCTTAGTGACCGTATCTCCTATCATAAACCTGCCCGATCCCTTCGTTCATCCTGGGAGGCCCTTCTTTCGCCACTGCCTTTATCCCAGGCCCGTCTTGTGGGAACGAGGGAGAGGGCCTTTTCTGCTGTGGCCCCCCGACTGTGGAATTCACTGCCCACTGAGATCAGGCAAGCACCCACCTTGTTAGCCTTTAAGAAAGATCTAAAAACATGGCTTTTCCGATGTGCCTTTGGGGAGTAAATGTTATATACCTCTTTGGTTATTCCCCTTGGATTCTATCCTTTAGACTGCTCCACCATTTTATATCCCTGTTCCCTTTATTCGTATGCCTCTCTCTCCCGAGTTTTTAATTAAGGGTTCATGTGGCCCGCCCTGTTTTTTACTGTTTTCTCTGATTTGTGCTGTAATGTATATGATTATTTTTGCACTGTTTTATTGTGTTATGATATGTTGTTTTATTTTGTTATATTGTATGGTGTCTGGGCATGGCCCCATGTAAGCCGCCCCGAGTCCCCGTTGGGGAGATGGTGGCGGGGTATAAATAAAGTTTTATTATTTATTATTATTATTATTATCTTTTACTTCCATTTAAATCCATTGCTCTGTGTCCTAGTCTTCAGAGCAACAGAGCACAAGCCTGGTCCCTCCTCAATGTGACCTCTTTTCAGACATTTAAAGATGGCTCTCATGTCCATTCTCAACCTTCTTGTCTCCAAATCCAACATCCTCATCTCTCTAATTTGCTCATCAGGGAGATTCATGGCTTCCAAACCTTTGATCATTTTGGTCACCCTTCTCTGGACACCTTCCAGCTGGTCCATATCCACATGAAGTCTGACAAAACAGAAGAGGGTGGAACTGTTACAAGGGTTGAATGAAGAGTAATGCCTTCACCTTCGTAACTCCTCAGAGATGGCAGTCCTAGTCTGGCTTGTTCAGTAGACTCTTGTTCAGAGATGGCAGGTACTGGTTTGTTCAGTAGACTCTTCTCTACAGTTCCATTTGGTGGGAAGCCTTAGCATTGAACGGTTGTGTTGTTAAAGTGCGAAATATGGAACCCTACGTAGACGGTTGGTCAATGCAACTTAAGCAACTTGCAGTCAGTACATTCTTGACAGCAGAAGGTGTCACCCCAAAGGAGATTGATCAGAGAATGCCAGCTGTTTATGGTGATTGTGTTGATGTGAGTCCTGTGCGTCGTTGGGCGAGTAAGTTTAAAGATGTTTAGGTGGGAACATCAGACTCGCGTGACAAACAAAGAGTTGGACGTCCTGTGACAGCAACCACCGAGTTTATAGAATCATAGAATCATAGAATAGTAGAGTTGGAAGAGACCACATGGGCCATCCAGTCCAACCCCCTGCTAAGAAGCAGGAAATCGCATTCAAAGCACCCCCGACAGATGGCCATCCAGCCTCTGCTTAAAAGCCTCCAAAGAAGGAGCCTCCACCACAGTCTGGGGGAGAAAGTTCCACTGCCGAACAGCCCTCACAGTGAGGAAGTTCTTCCTGATGTTCAGGTGGAATCTCCTTTCCTGTAGTTTGAAGCCATTGTTCCGTGTCCTAGTCTGCAGGGCAGCAGAAAACAACCTTGCTCCCTCCTCCCTATGACTTCCCTTCACGTATTTGTACATGGCTATCATGTCTCCTCTCAGCCTTCTCTTCTGCAGGCTAAACATGCCCAGCTCTTTAAGCCGCTCCTCATAGGGCTTGTTCTCCAGACCCTTAATCATTTTAGTCGCCCTCCTCTGGACGCTTTCCAGCTTGTCAACATCTCCCTTCAACTGTGGTGCCCAAAATTGGACACAGTATTCCAGGTGTGGTCTGACCAAGGCAGAATAGAGGGGGAGCATAACTTCCCTGGATCTAGACGCTATTCCCCTATTGATGCAGGACAGAATCCCATTGGCTTTTTTAGCAGCCGCATCACATTGTTGGCTCATGTTTAACTTGTTGTCCACAAGGACTCCAAGGTCTTTTTCGCACACACTGCTGTCAAGCCAGGCGTCCCCCATTCTGTATCTTTGATTTCCATTTTTTCTGCCGAAATGAAGTATCTTGCATTTGTCCCTGTTGAACTTCATTTTGTTAGTTTTGGCCCATCTCTCTAGTCTGTCAAGATCGTTTTGAATTCTGCTCCTGTCTTCTGGAGTGTTAGCTATCCCTCCCAGTTTTGTGTCGTCTGCAAACTTGATGATCGTGCCTTCTAACCCTTCGTCTAAGTCGTTAATAAAGATGTTGAACAGAACCGGGCCCAGGACGGAGCCCTGCGGCACTCCACTTGTCACTTCTTTCCATGATGAAGACGACGCATTGGTGAGCACCCTTTGGGTTCGTTCGCTTAGCCAATTACAGATCCACCTAACCGTAGTTTTGTCTAGCCCACATTTTACTAGTTTGTTTGCCAGAAGGTCGTGGGGGACTTTGTCGAAGGCCTTACTGAAATCCAGGTACGCTACATCCACAGCATTCCCTGTATCGACCCAACTCGATACTCGAGTTTCACAAGCAAAAGGCTGACAGATTGATTCAGGACGGTCATTGTATCACTCAGAGAGAAATTTCAAGCATAATTGGCATTTCACAAGAACGTGTGGGTCACATTATTGCTTTGCTTGGCTATCGGAAGATCTGTGCACGATGGGTCCTGCGAGACGCTGGTTGCGGAAACAAACTGTCAACTTCTTCCGCAATGGCTTCAGAAAACTTGTTCATCGTTGGCAGAAATGTATCCAATTGTCTGGTGATGATGTGGAAAAGTGAATAGTGGTAGTTAAAGAGCACATTCTAAGGATTCTAAGGATTATTTCTGCATTTGATTTACTAAAATACTCCCATTCAACTCTTGTACTTCCCTCAATCTACTCTAGATCTAGATTAGTGCTATCATTTCCCTCGGTTGCCCCATGTCGGAGTCTCCAGAGCAGCAGAAAAACAAGCGTGACCCCTCCTCAATGTGACATCCTTCCAAATATGTAAACTTGGCTATCATGTCTCTTCTTAATCCTCTTTTCTCCAAGCTAAACATATCCATTCCTCATGGGACTTGGCTTCTAGTGTGCACACAAGGTTTCTCAGGAGCCTCGTTCTTGGTTTTATTGATAGGGAAGATGCAATGCAAGAGGAGCCAGGGCACATACTCCATGTGGGCAAAAATATTGCTGCTAGCCATGTGCTTGATGCTTTTCAGACAGGAACAGACATGGGCTACAGCTAGTCCCCCGTCCCCATCCCCCCATGATTGTAATTGGCATTCAGCTGTCAGGCAGAACCTAATATTTGTAGGAATGCTGACATGTTTTCCTAATGTGCTTCTTCTTCCCCTCCCGTCATGCTCCTTCTTCCCATCAAGTCGTGTGGCTGACGGGAACCGAGTTAGGATCCCTAGTGCTTGCTGATGGCTGTATGGTTGGCTTCCCACACAGAAGGGTTTTCATAATTGAGAAGGCAGCGGAGGACGGCAGCCCCGTTGGGAAAGCGGAGTAAGCCTCTGTCGGGATCTTTGATGGGGAGAGAAAGTGAGGAAAGGAACTCCTTCTCCAGTCACGCTTCTTTTTTCTTTTATTTTTTAGTTATTTTTATTAACACAATGTTTCTTATCCATTAAACTATCACAAAAGACAAAAAACAAACAAAACAAAAACAAAACCCACACATAACAAAAAACAAAACACCAGAAAAGTTCTAATATTACACCACCTAAACTGAGCTAAACAAACTTTTAGTACAACATAGAACTTCCCTCCTTTTACTGGTAGCACTAACTACCTTTTAAAGTATTTCCGATCACTAAAATCTTAGTGATTCTTCCACTAATAGCATAATTCTACTATCTGACTAAACTCAAATATTTTATATTTCTGCAACGGTGTCTTTAAATTTAATAAGAAAATCCCAATCTTTCTTAAAATTTGTCAAATACAGTAGAGTCTCGCTTATCCAACATAAACGGGCTGGCAGAACGTTGGATAAGCGAATATGTTGGATAATAAGGAGAGATTAAGGAAAAGCCTATTAAACATCAAATTAGGTTATGATTTTACAAATTAAGCACCAAAACATCATGTTATACAACAAATTTGACAGAAAAAGTAGCTCAATACGCAGTAATGATATGTAGTAATTACAGTATTTATGAATTTAGCACCAAAATATCACAATATATTGAAAACATTGACTACAAAAATGGCTTGGATTATCCAGAATGTTGGATAAGCGAGTGTTGGATAAGTGAGACTCTACTGTAATGCTCTTTTGTCAATCTTGTCAACTTGCCTGTCTTGACCAATTCACCAATCTCCACCGGAATGGAGAAAATTCTTCCGTTGTTGAACATAAAAAAGCATTATTACAATCATCATATATTTGTTATCTTGTTCTTCCAACATTCCTAATAAATACAGTTCAGGTCTCACCTGAAACTTTATCTTCAAAGCATCCTCTTCATTTGGGGTCAGAGTCCAATAGTTCTGCACTATGTCACATGTCTATCAAGTATGATAGAATGGCCCACTCTGGTCATGCTTCTTATTTTACTGAATACTCTTTTTGGGAGGGCAAGTGATCAGGAGTCTGCTCAAGGGGCTACCCATCAATATCTAGGGCCAGGCTGTGGCTCTGCTGGTTAGTAGCCAGCTGCAATAAAACACTACTGACCAAGAGGCCATGAGTTCGAAGGCAGCCCACGTCGGATTGAGTGCCTGACCAGTAAAAATAGCCCAGCCCGTTGTTGACCTAAACAACCCAAAAGATAGTTGCATCTATCAAGTAGGAAAATTTAGGTACTGCTTATGCGGAGAGGCTAATTTAACTAATTTACAACACCATAACAATCGTCCAGCAGCATGCAGAAAGGAATGAGGAAGTACTCCATCAAGGACTTAGTGTCACAGTGGATGATGACGCAGCAGCTCCCCCTGTGGCCAGAATTGAGCATACCCTCACGAAGCCTGGAAGCTGTTGTCTATGGACAACAGCGGCTCTTCGGCTTAGTAATGGAGATGAGCACCAACCCCCAGAGTTGGACACGACTGGACTTAACGTCAGGGGAAACCTTTACCTTTACCTTATGTGGATCTGGTTGGGAATGGAAGTATGACTGGGAAGTCCAACCTCCACTCATTCTAGTTTGGGAAATGGGCCACTCATTTCTATACACTTATCCTTGTGATGGCTTTACCTCTGAAGGCTACTCGTCATATCAAATTTGTGCTAACGGGCCCGGGCTAGTGAAATTTGTCTCTGATATTTACTCGTCATATCAAATTTGTGCTAACGGGCCCGGGCTGGTGAAATTTGTCTGCAGAAGTAATGCATTTCTCTATTTCCTCTTAGGAACAAAACATTGTGGGTTTCTTGTTCTGCAAATGGATTTTATCTCCATCTCGCTTCCTTCCTTTACTTTTTCTCTTCTCCGGGGCATCTGATTCAAAGGAGCTGCCTCTCCCTTCTCCTTTGAGGGTAGCGGTGGGATTTTCCCTTGATAAATGTATATCTCCTTGAATTACTGCCAGGCTTAATGAGACAAAATGACAAGGGGTGTCAGCTTAAATCAACACCCCCAAACCGTTTCGTTCTGCTTCCGTTCCACCATTTGTCTTTTTGCGGGAGAGTTTGCCCAAAGGCCGGCCCTGACGCATCTGCCGTGGGATTTCCCTCGCTACACAAGGATGGATTGCAGAGGGATGATTCCGGCAGCGAGGAAGCTTAGCGATTTGGTACCTTTTCCTCCCCTTTCACAACTATGAAACTTTGAAGCTTTGCTGGCAGGTGAGGCTGTCCATGTTGCATCTCCTCCACCTCCTCCTCCTCTTCCTCAGGGCCATCTGTGTTCTTGTCATCTCATAACTAGAAGAGGTTTTCACAAAGTTTGCAACCAACAAGCCATGAATATGGAAGCCCTCGTGTCTCGCTAATGTAATGAAGATTTTCTTGCCTTCCACACCTGTGGAGAATGTGCCCTCGGGAAGCAAGGAGAGCCGAAGCGAGGAGCTTTGAGATGAATTTGCATCGTGAAACGAAACAGCTGCATGAATATGCTAAAGGCCACTTAAATGTTAATCCCCCCGTTCATGCAGTAAAGTCATAGAATTCTAGGATTGGAAGAGACCCCAGAATCATCAGTTTAACCCCTTTATATCATGAAGGAACATAGGATCCAATCACCCCCTGACAGATGCTCATACAAGTTCTGTTTCAAGACCTCCAGGGAAGGACACTCCACCCACTCCAAGGCAGCAAATTCCACTGTCAAACAGCTCTTATCATTAGAAGGTTCTTCCTAAGGTTTAGATGGAATCTTTTTTTCTGCAGTTTGAATCTATTGCTCCATCGTGTCCTAATCTCTAAAAGGTAAAGGTTTCCCCTGACGTTAAGTCCAATCGTGTCCGACTCTGGGGGTTGGTGCTCATCTCCATTTCTAAGCCGAAGAGCTGGCATTGTCCATAGACATCTCCAGGTCATGTGGCCGGCATGACTCCATGGAGCGCTGTTACTTTCCCACCTATTGATCTACTCACATTGGCATGTTTTCGAACTGATAGGTTAGCAGATGCTGGAGCTAACAGCGACTGCTCCCTCCGCTCCCAGGGATTGAACCTGGGACCTTTCGGTCTGCAAGTTCAGCAGCTCAGTGCTTTAACACACTTCACCACCGGTCCTAATCTCTAGGGCAGCATAAAACAAGTGTACCCCCTCCTCAATGGAACACCCCTTCAAATATTCAAACATAGCTGTAATGTCCCTTTCTCTCAGTCTTCTCTTCACCAAGCTGAACATACCTAGGCCTTCTCAGAGGGCTTGTCTTTCAGACCTGTGATGATTTAGGACACCCTTCTGTAGGCACGTTCCAGCTTGGCTTGCTTTTCCCAGAACTGGGCACAGGTCCATGAGGTCACGAAGAGTCGGAAACAACTAAGTGAATGAAGAAGAAGAAGAAGAAGAAGGGCACAGGATCATTCTAGATGAAGTCTGATCAAAACAGACGTGAGTGGGACTATTACTTCCCTCAATCTAGACCAATGGTTCTCAACCTGAGGTCCCCAGGTTGGCCTACAACTCCCAGAAATCCCAGCCAGTTTGCCAGCTGTTAGGATTCCTGGGAGCTGAAGGCCAAAAACATCTCAACCCAGGTTGAGAAACACTGATCTAGACACTGTTCTCCTGTTGATGCAGCTTAGAATTGAATTGCATCCAGATCAGTTTGTGGTCTATTAAGCCTCCTAGATTTTATGCACATGTTTTGTTGTTGAGCCAGGAGTGACCCCTCTTATATCCATGCACTTCATTTTTTCTGCCTATGTGTAGTACCTTATATATCGCCCTGTTGAAATTTGTTTTCTTAGTTTTGGCCCAACTCTAATTTGCTAAGATCAATTTGGATCCTGATCCTGTTCTTTGGAGTATCCCTTCCAAGTTGGTGTCATCCGCAAATTTGATCAGCATGCATTATATCCCATCATCCGAGTAATTGATGAAAATGTTAAATAGTATTGGATCTGGCATTAGCACTAGGACTAGTGAATGCCTTTAGTGTGAAATTGTCTTTCACCAGGGCTGCCTTTATTTGTGGCCTCTGCCTATCATGGAAGGTGCCAAGTAAAAGGTCTGTTGCCCTCCTCCTGTTTTAAAGATAAAGATAGAAACGGATTAACTTTGACCATTTTATACACAGCTGATCTTGGTTTTACCTCTTTGGGTCTGAAGAGAATGCTTACAAGGGACCAAGTTTTGGCTGAGATTGTCAGTTTGATTATTGTGACTTTGCTATGGCAGCATAGATGTTTGTATGTAATGCAGTGGTTCTCAATCTGTGGGTCCCCAGGTGTTTTGGTCTACAACTCCCAGAAATTCCAGCCAATTTATCTGCTGTTAGGATTTCTGGGAATTGAAGGCCAAAACATCTGGGGACCCACAGGTTGAAATGTAATGGATCCTTAGTCCAGTTTAATGGATCAGGTAACAAGTGGAGTAGAAAACCTTACATAGAGCACCACGGTCAACCAAAGTAGACAACACTAGGCAAGTTGGTCTGACCTATCTCCCAATTTTCCTATATGATCCTTTGTATGGCCATAGAATCCTGCATATGGCAGAATTAATAATGTTTAAAGAAAGGGCTAGACAAGAACTATTCTCCCCAACATTTAATTTTCTGTTTGTAGGCAGATAAATATCTATATCTGATGGTCAATCAGAGCAGATCATGTGAGGTCTTAACTGCACGTGGCAAGACTGCTTTGCGTAACATGAGGTCTAAATGGAACAAAGCCCCCTTGAAGGGTCTCATTCCAGCTCTCTGAATCCCCTCTTTTTGAGGCAGGGTGAATATATCTCCCTCTTCTTCAGATATGTGCCAGAGTTGAAGGGTTGACCTGATTTGGAAAACAGTATTCCACATATAGTGAAGAGTGTAGAGTAGCGATTTGCATGTTGGACTATAACTCTTGGACTATAATAGAGGTTCCCAACGTTGACCAGGGACCTCTCTCCAACTAAAAGGGTTACGAATCAGTTTTTGGTCAACTTTAGATTGGGTTTGGTTATTTGGGGTGCTGATTCAGAAAATTGCATTGGATAGACCACATCAGCTCTAGTTTCTGATACAGAAACTATCCAGTAGTCACCATCTGCTCGTCCACAGAAAGCCATATTTAATAATCTAGATCTGATGTTGTCTCTCCAATACAATTTTCTGAATCTGCCCCCCAAATAACCCCAATAACAGGCCTAAAAACGAGGACACCAAGGCTTCCAGGCACCATATGGAACGGCTCTGCTCAGGGAGAGGGAGGAGGAGAAGCAGCAGTCAGGAGGCTTGTTGTCACACCTTTCATGGGTAGTCAGCCTCTCCCCTCCCAACATCTCCATTACCTCAACACTATAAGAGGGTTTCATGAGATCAGTTACTCTCGTTGCAACAGTGTAGTAAAGGTGAGGCCACGGACCGTATTTTAGTTCTTGGGGACCACTGTGTGGTCCACGAACCACAGATTGGGAACCACCAGACTATACGCTCACCTATGGAAACCCATTGGCTGACGACGAAGATAAGGTCAAACCTCCCCTGAACAGATTCTGCCAAGAAAACTATGTGAGTCAGAAACAACTTGAAGGTTGAACCTTGACTCCAAATGTATTCAGGTGAATATATTCTCTATGAGTCATTGACAGTGCATTTCCTCCATCCTAGAAACATATATGCTAATAATGAGCTCATTTTCCCAAAGTGGCACCTGCAGTGAAAGGGGATCAACAGACATGTTTGGGGAAGCTGCAATTTTTGCAAAATAATAGCAACAACAAAAAAAATTCAGAAATTAAATAGTCCATGAAGACTGGTGTCTGTTGGAGTCGGTGGGGCAATATACAGGCAAATGGCATCAT
Source organism: Anolis carolinensis (assembly GCF_035594765.1). NCBI lineage: Eukaryota > Metazoa > Chordata > Lepidosauria > Squamata > Anolidae > Anolis > Anolis carolinensis. The sequence goes on from NC_085841.1 coordinate 4,812,364, forward strand.
ACCTTATATAAAATCAAGGCTTGCTTTTTGGATTTATTAAAAAACCTTTTCAAGCTATGGACGGCTGAATTTGTGGATTCAGTCCATGGATACAGAGTGCTAACTGTCTATGCTGCCTCTACTGCATTTTCCCTTTAGAAAAGGCGTTCACAGGGAGACAGCCTTAACCGCCCGCATCTCTGGATTTTTCTCCTCCCCTTTTAATTAAAAAAGCTAATCTTCTCTTTCTTGGAAATCTTCTATTTTAATCTTAGTCTTTTTTAATCATTGCAGGAGGTTTTTTTTAGTGGGTAACAGGTGCAGTTGTGCGTACCCTTTTTACCATCCAGTAATTGCAAGTGATTCAAGTACCATTCCGAAGAGTATGTTTTTTGATTCCTGACGCGACTAACTCACTTTCCCAGTGGAGTTTATTCCCCATATTCCGTATTGGAAGAGGCTTTCTTTTACTACAAGGATGGGAGCAGGTTGTCTCTGTTGATGAAGGAGTTCTGACTGTTTCCCTCTGGCAAATAAATAAAAAAAATCAATCCGCAATGTATTTTCACAAAATGCTATCTTCCAGTCGTAATGTTTTCACCCATTAAGTGTTTAAATTCTCAAGTGCAACATTGTGTGCCAGAACAAGGAGCAGCAAACAATGCCCTCCTTTCCTGCAAGATGCTTTGGCTTTGAGAAACTTGGCATTTGTGACATATTTTGCACAAATGGGGAGGCTACACTACAGTTGCTTGTGTGGACATATAAAAAACGAGAGGCAATGAATGAAGTGTTTGTGGCTTTTTGATTGATCAGCCAGTCCTTGAGTGCTTTTTTCTTTCTTTTTCTTTATGTATTTTACTTGGCAAAGGAAAAGGATAATAGCTTTTTATCACAGAGACAGATCTTAGGTTTCCTCAATCAGAAGCAAAGTGCTCCTTGTCTTGTTTTTCCTCCTCATAGAATCATAGAATAGTAGAGTTGGAAGAGACCTCATGGGCCATCCAGTCCAACCCCCTGCCAAGAAGCAGGAAATCGCATTCAAAGCATCCTCCTTCTTTTTCTGAAGATAGGCTGGCAATTTCTAAGCACTGCTCACTGAGAACAAGAAGTTTGGGATTGTTTCTCACATCTATCTCACCCCCATCTCCCCTTTCCCCGTGAACCTTAAAGACATGGAAGGATCTTTAACAAACCAGAAGTGGACACAGTGTTGTTCCGGGTGAGGTCCAACCAAAGCAGAAGAGTGTGGGATTCTGACTTCCCGCGATCTAGATCAGTGGCTCCCAACCACGGACCACTAGTGGTCCCCAAGAACTTAAATAGGGTCCTCAGTCTCACTGTTACTACATCATTGCAACGAGAGCAACTGGTCTTGCGAAACTCTTTTATAGTGCTGAGGCAATGGGGATGTCGGGAGGGGAGAGGCTGACTACCCACGAAAGGCACGATAACAAGCCTCCTGATTGCTGCTTCTCCTCCTCCCTCCCTCCCCCTGAGCGAGCGGAGCCATTCCATGTGGCACTTGGAAGCAGGGGCGCCTTGGTGTCTTCGTTTTTAGGCCTGTTCCTGGGGTTATTTGGGGTGCTGATACCGAAAATTTCATTGGATAGACCACATCAGCTGGTATTTTTGGGAAACATTTTCAAATGAAAGCATTGTCCAGAATAGTGAAGCAGGCTTACAGCTGAGAATCAAAGCCCCTCTTGGAGCTCTTTCTGAACTCAGAAATTTGTAATCCAAACTAGATGGTGAAGATGAGATTAAAAGTGATCATTAGAGGCAAAACTCCCGGAAAATTGCAGATCACAGACCTAAATTATAATTGACATACATCTTCTGCCCTGTTAACCGTGTCCGCTTACTACTTAACATGAAGCATTAGAGGTGCATCCCTGTACAGGCACTAATTTGGGAGTAAGTCTCTGTCTAAATGCAGTGGGACTGACTTGTGAATATACGGAAAATCCTAGCTTCGGCAGAAACAGTTGTCAGGTTGTGTCTCTTCTCGGTGAATGTTCTGCTGTGACTCTTGCTCAGTTTCAATAGCAGCAGCTGCCGAGACCCATAATTACCCTTTCCGCCCTCTCTCCTCCTGCCTCTTACCTAGTGAACCCTCGTTCTGGAAATCCCTTCATTATCTGTTGATCTCAGCACGGTTCTCAGTATGTGGTGGATCTTTTTAAAAGAAGACGTGAGTTATTTTTTTCACTGTTGGATTCACAACATGTCAATTTGCTTGGAAGGAGGTTTGGTGGGTCAGAGACCCCTTGTCCTTGGTTCCCTCCTGGAGAGGGATATGCTAAAACAGACTCTTAAACTATTAAAAACCAAGGGAGGAAAGAGAAATAAATCTCTCTCTATAAAAATCCAAGTATATATATGTGTGTATGTATGTATGTATGTTGCTAGGTGAAGTGGCCCTCTGTGATGTCACTGGAATGGCTTTTTCTAGGTGGACTCCAAATCTGGAGGGCCAAAGTTTGCCCATGCCTGGTCTGTACACTAGACAGCTGTGGATGCATCTTTGGATCGCATTGGCCTTTTTAGCTGCCAGTTTCCATTTCTAGGTCATTGGTCCGTGCTTTTTAAGAGCATCGTTATGGGACCAATGAAGTTCCTTCTTTGCAAGTAGAGCAGCAAAGCCGCGGGGGAGAAAGATGAGCCATAATGTGCTTTGTCAGCCCTGTTTGGATTGGGCTGTTGGGACTGGAGCGTTTGATGTATTTTTCTTAAACATGTTGTGGTTGCACTCGGGAGACTGCAAATCAGATGGGGAAGCCTATTGGAATCCTTATGTTTACAGCTATTGATTCGTGATCCAGAATTGTATCTGTGGTTATAGAGCTCTGAAAGGAGGAGGAGGGGGTGGCGGTGGCAGTTTGTTAGATTGGGTAATACTGTCAAGGAAAAAAAATTGTGTGAATGAAAGCATGTGCTCTAGTATATTTTGTGAAGTTTAAAGGCACCACTGAAGTCGTGTGTTGTTTGCTTTTGAATGAGATTGTTGGGCTCCTTGAGATCCTTTTTTAAAATGATTTTTATTAAGTTTTCAAAAAGGTTTACATAAAATAAGGGGGGGATAGAAAAGGGATATGGGGAATGGAAAAGTGAAAGAAGTATTAGGAGGGGTAAGGGGGTCAAAGTAGGTCAAAGCTTGGGGGTATAAAAATAGGGAACATGGGGAGGTGGGGTTGAGTTGGTTTTCCATCCTTATCATCGCTTTATTGTTTGGCCATTAGGCATATTTATGCCCTCACTTTCAATGCTTTTTCCTTTCTTCAATGCCACCGTCGAACATTTGTCCAAACCAAACTCCATTCTGATATCAGTGCTAAAAATTCGGACGGTGTTGGTCCAAATTTTATTGTTGTTGTTGTTGTTGTTGTTGTTGTTATTGTTGTTGTTGTATGACACAGCAAACAAGATAGACATGCTGGATTCTTTTTTGTTTGTTGTGTCATACAATAAAATAATAATAATAATAATAATAATAATAATTTATTTTATTATGACACAGCAAACAAGATAGATATGCTGGATTTCGTATCACAAAATCACAAGTCGAACACTTCCCAAGTGTCTAGGACTGTGTGATGTATTTTTGGATGATGCGTGCAGATCCCAGTAGGGTGGCCTTTTGCAGTTGGCAGATCGTGATTTTGTCAATGTCTATTGTTTTCAAATGCCGGCTGAGATCTTTTGGCACGGCACCCAATGTGCCAATCACCACCGGGACCACCTGTTCTGGTTTCTGCCAGAGTCTTTGCAGTTCAATCTTGAGGTCCTGATAGCGGCTGAGTTTTTCCTGTTGTTTTTCGTCAATGCGACTGTCACCTGGGATGGTGACATCGATGATCCAAACCTTTTTCTTTTGCACAACTGTGATGTCTGGTGTGTTGTGTTCCAGAACTTTGTCAGTCTGGATTCGGAAGTCCCACAGTATCTTTGCGTGCTCATTTTCCAATACTTTTGCAGGTTTGTGATCCCACCAGTTCTTTTCTGCTGGGAGGTGGTACTTGAGGCATAAGTTCCAATGAATCATTTGGGCCATGTAGTTGTGCCTCTGTTTGTAGTCTGTCTGTGCAATTTTCTTACAGCAGCTGAGGAGATGATCAATGGGATTATTATTATTATTATTATTATTATTATTATTATTATTATTATTATTGGAAGACACTAAAACAGACCAAAGTTATCTCTGGATCTGAGAAGGAGGCCTGTCTGGTGTAGCCCTTTGGATAATTATTAGGATCAAAATGCCAGAATATTTTACATCCATTATCTAACCTTATTTTTTAAAAAGCACATAGGTTGGTGGCACACTGTGCTCGTTCCAGTATGAAAGAGGGGGGAGAGTATTCATAGATATCATTTGCTCCAAAGTGATGCAGACCGAATAGCACAGTTTTTGCTTAGCTAAGCATCACCAGAACTGGTCAGAGCTCAGGTTCCTTGGCATATGAAAGGATCAGGCACAGATCAGGGAAAATTGTGTGTCTGATATCCTTTAGGAAAATCATCAGCCTGCTAGGTTTGGATGAGTACACCCCTCTCGGACTTCTTCTCGGCATTCCAGACTCTGCTTTCTCCCTTCGATGACGGGAGGACTGCTGGGCTCCTTTCCAGCCAGCACGCTCAGACACAGCCCGTACTTGCAGAAAGCCTCTGATCTGTATCTAAGCAAGCTTCCCTTTTTTTGTTTTTTCTTTGTGTGCTTTAAACAGGAGGCGAACTCCTAGTGATTGGCATTCTCTGCAGAGAAGCTGTGGAGAGGAATTTGCAAATGCATTGACTCTGCTCTGCAGGCCAGAGTCCAAGAGAAGAGCGTGAAGAGGTAATGTGCAAGAACTAAAGTTAATGATAACGATCATATATTGGGGTTGCAATTGGTCTGACCAATTATTGGAGGCAGGGGGAGAGAGCAAATGTTCCTGAGAATATGAAAGAAGTCAAATTCATGGAGTAAAGTAGTCATATTTTGGTGTCTACCAGCTCCCCAAAATATTGTGGATATTTTTCCTCTCCGCGGTACAGAGTGGCTGCCATTGCTTAAAAGACATATTTCTGCAGATTACGTGCATACAGATAAAAGCATGCACTGTATGATGAGGGAGCGTGGCAGCTGGGATGAGCAGCTGCATTGGGAAGCAGGTGCTTGGGATGGGAGTAGCTGAACTGCCCGGGAACTGGAATGCCGCCTTGCTTATATCGTTAAGGTTGCACCTCATGCTTCATTTGAGATAACTCTGTCCTCAGAGTAGTACTTCATCACTGAGTTGTGCCAACATACCTTTTTCTTAGAAGACAAAAAACAAAGATTGGATGCACATCTTTTAGAAGAGCTTCTTCTGCGTCCTGCATGATGGAGTTGGACAAGATTGTCCCCGTGGTCCCTTCCAACAATTTTAAGATTCTGTGATTCGCTGTCAGTGCCGTTATTGTCCACACGAGTGTCTGAGATAGGAGGACTTTGCTTTCTGATTATTCACTGCATACACTTTGTTCTATGCACAAAGTATGAGAACTATTGCATATGAAATTCAAACCATGTGTATAGGACAGGATTGGGTAAACTTAGGCCCTCCAGGTGTTTTGGACTTCAACTCCCACAATTCCTAACAGCCGATAGGCTGTTAGGAATTGTGGGAGTTGAAGTCCAAAACACCCGGAGGACTGGAGTTTGCTCAGGTCTGGTGTAGGTTATACATGAAACATAAATAATATTTCATGTTTATACTTGGGCCCCATCTCCAAGATATGTCATTATGTATATGTAGGCAAAAATTGGAAAAAAAAAAACCCAAACATGCCTGTTCCCAAGCATTTAAGTAAGGATACTCAGCCTGTTGAACTTGAGTGAGAAAATATTCCTAGCTTGGGCCACACTCCGATTTGAGGTAGGTCTTGGGGGCCACATTCTTGCAATTGTTGGGACCAACTTGTTGCACTTCAGGGCTGGTTCACCTTGCTCTCACACACATACCACCACAGCAAGCTTGGTTAAAATAGTTTATTGATAAAAGATAGCAAAGTCTGGATAAAAAGCAGTAAGAATGCAATAATCCAAATGTAAAGGCAGTCAGTAAAAACAATAATCCAACACAAAGGCAGTCTGTAGAATATAGTTCAAAGTCTCAAATATAACAAATCAATCTTGAAAACAAGGCAGCATGAGCTTCAAAACACCATCCAAAATGCAAGATCCTGGCATGAACAAAAGCAAGAATACTTTTCCAAAGCATAGACAAGACAGGAACTCTGTGTCCAAAACCAATGTTACGTCATCTGAATTTTTTTTCCTGTTTCTCCCTTATTTAAGCATGCTTACATGCCAAGAAAGCATTCCTTTGTCCTTGAGTTCCCACATGTTTACCAACTATCCTAAGAGAATGTCTGGGACTATGAACTTTTAGCTTTAACCTTGTATCCCTATTTAAGGAAGACTCCTCTGACTCGCTGCCAGAGACACCTGGGACTTGTTGATGTTCTGAACTCTGTTGATGTTCTGAATCCTGTGAAAGGTCACCCTTACCACTAGCTTCTGCTTCACTGCTAGTCTGTTTATCACAGGCTTCTGTTTCACTGCTAGTCTGCGGCCTCTTATTTAGGCCTTACTCTCACAGCACAAAAAGCCGAGAGCTTTCACGATCTCTTTGCATTCATTAGAGTCTGTTCACACCTTCTGTTGGCATTCTCAGAGTGCACAGATATCAGGTGATGCATAGACACAATTGGGGCAGGATTTCTAAGGGGTGCTGGTTGTAATGGGTGGGTGCATCGACTTTCCTGAAGGCAGCAGATGGACAAAACTTGTTTCCTGCTCTGGACTGGGGGGCCTGATGATGAACAGCCCTCTCTCCCTTTGTCCCGGAGTCACAAAAGTTCCCTTTCAATGCCCCCCCCCGCCATTTTGTGCTTGAATCTTTGCATCCTGTGCTTTTCCCACCAAAAGAGTACATCCTTTTTTTTAATGCTCAAGATGCCTTGAAGCCGGGCTCCCAAGGGGCCCTGGTGCTTTCTCATTTCAAAAGATTTTGCTGCTTTGAGGCCAGGTTGCGGTTGGCTCAAAGGAGCGTGTGGAGGAGGGAGAAAAAAGGAGTGGGGGAAAAAGTTCAGAAAGTAAAAAACAGAGAAACATGCCTTTGGCTACGAAGGTGAGCTATGCACCGCTTTCTGGAGTTTTAAGTTGCTGTTGCGTTGGCTGGCTTTTTACATTTAAGCACTTAATGTGTTGCTGGGGAGGCGTAACATGGCGATAAATGCTCCTTCTTGCTTTTGAACTGACATTGTCAACTGGCTGGGCTCCAGCAGCTGATCTGCCTTGAAATAATTGTTTCATAATGTGGTTATCTTTAGGAAGGACAAAAAGCATGTAGTGAAAGCCAAGAGCCAAAACCCAGAGCGTGGAGAGTCTGCTGCCATTCATGCCACCCTGGAACACGTCCCTTCAGGGTATTTTATGTGTTGGATTCCTTGTGATTTGACCATCACATGCATAATTGAGCTGCATGTTTCCCATGTTTTGCATTGCAATCTCACCACCTCTGGCTCCTGAAGGACCCCCCATTAGTCCCCAAAGCCCTCTAACTCTCTAACATTTACAAATGATAATTGTGTGGTTTTGGGGGCAGTTTTTTATTGAATACAATCCCCATCGCACCCAGTATTGTATTCTCTCTGGTCTTGGAAGTGTAGCAGAGTGAACCCTGGTTAGTTCTTGGATGGGAGACCACCAAGAAATTCCAGGTTCTGTAGGCTGTATTTCAGAGGAAGGAATAGGCAAAACCACTTCTGAGGGTCCCTTGCCTACGAAATTCCAGAAAATGGATGGAATTACTATAAGTCAACAGGCAACTTATATGTAAATAGACACATACAGTGAGGAACCTAAGAGCCTAAATACACTAAAGCAGTCATGGGCAGACTTTGGCACTCCAGGTGTTTTGGACTTCAACTCCCACAATTCCTAACAGCTGGTTGAAAACCCTGTGGAACTCATGGGGTTGTCATAAATCAACAAATGACTTGAAGACAGATTCACACAAGGAGTTGGACCTGATCCACTGCAGAGTCAGCGAAGGATGCGAGGACGTAGATGAAAAACGCCCTCCAAGGTGCCCTTCACTCTCTAGATATGATTCAAATATGCTGTGTTGGGATCTTTTAAAAGTCTTCTTTCACTTTTGTGATAAAAACTCTTCTGACAGCACTTGGCAGGAACCTCAATGCATAATTTAGCCCCTGCTCTGACGCATTAGCACATTTTACGATTCTCACAGGGGCAGGAGACCTAGGTGTACTGGTTAATTTGCGTCTGCTGCTCTTCATCTGCTAGTTTACTGCTCTTTGAGGAAATTCTCTTTGCGGAAGGGACGGCGTTGGCAGGCTTCCAAGCTTCAGAGTGGTACGACATAAGGTCCACGGAGCTCTTCATGTCAGTTGAAGAGACGGAGCTGTCCATCTGGTCATGGGTGGTTGAACAAATATTCAGCAGTGTGTTCCTCATAGATAGCAAGGGCACCACGGACCTAATATTGAAAGTAATTACCTGATTTGGAAGGTTTCTTTGGCTGGTTGTATCGGGAGTCATTATCATAGGCTATCACTCATGGTTGAGTATGATTGCCTTCTAAGCATAGGTCTTGGTGGTGGGTCCATAGGTGAGTGTAGAGACCTATACTTGATCCGCATGTTCATTCACAATAAAGACATCGATTTCAAGAAGGAAGGTGGTCCTGACCATAGTTGGCTTGACGTGCCTTCCTCTTGGCACATTTCTCCCTTTGGCCCTCTATTTATGCCCCTTCAAAATCTATAGCACCATTGATAACAGCTGACCTCCAGTTCCAACACTCAAGGACCAGGTCTTCCCAGTTTTCAGTGTCTATGCCACATTTTTTAAGGTCAGCTTTAAGCCCATCTTTCAATCTCTTTTGTTGTCCACCAACATTCCATTTTCTATTCTTGAGCTGATAATTAAGTAACTGCTTTGGGAGACAATAATCGGACATTCGGCCAACGTGTCCCAGAGAAGTGGATGGTGGAGGATCCTCGCTTTAGTTCTGGTGGTTATTGCTTCTTCCAGAACACTGATGTTTGTCCGCCTGTTTTCTTTCTAAGAGATTTGTAGGATTTTTCAAAGAGAGTGATGTTTGTAAATTGTCTGTACAATAGAGTTTGAATGACAGTAGCTTTATAAATGAGCATCTTGGTATCTCTATGAATGTCCTGACCCTCAAACATTCTCTAATCAGCATTTAAGAGTCAGGAAACTATTCATTGATCTCCAGAAGTTCATTAAATCTATAATAGTCCAGTCTTGGCCTTCTGAACCTGTCAGAAACAATTGAGCAGAATTATTTCCCACTCACGTGCCAAGGACCAGCACCATATTTGTGCCCATTGATTATAGTTGATTCTGTGGCAGCCAATAGCTTGGGACTGGCATTAGTCTATGGATCACCATTATAAGTAGCACTGTTTCAGTCAACAGCAAAATTTGTTGAAACGTCTTCCTGGAAGTGGTTGGTTAGAAAATCTCAGGTAGTAGGTGCCATGAGGCATCTCTGGAGGATATGGCTGCTATCTAGAATAGACAGTAGTGGCCAGATGGATCAGTGGTTAATTTCCATATATGGGAGTTTTATTTGGTTTTATATTAGCTCAATGGATTATTTGAGAAAGAGACATCGTTCTCCTTGCTGAGGCTTCTTGCTTGCCACAAATTGATTTTTTTTTAAATCTGTCAGTCAGATTTGCATGCATACATTGATATCATCCATCAGTTTCATCATCTGGGAAAGGAAATGGAAGAGTAAATTATGTGTTGATATGAAGAACATGTCACAATGTAAGACAGCCACCATTACCTCTGGGAAAAGCAACAACATGCTGTGAGAAATAGCACCGGCTCCTTCACTTTTACTAGATGCAGTTGGATACAACATCCGTCTCAAAAATGTGAGTCATATAGCAGTCAGTATGGAGAGACAGCAAGTTCCAGGTCTGATTTTCTGAGCTTCAAATCAGACAGATAGAAGCAAATGCTGTCCCCATCTTCAAAAAGAAACCCAAACAATCTCCACCCAGTCAGCCTGGCATCCATACCAGGAAAGAATCTAAAGTAGATAAATATCCAGACAGTCTGCAAACACGTAGAAAGGAATGCCATGCTCACAAAAAGTCAATATGGGTTTCTGAAGAACAAGTCATGTCAAACTAACCTTACCTCTTTTTCTGATTGAGTCACAAGCTTTGGGAACAAAGGAAATGCTGTGGATGTAGCATGGATTTCAGGAAGGTCTTTGACAAGGTTCCCTGTGAAATTCTCACAAATAAGCTAGTAAACAAGGGGCTAATCAATGGTACTATCAGATGGATTTGTAATTGGCGTTTGGAGGGGATGAACCTTGGATGATGGGAGTTGCAGTCAACCCACATAAAGAGGGCACAGTGAATCCCACCAATAATGGATCTGGACCAAACTTGGCACACAGACCCATTGTGACCAACTTAAAATATAGGTTGGGTTGGGAATTGACTGAGGTTGATGGAAGTTGTAGTCCACACACATCCAGAGAGTGCACTAATGATGGATCTGGATTAACCTGACACACAGACACACATCTCCCCTAATGACCAATAGAAAATACTGGTTTTGGAGGAGATGAACCTTGGATGATGGGAGTTGCAATCAACCCACATAAAGAGAGCACTGTGAATCCTATCAATGATGGATCTGGACCAACCTTGGACCCATCACTGGGGAGAATTGACTTAGTGTCATGGGAGTTATAGTCCACCCACATCCAGAAAGTCAAGTGAGAGGCCATGACAGGCATGTTTCCCAATGGCTGGAGAAGAGAAGGTTAAGAGAGGCCATGACAGCCATGTTTACATATTTGATAGGATGTCATATTGAACATGGAGCCAGTTTGGGAGACTAGGGCACAGAGTGATGGATTCAAATGACAGGAGAAGATATTCCTCCTATACATTAGGAAAAACTTCTTGATGGTGAGAACTGTCTAATAGTGGAATGCACTGCCTTGGAGTCTCCTTCTCTCGAGGTTTGTTAATGGAGACCGAACAGTCATCTGTCCAGACTGCTTAGATTTTACATTGCTGCCTGGCAGGAGATTGGACTGGATGGTCCTTATGGTCTTTTCCAACTCAAGGATTACATAATTATGACCGCCACACAAGATGTTCTTTGCAAAAAAGCTCACTTGTGTGATTTTTGCAAGTCATTTTCTTCTCATTGGGTAGGTTTGAGCAGTAATCCAAGGGACCTGGATTTAATCTAAATACTGATTTTTACTAAATCCCTTTTCTGTACTCCATAATTCGTTGTGATGGTAGAAGGCACACCGTTTCAAAGTTAAACTGGGGATGTTACTGTGTTTAAGCATTTTCTGTTTTAAGCAAACAGTTCTCATCTCCCTTCAACTGTCAGGTTGAAAACAGGGGTTTTCAAATCTCAGATCCTAACCACTTAATGCTGAAAATGAAGGGAGTGGTGCAGCTGTTTGCACCATTATCAGCTTTGCTGAAACTCAGCCAGAGCCTCTTATAATGACTCTTATTGTGCATGTTTGTGCCTGATAACCCCATCTTCAGCTTTCTCCCTGCCCCATCCCCTTTTCTTGTGTTTTGCTTATAGGGTGGAGCAGGAAGCATGGCAATGATCAATGTGGGTTGGGGATTGAGGGAGAGGAAAGGCAAATAGTGGAGGGGAAAAACCAGGACACAAAGGTTCAGGATCTTGGGAGGGATGTCTCACCAAATCTTGCTTTTGAAGCTATTAACTGCAGAGGATATTTAATTTTATTTTATTTCAAACCAGGATACAAAAGTTCAGGTTCTTCGGCAGGATTTCTCAGTGAATCATGCTTTTAAAGAGAGAATAATAAAATAAAACTTCCTGGAGAAAGGAACAGGGCAACCCAGTTTCAAGTAATATAAAATATAGAAAAGGGCCTGGAGAAGAGGACAGGGCAACCTAGTTTTAAGGTCTGATCTGAAACCTCTGTGCGGGAGAGTGCTTCGTTCCCCTCGCTCTTTCATTTCTAAGAGACTTTTCTTGCAGCCAAACTGATAAAGAGTTCACTGGAGGGAAAGCCAAACAACCTGTGGAGCTGTTGAAATGTGCACTTCTGACTCTGTGGGTATAAAACTGGTGCCAAACCACCAATTTTCACCTTCGTCGGGTGCAAACTGTCCGCCGAGAGAGCAAACAGCAAAAGATCCCCTTGAAGCGAAAGGGCAGTCTGGTGGGATTGGGTGAGGCCAAAGCGAGCGGGCGGACCTCTCAGATAGGCTTCCTGGTTGAATTTCCTCCTTGGTTTTGCACCACTTGTGGCCTCTTTTCTAAACAGTCTCCATGAAACACAGTCTATTTTTGTGTTACATTATTCAAAATCTTATTTCTTCTAGGTGCAAGATACACACACAGACTATCATCCGTTTTTATTTATTTATTTATTTTATTGTCAGACCACAATTACTTTTTCTCCCACTAAAGATTAGTGCAGCACTTTCCAAAGATTTCGTGTTGGTGACACACCTTTTAGGCATGCATCATTTTGTAACACAGTAATTGAGTTTTACAAACAAACCGGAGATTCAACCTGTTGGAATTTTAAAATATACTAAACTATTTTGAAGATTTATTTTCATGTCAGGAGCAACTGGAGTTGCTTCTGGAGTGAGAGAATTGGCCGTCTGCAAGGATGTTGCCCAGGGGATGCCCGGATGTTTTGATGTTTTTACCATCCTTGTGGGATGCTTCTCTCATGTCCCCGCATGGAGCTGGAGCTGATAGAGGGAGCTCATCCGCGCTCTCCCCGGGTGGGATTCAAACCTGGCAGCTTGCAGATCAGCAACCCAACCTTCAAGTCACTAGGCTTTTATCCCCTAGGCCACCGGAGGCTCCATTTTGAAGATAAAATGCTGGGTTACTTTCAGTATTTTAAGTGCTGATTAAGCATGAGGATAATGAAACCCTGAAGTTAGGTTTGCATTGGGTGTATGAGATAATGGAACATTAAGTTGCACTAGAGCCCCGAGACACCTTTTCACAAACTACCCTCTCCAGATAATCCAGTAAGTAAAAGTTTATTCAGAGAACAGTATATAAAAAATAAACAAATCTAAAAAGGAGAATCAAAGTTCAAAACGTTATTTCCAAGATAGCCAAGATGCCAAAATCCTTTCAATAGTTATCAGACTCCAAAGGCGCCAATTTTGTATTTATATGCATATTTTTATCAATGTTTAATGTATTTAATTTTAACTGATTGAATTGTTTGTAATATTTTTATATTGTGTTTTATTGTAAGCCGCCCTGAGTCCCCTATGGGTTAGAAGGGCGGGATATAAGTATTGTAATAAATAAACTACAGACTCAAGAATCAACTCACAGATATATCCATAAACATAATAGGATGAATCTAAGGCAGGCAACCACACATGAAACTTGAAATGTTAACAAACTTGAATACATGACTCCAAAAACGTAGGAACGTAGGAACCGAGAGCTGTTCACCTGAATTCAACGTTGCCCTCACAAAGGATTGTACAAAGCAGAAAACCACTTAAAAACCCCAGTCCCTCCCATGACATCAGTCCATACACACCTGCTTTTCATCTTCTTATCTCTAAGCCGCTGGGAAAAGTGAGTCTGTCTCTGTCCTATGCTCTGCTTCCCAAGTTCCAAGCACCTTGATCTGAACAAACATTTGTCTCCCACATTTCTCTCAGCTTTTGGCAGATTCTCATGAGAACTGATATCGCTTTCTCCAGTCTCGTGGGAACTGCCAGGAGATTCCAAAACAGCTCTCTCCAGGCCACTTCTATCCTTCTCTGGGCCCTCCGAATCTATCCCAGCATTCCCTTTCTCATCTTCTGAGCACTCAGAATCTGACCAGGTTATAACACATTGCATCATGCAAGTGTATATATATATATAAGAACACCAACAGAATAAGTTGGTGTTGGATGATGTATGGTGAATTGGAGGATTCTGGAGATAGCAGTGAATACTGTAAATAGCTACAACAAAAGATAAAGCCTTCCTGGGAAAGAAGCTCCTGCGTCTTCTTGTTTATTGCAAGTATTGCTCGTACTATAAACAGTATTTAATACTACTCGGAGGTTTGAACTGAGAAACTCTGCTTCAAGTTGAAGAAATACCTGACATACTAACACCTTATAAGAGATATGGACATATACATAAGCTGTCATAATGGCATGTATGGACACACATGGAAACATGTCATTGAAAATTTTAAAAATACATGATTTATTGCTTATTTCACAATCTCAGAGGTTTCTCCTTATGTTTGTGTGACACACCTACGCACTGAGGCCAACACACCAACATGTCACAACACACACTTGAGAAAGCTCTGGATTGGTGACTAAACGTTTTGTTAAACACTCCCTCTGCCAGACTGCACTGCTATTCTACTACTAAATCATTTTTCCTCTAAAGATGGTTTGTCAAAAATTTAGAACATGGTAGCATTCAACTATAAGAATGAATGCCACTTGACTTTAGTGGTTCCACAGCTCATATAGGTCTTCTCTGTGTTGTGTTTTAATAAGAGACCAGAGGTATCTTCTCAAACTTATCACACATTTGCTTTTTTAATAATCCATGAAAATAGTGTGCATAACTCCCATAGGGTTGGTTTTGAGGGACTAGAGAGAACACCTCTCTAGGTATCTCCAGTTCCTTCAGCATAACTGTATGGTCAACCTCTGGTATCCTCTCAGGTTAAAGAAATATGAGTTTTTAATTTATACTTCTCCTATAATTGTGTGTGTGGATGGATGGGGGGGGGGGGTACCATTAACCCCAGCAAATGTGGAAGGCCAACTGTACTGTGTGGTAGAGTTCAGCTGTATGTAACTTCACTAACCGTAGAGGCCATTGCCATCAAACCCATTTCAACTTCAGAAGACAATTTTGAAACGTGCATAGAATATACTAGAGAAAGAGAGAGAGTGGGTTTTGCGTTTTGCGGTGCTCTCCTTTTTAAACTCTGCTTTTACTAGACTTCATAATTGGAGAACGATCGATTTTTATTTTTCCCCCGCCCGTGTTTCCCCACAATGCTGCAATTGTTCAAGTGGCTGCTCATTTGGAACGATTGAATTGCCTGTTGCTAGAACATTATGTGATTTAGATTGTTGTCCTGTGAAGCTTGTATAAAGTTAATAACCTGCACTACTTCTCAAGGTCTGGAATGTAGCTGTCGGCTAAAAGTATATCAGTTTTGGGCCAGTTGCTGCCTTCTACTGGGTGGAAACAGCGTTTATATCTGGACATCATCCCTAGTAGAGGTAGTCCAGCATGGGCATCGGGGTGACCTTTATATAAATGAAGTGTAGAATTTGGTTCTGTATCTAGTTCTTGCATTTGCATGAACAAAGGCTAACACTAAATTGCATTCTTCGGTCATTATGACAAGCCATGATAGTTAATCCATAGTTAATCCATCTGCTTCCCCAGGGCTGTTCCAATACTTATCTTGCCATCTGATGCTGTGTTGAGTTAATGTTGGGCTCGTTCAGGCATGGACCAACTTGGGTCCTCCAGGTGTTTTGGACTTCAACTCTCACAATTGTGGGAGTTGAAGTCCAAAACACCTGGAGGGAGAGCCAAAGTTTGCCTATGCCTGAGCTGGTTGAAGGCCTACCAGTTGCAATATATTCCATATAAAGCAATTTCTATAGTTTGGCTGTATTCCACTTCTGCTGGTAGTCTTCTCATTGCAGACAGAATGGGATATTGGACTTCCCAATTGCTCTCTTGTCTGTTTTGCATTTGGTGATGGATGGGTTTTTTTCTGAGCAGAGGCAGATGGCAACTCCTCTTCCTCATTGGCTGCCTGATTAAGAAGCTGCTTTTCCTGCAACTCTGTCCTCCTTACAGGATGATCAAATAATTGCAGGAGGAGAGAGTACACTCTTCCACATTTGAAAAAGTGGGGAAATTGCAAATTAAAAACCTACTGTTTCTTTTCTATCTGAGAGAAAACCTTCCTGTGAATCTATAAGTCTTCCAGAGTGAGTTGTCGAAGGCTTTCATGGCCGGAATTACTAGGTTGCTGTGAGTTTTCCAGGCTGTATGGCCATGTTCTAGAAGCATTCTGTCCTGACGATTGGCCCATGTCTATGGCAGGCATCCTCAGAGGTTATGAGGTCTGTTGGAAACTAGGCAAGTGGTGTTTATAGATCTGTGGAAGGTCCAGGGTGGACAAAAGAACTCTTGTCTGTTAATGGTGCAATTGGCCACCTTGGTTAGTATTGAATGGCCTTGCAGCTTCAAATCTTGGCTGCTTCCTGCCTGGAGGAATTCTTTGTTGGGAGGTGCTAGCTGGCCCTGATTGTTTTCTGTCCTTAATTCCCCTATTTTCTGAGTGTTGTTCTTTATTTACTGTCCTGATTTTAGAGGGTTTTTTAAATACTGGAAGACAGATCTTGTTGATTTTCATGGTTTCCTCCTTTCTGTTGAAACTGTCCACATGCTTGTGGATTTCAGTGGCTTCTCTGTATAGTCTGACATGGTGGTTGTTATCGTGGCCCAGCATTTCTGTCTTCTCAAATAATATGCTGTGTCCAGGTTGGTTCATCAAGTTCTTTGCTATGGCTGCCTTCTCTGGTTGAGTTAGTTTCCAGGGCCTTTCATGCTCCTTGATTCGTGTCTGGGCAATGCTGCTGCATTTGGTGGTCCCTATGTAGATTTGTCCACAGCTGCATGATATACAGTAGATTCCTACAGAGGTGAGAGGATCCTTCTTGTCCTTTGCTGAAGATAGCATTTGTTGGATATTCCTTGCTTCATCCCTATGGAAATGAATATATATACAGTAGAGTCTCACTTATCCAAGCCTCACTTATCGAAGTTTCTGGATCATCCAAGCCATTTTTGTAGTCAATGTTTTCAATACATCGTGATATTTTGGTGCTAAATTCGTAAATACAGTAATTACAGCATAGCATTACTGCGTATTGAACAGCTTTTTCTGTCAAATTTGTTGTCTAACATTATGTTTTGGTGCTTCATTTGTAAAATCATAACCTAATTTGATGTTTAATAGGCTTTTCCTTAATCCCTCCTTATTATCCAAGATATTCGCTTATCCAATATTCTGTTGGCCTATTTAGCTTGGATAAGTGAGACTCTACTGTATATGTATATACCATACGAGCAGTATTGGTATATACATATAAATGCATTAAAAGGCACATAGGCTAGAGATGGGAATGAGAACAAGGAGATTAATTGTGAGAAAAGCCCCACCGACCTGTCTGCTAAAGTCCCTTCCAAACCTGCTATTTGTCTGGATTAGACTAGTGTTTCATGCCCCCCTTAAAAGCCAACTATATGCAGTGGGTCCTTGGTGTCAGGTTTGGTTTGGTCCCAGGGCACCACATGGATACCGAAATCCATGGATGCTCAAGTCCCATTATATCCATATACGTCATAGGAAAATTATGTCCCTTTATAAAATGACAAAATTGAGGTTTGCTTTTTGAACATAGTGTTTATTATTTTCAAGTTGTGGATGGGAAAACCTGTGGTTGCAGAATCCATGGATAACATTGAAAGTTTAAGTTTTGACCGTGTTTTTCATCCAATGACCAATTGTATTTGACTTTGCCAAAAAAGTTGGGTGCCACTTATCGCTGACATGACTTTGGGATTTAAGAACTTTCAGTTTCCAGGCTACAGTCTCTACGATATGCAGATTAACAGTGTCTCTGTGTGCAGATTAACTACAGTATCTGTATGTGGATTAACAGTGTTTTGAGCTTTTGACTTTCCCCCCACCGCACACAGCAGAGATACTGATGGCTAATCCCACCCTACTTATGTCCAAAGTTAAAGGCTACCAAACACTTCTTGCCTCACCCCTATGGGAAAGCATTATCTCCTCTGCCATTGCATTGTTTACAGAAAGAACGCTAGAAAATGCCTGCTTGTTGTCACCTTTTCCTCTGTTTCGGTAAACTGCCACTGACTTCCCTCTTTTGCAGCAGTTTTTTAAAAATAATCTTAATTACTGGCACTGCAAAATTCCCAGGCTGAGAGTTAATTCAGTACAGCTTGTCTGAGCGAGCTGAAAGAACCAACATGTTTCTTAGATTAGTAAGGTCATACAATAGGATGCCTCTTTTTAAAACTGTTCAGAGAAGGAGACCCCATCCACCTCTCTAGGCATTGGTTGCATTGCTCAATAGTTCTTACAATCAAGAAGTTCCTTATTGAAATCTGTCCTCCTGCAACTATAATAATAGTGGTAGTGATGATGATGATGATGATGATGATGATAATTCATCTTAATAATTGTATTTGTTATCTGCGGCTCGAGGTGGGGTACAACATGGTCAAAGAACCACAACACCATTGAAATACATATTACAAAACATACAGAAGACCAACTTTAATAAAATGCATGTTAAAATGCACAGTTTAAAATTGACTGGGTAGGCCTTCAGTTGTCTCTTAAAGCTACTTTGAATCTCCTTGTGAGAGAAAAAGTGGGGTATAAATATTTTCTTTGTAAATATTAGTGTAAATAACGTCTTTAGTGCCGCTGGGTTCAGCAGATAAGATCGACTGTTGTTATCGTTCTTTGTCGGTGCCACTTTTGTCATTGCAGAGTGGTCTGACGGATGAGCAGAAGGTGAGATCTGACTCATCAATCAGTCAGGATGCCGGTTTCCTGACAAAATACACATAACAACAACAACAATAATAATATTCCGGGCGCTGATTTAGCTGTGGAAGCTCTTCCAGCAGGTCATTCTACAATCTTGGGGTTACCGATGAAAAGGACCTCTGGGTGTTGGTTTTGGGTGGCTGGAGTAAACGTCCCTCAGAAGATCTAAATATATCTTAAGGGGCCATGGGTTGTAGGGGAAAAGGCCATCCTGTAGGTCACCTGGACCCAAAGCATGTAGGGCTTTAAAGGTCAAAACCAACACTTTGTACTTTGCCCAAAACGAATTGGCAACTAGTGGAGTGAATTCAATACCGGTGTAATATGCTCACTCCTGGATGTTCCTGTAATTGGTCTGGCTGCCGTGTTGTTAATTAATTGGAGTTTCAGACCAACTTTGAGGTGACCAACAAGTGCACTACCATTAGCCAAAGCTGATAATAAATGCTCCTGACCATTGCATCCCCGTGGGTTGACATTGGAGAAATGGATCGAGGAGCACTTACAAGCTGTGAACATAGTCATTCAGGGGGAATATGACCCCATCTGCCCTCTAGGGCAGGAGGCAACAAACCTGCCCCTCATCCATATGACAGCCCTTGAAATGTTTAAAGACTGCAGTCATGTCACCCCTCAGTCTTCTTTTCACCAAGTTGAACATGCCTGGCTCCTTCAACCTCTCATATGTTTTGTTTTCCATACCTGTTATCGTCCTTAATGCTCTTCTTTGACCCTGCTCCCACCACATCCTTTTAAAGTGAGATACCTGGAACTGAATGCAGTAGAATATAGTGGACTATTCCCTTGGCCTGGCCCTCTATTAATACGGACTAAAATAGCATTTGCCTTCTTTTGCCATTGCTTCACACTTTTGCATGTGCACGAAGTAGATGCTGAGCCATGTATTTCCCCATACTATGCCTATATATTTGTTTTTTGTGTTCTATGTGTAGAACTTTTCATTTGTCTCTGTTGGAATTAATTTTATTAATTTCTGTCCAGTTTTCTAGTTTGGTTGAGTCTTTCTGAATTGTGTTCCTGTCTTCCAATGTGTTAGCCATTTCTTCCAGTTTTGCATCATTTCCTGGCATCTGGGCTGTGGCTATGCAAAGTTCTAAAGTGAGAGTCCAAAGACTTCAATCTATCCCTTCTCCCCAAATACTCAAATGGGGAACTAGAAGTAGTTACCATATAGGTAAAGAAGACAAGTCTCTAAAGATGTATATGCTTGAAGATGCAGAGTGTGGATGGGAATGAAGACTTACCAAAAGCTTTCTTCTAACTTGGGTGTAGTCTGAATCACAAAAGAAGCTTTAGTTCAGTGAGAAAGTGTTCGTCTAGCCTAGCCTTTTCAAGCTTTTAATCCTAAAAGAACTCTTGAAATAATTTCCAGCTCTCAAGGACACCTACATAAAGATTCTTAGATCTACAGCTCAAAGGAAGTATTTTTAATTCACTGTTTCTTGTGGAACATTTCAGTTTTGGGGAAACATGATTGAAAAAAACCTTGGCCTAGAATGAATGAATTAGAAGAGACTAAATAAAATCACTCAGAACAGAAGGCCATCCAGACTCTGTTGCAGAATCTCCAGAAAAGGAGACTCCAACAGACGCCCAGGCAGCATATTTCAGTGGAACAGTTCTTACCATCAAGAAGTTCTTCCTAAGGTTTAAATGGAATCTCTTTTCTGGAGTTTGAATCAGGGACTCCATGTCCTGGTCTTTGGAGCAGCAGAAAACAAGCTTGCTCCCTCCTCAACGTGGCATCTTTTCAGATACTTAGACCTGGCTGTCATGTCCCCTCTTGACCTTCACTTCTCCAGATCAAACATATCCACCTTTCTAAGGGTCTCCTCAGAGTGATGCATGGTTTCCAAACCCGTTTAGTGTTTCCATAGTACCTGTGCACTTCCCTATTTTCAGAGTTGGGTTTGTTTCTCTTTTGATATGTCAAGGTGCAGAATGGATGGATGGGCAAGAATTACACCTTCAACACTGCCATGTTTACTAGCACATCCTGTCTATTGGTACATGAAGATCACAAAGTCCTGCTAAGCCCAGTGTTTAGGATCTGAGGTAGAGAAGCATATGGTGCCTCCCAGGAACACGAGTGAAAGCATGTATTGCCTAAAGCCATTCCAGTTATTTTGGCACAGAAGATAGAAATCCTACAAGCCCTTCTCTCCACCAGTAGAAATAGAATAGTAATTGGTTGGCTGTTCATAGCTCTGAATTTACTATCCTTGGTGGCCTCCTCATGTTGCCTTATGGTTTCTGCTGCACATCTTGTAGGACGTTTGGAGGATGTCCTGCTTAAAAAGGAGCATGGCTATGGGGTAAATTGATCCTTCACCCCATTAGAAGCAGTTTGAGTACAGAGCTTAACTTGATCTCTGGCTAAGAACATGAAATGCTGAGGCCAGGGACCATCCGCCTGCCTCGGCTCAAGGGGTAATTGGTCTGACTTAGTCTGGCATGTAATTAAATTTATATCACGAGTCTATTCCTGCATAGAACGTGGCAGCGTAATCCCCAAGACAATGAAAGAAGAAGTGAACAAGGGGGAGATGTAGGCGGCATAACAAAGATAACCCAGTCAAGTCCTTTAAAAGGTTTTGAAAACTAGGAAGGGATTTCGGCTACTTTTAAAAGGAGAGTGATAACAAAGAGGTATCACAATGGAGAACGTTTCTCAACATTGCCATGTTTATTTGTTTTATTTATATCACATCCTCCAGCACAACCTTATGGGCAACATCTGGAGTCATCCTGGAGGACCTGGAGATGCCTAGAGAATTTTTTTAACAAAATGTGCAAATAATCAAATCTGCACAAATTAACCCCACAGATGTGGAGAGGCAACTGTATAACCTGTAAAGCTATAATCATAGGATCACAGAGTTGGACGGGGCCACAAGCACCAAAGTCCATCCTCTGGATTGTACAGAAATCTATAGCTAAACCTACCAGCACAATGCCTTTGCTACAAATCTTTAAAACCTTTGACTGTTTGTTTACTTGCTTTATGATTTTAGCCTCCAAGCATTAAATGTCTAAGTGCCTAAAAATAAATGAAAATCAGTAGTCTGTGCAAGTTATATAAAAGCAGAACTTCTGAGAGATATGATCTAAAAAGGTAATGTGTCCAAACCCTGGCTTATGACAGTTGCAAGCTTAGATATCTAATTTGTTTACCAGCTTCACAGAAGAAAAAGTCTAATTTTGTGATCAATGGTAGTAGATGGATTCTTCTCTCAAGAGTGTAGTCTTCCACGGACGGGCTTTGAGTCTGGGAAATAGAGACACTTCTCAGTCTGGCAGAGCCAGACTCCAGATTCTGCAAGATGCATCTATATATGTTCAGAAGACAATCTTAGGTCAATGTATGGGGCAGGGAGTAGGAGGATTCCAGAGAAACACATCCTGTTGAGACAGAAGATAGGAAGATGCTTCAAAAGGTCACCACTTCTGCACAGAGAATCATTGGTTGCCCTCTCCCCTCTTTGGAAGAACTTTATAGTTCCCTCAGCCTTAAGAAAGCTCAGAGCATTCTCAGGGATCCATCTCACCTAGCATATTCTTTTTTAAAAATTCTTGCCAACTGGCAGACTGTATGGGGTGACAAAGGCAAGATCAAACAGACTGAGAGGCAGCTTTTGTCCTAGAGCTGTAACTATATTGAACTCCATGGTTTCACATTGTTGTGGCATTGGGGGCTGTGCGGAGGTGGAGGGAGTGTGGAGGGATGAGTGTGTTGTTTTGTGGTGTGTGCTGCGGAAGGCATTTAATTTTGTTGTACAATGACAATAAAGTTATTCTAAGTTCTAAGATCATGTTCTAGAGCAGTGGTTCTCAACCTGTGGGTCCCCTGGTGTTTTGACCCTCCTCCTGCCTTAAAGATGAAGGAATACACAGAAACGGATTAACTTTGACCATTTTATACACATCTGATCTTGGTGTTACCTCTTTAGGTCTGAAGAGAATGCTTACTAGTGACCAAGTTTTGACTGAGATTTCCAATTTGATTTTTGTGACTTTGCTATGGCCGTATAGATGTTTGTATGTGTTGCAGTGGTTCTTAACCTGTGGGTCCCCAGGTGTTTTGGCCAACAACTCCCAGAAATCCCAGCTAGTTAGGATTTCTGGGAGTTGAAGGCCAGAATATCTGGGGACCCACAGGTTGAGAACCACTGTTCTACAGGGCCAGGTTACTTCTTGAACATGAGCCATTGTTGTGTGCCTTCAAGCGTGCCTTCCTGACATATGGGGATCCTAAGGTGATCGCAGGGTTTTCTGACACTGAAAGTTCCCATGACTGATTACCTACTCAGTTTCTCTGAAGCAAGATGCTACATCTATAAGATATTCATTCCTTCAATATAAAGCAGTCTTATTTATTGGAAACCACAACAATTAGATACTGGCAACTCAGTTATGAATTCTGCAGACCCATTGTTGCTTGTCCTATTCTGAGTTGGTTTTCTGTTCAGCTCTTTCATAATATTCAGATGCTGTCAACATCTCCCACCTTTAACATCCATCCTTCCAATACGCAGCAATTTGACCAGTGGGTTTTCATGGCTGAGTTTGGATTTGAGCCTGGTCTCCAGATCTTCGTCCAACAACTCAAACCACTACACTTCTGCTGGCTCTTGAACATTGGCTGACTAGGCTCCAAAATTAATTTACATGCCAGTTCAGGGGGTTCCCT
The DNA here is from genome assembly GCF_035594765.1 of Anolis carolinensis. NCBI lineage: Eukaryota > Metazoa > Chordata > Lepidosauria > Squamata > Anolidae > Anolis > Anolis carolinensis. The sequence continues at coordinate 4,835,791 of NC_085841.1, forward strand.
AAGAATATAAGAAGCCTGCTGATAGCAGAGCAAAGGTCATTTCCAGACACGGGTCTCTAACTTCTCCATTCAAACCAGATTCTGGAACATGCTGCCCACAGCTTCCTATTAACACCCCCATATGCACAAACGCCTCCTTAATTTATTGGGCAGCATTTATTGAGCAAATAATGGCTGTTAGCGATTTCACAAGGATAGTTGTTGGATCAACTTGGGAGTTATGAAAGCCCAACCAGGAGTGCTTTGTGTGTACGAGCAAGTTGACTCATCTTTCCCGTCACTTTGTACCAGGAGAAGAATATCCAGGTCTAATTTTAAAAGGCAAGAACATTTTGTCACCTGGGTATTTCATGTCTTTTGTGCCTGGCTTTGAAGGCTATTATATAAAATTAGCTTGTTGCTCGGAGCCAGCGGATATTAGCGCTCTATTAGGAGAACTGACTTTAAAGCCCTTTAATGATTTGCTGATGGACTCTTACTTAAAGTCTGAGGTGCAAGGCAGAAAATGAAAGGCTAATGGGCTGAGATAGCTGCTAGACGGAGCAGCAAAATTACTCAGGCTTTTGGCGGCTTTCTGGCTCTCTTTGGCTTCAGATATGCCCTTCTACTGCTGTTTATTGGATTCTGGCATCCTATGGCTTCCGGTAGGGGTAGGTAGCTGCAAATGGGATGGCGGTTTGGGCAGTTTTTCATCCTCATCCTCCCAGCAGTTTGCACCATTGTTGGAAGTGGCGTCATTCAATTCTGTTTTCATTTTTGCTGCAGTTTTGGGTTTTTAAATAAGCGTTTGGGATAATATAGTGTGTGCAGGGCTTGTAGAGCCCTAGCTGCTGTGTTTCATAGCCTGTTGTTTTGAGTGAAAACTTCCCAGTTTTAAAAATTGGAGAGGGCATTGAAAGAGCTTCAGTGGCCTCATATAGGACCCCAATGGGATATCTTTGGCTTAGAATCTTCCTTTGGACTAGATATAGTTGACTCCTATGAGACCTTTCATAGGAATTGTTGTTGTTGTCTTCCAATGACTTTTGACTTATGACGTTTCTATCTTTTAAATTGAGTCTTAACATGCATGGACTGTCCAAAGTCATCCACTGGGCTTTCACAACTGGATGGGAACCCGAACCTTGTATTCCAAAGCCATAGTCCAACATTCAATCCACCAGATCCTTATAAGAATACCACCTATCTAAGGCCTAGGATGGTTTCCATGCATTTCTAAACCCAAAATATATAATATAAATTTTGGAGCTATATCCAACTTCTCCTTATCCAGTTGGTCTTAGAGAACGGGGCAACTAGTGGCTATTCCAGGCATGGCCAAAGTTCAGTCCTCCAGGAGTTTTTGACTTCAACTCCCACAATTCCTAACAGCCTACCAACTGCTAGGAATTGTGGGAGTTGGAGTCCAAAACACCTGGAGGGCCCAAATTTGACCATGCCTGGGCTATTCAGTCTGATAGCCATGGGGTTGTTGTATGTTTTCTGGGCAGTATGGCCATGTTCCAGAAGTATTCTCTCCTGACGTTTCGCCCACATCTATGGCAGGCATCCTCAGAGGTTGTGAGATATCTTTTCTCTTGCAGTTTGAATCCAATGCAGCAGAAAACACTATACTTCACTACCTCTGAGGATGCCTGCCGTAGATGTGGGCGAAACGTCAGGAGATAATATTTCTGGAACAAGGCCATACAGCCCAGAAAACATACAACAATTCTGTGATCCCGACCATGAAAGCCTTCGACAACACACTGATATCCATGTATTAACCTGCAGTATCTCTTTCTTTGAATTAATGAAGGGCATAAATGGAAAAGTGGTTCCCACCTGGGAGCCACTGGAAGAAGATAAAGCTGGGATAGAGGTCTTATTCTGATCTGAAAGTATTTTTTATTATATTAGTTTTTCACCATTTTATGTGTAGCATATTGCTATACCAAGAAACAGCAATCCCCAAAAGGAGAGTTTAAATGCAGCAATGAGAGTTGTGCAAGCCTTCAAATGTTACTGAACTGCAACTCACAACATTCCTCACCATTGCCTGTGCTGACTGTGGATGCTGAGAATGATAGTGCAACTCCATTTGGATTACCATACAATTCCCATGCTTTATTTAATCCCTTCGGCCTTCTGAGAAGATACTGTTATACCCAGGAGTAAAATCGTGAGAAGGAAAACCCATCTCTTGCCTCAATTTTGTGCCATCTCGTGTCTGCTCAGTATCTCTCCATCTGGTTTTCTTTGGCCCTGTTGTATTGTTTTTCACTCACCATACGGTTGTGAAGAGAGAAAGAAAACAATACATTTGCACAGTTTATATTGGCTTCAGTGCCCCTGTCCCAAGGGCTTTGTGAGGGAACACAACAATAAAACTGATACACAACATGGCTCTGAATTTTAACTGGAGCTGTTTTAAACTCGGCGTCCCAACATTCAGCCGAAAGAAGAGCTTGTTAACTTATGGCTTTGCTGACATTTCTTTGGAGATCTTGTCTCAAAGGAAGCCCAATGGTCTTAACTCTTCAGAGCTGCTGGATGTGTTTTAAGGAAATGGGAGAGAACAGAATGCAGTCTCTGCTTCCTAATCTCTCAGTGTCTGAAGTTATACAGATAAAATATCTTGTGGAATTTGAAGGCAGGCTTCTGGTAGACCACTTCTGCATTTTAAATGCCACACATTCTTTTTCATGTGTGGTGCCAAGAGCTGATAGAAACAGGGTCGTGCCAATGGTGAGTCCAGGACCATGAAGAGCACGTAAAAGGTATCAGAAGCACAATTCATTAACATCTGTAAATACATACTTTTTCCATTTCTGTCATCCTCCTTGAGTATTTTAGGCTTCTTACAGTGTGTACTCATCACTCCTGTTCATGAAATGAAAGCAAAACCATGAACAGAAGCAAGTAGATAATGTGAGGGGCAGAATAGCAAACTTAAGCCATGTGCCATGGAATCCTCTGTAGTGAAGTGGTCCATCTTTTGCTAGTTCTTCCTATTTTCTTTTCTGGGGTAGGATCATAGCCTCCGATGATAGTAACAATACTGAAGGATTTTGTTGTGGTGTGCTTTCAAGTCATTCCTTACTTCTGACAACACTAAGGTGAACCTATCACACGGGACTGGGAGTATCCAAGGTTTCCTTGGCAGAATTCCTATTCCAGGTGTCCTAAAATCCCAGCTGTCCAGCTGTTTGGGTTTCCAACTCCCAGAATATTCAATTGCTGAAGAATTTAGCAGGAAAACTCATATAGGAAGTGTTGCACCTCACGTTAGTTTCATCTTGCTGAACACACCAGGCTGTACACAGATTGATGTCTTTTGTAGTTTATTAGGAAATAGGAAATAAATAGTTCTTAAAAAGCAAAAGTAAAGATCCAAAAGATTGTTGCAAAACCAAGGCTACAAAGAATAATCCAAGAAAACATTAGGCATAAAACAAGGTTCCATTAATACATGACAAAGTCCCATGAACTTGAATACAAGATAATCCGAGAAAGCAAAAGCTGGTTCTTGCCCCAAACGAGACGTTGCTTTTGACAAAGGCTTCTCTCTCAGCACACCCTTTAATATTCCCTGCCTAGCATGAACACATTTCTTTGGCCTCTGACCTCTTTCTTGTTTGCTATTCTAATACTCCTGCGAACTCGAAATTCCAAACGGCCAGCTCGATCCAGAGATTCCGTTTCGTCAAGGCCAGACAGCTTGTTAGAAGCAGCCTCTGTCTGTATGCTATCTAACTGGGAGCTGTCCTCCCTTTGCACCTGGCTAGCTTCAGTATCATCTCCAGTACCATCAACACCATTCCCTGCTGTGGGAATGCCTTCCTGCTCCTCATCTCTCACAGCAGGGACACTCTGAACCTGAATCCCATAATTCCCACCAGAGTCATCTGGAACCTGAATCCCACAATCCCCATCAGAGTCATCCAGCTGAGTCACAACAAGAAGAGGTGATCTTTTGGATATCCTAGTCCCAAGCCAGTTAGGTCAAACTTCACTCTGAATACATTGGGCAGTTTTGGGCACGCACCACAGTTCATAAGGGATACTGACAAGCTGTAATGTATCCTGTGGGATTTTTGTCTTTTTGCTGGAACACATGGCAGGCTACGTCTTCAGCAAGTGCAAATGGGTTGCTTTGCTGGAAGAAAAGATCCAGCAACTGGATGGAGGCCCAACTCGCTACACTTAAGGACATTGGGGAGCTTGAGTTCTTCTTGGACACAGCCCAGCAGACTGTTTTAGATGCACAATGCACATTGGATGAACATGCAGAGGATAGATAGCTATGAGGAGGTCACTTCCAATGCGGAGGTGGAATGTGACACATAGAAGGAGAACCAGGTATCGCTCTGTGAATTTGGAGTTACACAATTGATTTGAAGTTCTCTACCCAGTCAGAGATGATGAGGAACTAGAACATGTTGGTGAAGATGAGAGGTTCCTGGGTACAACTGAGTAGACTGTCCTTGATGAATGCATGTGGGATGTCTCTGAGGAGGATGCCAGTTTGCAAACACAGAGTCTGGAGTTATAGAATTGATGAGAAGCTATCTCCCCAATCATAGATGATGTAGAACACAAACACAGTGGGGAAGATGAAGGATTCTTGGACACAGCTGAGTGAATTGTCCTAGATCAGCGGTTCTCAATCTGTGGGTCCTCAAGTGTTTTGGCCTTCAACTCCCAGAAATCCTAACAGCTGGTAAACTAGCTGGGAATTCTGTAGGCAGAAACACCTGGGGACCCACAGGTTGAGAACCACTGTCCTAGATGAATACATGTGGGATGTCTCTGAGGAGGAGGCCACTTTTGAGCTACAGAATACATCCAAAAGACAGAGGTGATCATAGCTGTAACAACTTCAAAAGGAAATGTTGGGTCCAAGCATACCTCTAGTACAAGACGACATCCAATCTATCTTTTTAAATCATTCTGAGAAAGCCCGATGTCCAATTTGTATCGCATCCTCAGAAAAGCATCTCTTTGAAAATAAGAATTCTTCAGTCATTTACTGACTGAGATTCCAAGGTTACAAAAGAACATTTGGTTTTAATGATTATACATCAAAGCCCAGTTGCTTGGTAACACACTTTTAAGTTTGAGGTCAGTTAGATCAGTGGAAATGGTTGGGTAGCCCTAGGAGAAAAGGCTCCAGGGAAGGCACCGGCCCTTAAGAAAAGGGGGGGGGGGGAATAGATCAATTGCTTTCTTCCTCCATTCAGAAAAAGAGTGCAGAAGGTTCACCGGTGTGTCACAACAGGAGTCCTTCACACATGATTCCACCTTAACAATCATGGGTCCTTCCTGTGGATTCTCTCGATTTTGATGTGTAGTGGACTTCTCTGGCTGAGAATGCAACAATGCAAATCTCAGGATGCCATAGGATGGAACCATGATAGTTACAGCGAAATAATATCCTTATACAGGCAGTCCCCAAGTTACAACCAAGGTGGGTTCTGTAGATTTGTTCTTAAGTTGAATTTAAGTTGGAACAGATACATTTTAAAGTGTAGCTCCAGCCAAATATATATGGAGTAGCATAGGAAAGGGTTAACATCCCTGTGGAGTTTGTTATGCTGTCTATGCTCCTTTTCAGAAGATTTCACCTCACTTTTTGTCCCTCGGACAATTGGAGTTCAAACATTTTGGCTTGTTGTGGAAACAGAGATTATTGACAAAGCTTCAATGAAGATGATAATAACTTCCAGGAGTGGATTTTCCTTCCACAGGGGAGATTTCTCTCACTTCCTGTTCTCTCACCTCCATTCTTAACTTGCTTGTAAGTCAGATATTATAATTGGATGACTGCTTGTAGTTCTACAATGCGTTGCTATTGAGAAAACCCTCCTTGCACTGGCATCTGCTGTGGGGGTGGCAGATGCAGTACAACCCCCATATTTATGGAATAGATATATGCAGCTTATGCCGTTTCATTGTTCACTTTGGACCACCTGTTCAAGAGACACCTCCTCTTGATATCTCCAGCATTCATCTCAATTAAGATAATCTGCTATTATTGTACTATGTGCAAAGTCCGGGAATATATCTCCTGCAAATATGGTGTTAGGGATTCCTCTTCTTCAGAAGAGGAAGGGGAGCAGGAAAGTGTTCATGAATTTGAGGGTGAGTTAGAATCTGAGGAGGAGATTTTTCAAGTACTCACATTTCAGGAGAGGTGAAAGGAAACAGAGCAGAGACGTCGTTCAGCTAGAATAGCTGCCAGAAATGCAGCTGAGTAATTGGGAACTGCCCTAGCAGCTGTGAGGGGACTCAGGGCTATAAAGCAGAAGCAGGTGCAGCCAGCTCTTGCTGGTAACAAACCGATTCTAATGCCTAAGCCTTCGCTCCCCTTGTGCCTGCTTCAAGTCTGCATCTGGGAAACTGCTCCTAAGGATGTATTGCTGTTTCTTTGTCTGAAGTAAGACTGATATTTGATTTGGGAATGTATCAGAGACTAAGAACTGTGTCTGCCCTAATACTTCCTTGCTTTCTTTTGCATTATTCCATGGAGTGTTTTGCTAAAGAAAAGCAGTTTTCATTTACTTATCACATTGTTTTAAGGCTGTTCTTGAAAGACGAAGCAGGATAAATGGGGATGTTCCTAGATAGTTTCTAGATTCTCTTAGCCAGTCCTCTACATTTAAGATGATAGAGCAGGCATGGGCCAATTTGGGCCCTCCAGGTGTTTTGAACTTCAACTTCTACCATTCATAACAGCGTACCGGCTGTAGGAATGGTGAGAGTTGAAGTCCAAAACACTTGGAGGGCCCAAGTTGGCCTATGCTTGTGATAGAAGTATGTTTAGCCTCTTTCTTGCTTGTCCAAAAATATCTCCTTCTGTAGGTCTGTAGGATGCATTGGGTTTGTACCGGCTGAGGAAGAAAGTGCCGAACCCCCTGTGGCTGCCGTTTCCTAAGCACCCTGCAAATCTCGGTGCATCTTTGTGACATGAAACATGTCACCGCGTTATGAGATCTGGCATCTTGTGACTGGTAAATTCTCCGAGGGCTCCTTCTAAATCTCGACTGCGCAGCTTTCTGTTTGAGATTAGTTGCATAAAGCAATTTCATGTCCAAAAGCTGTTCCTGTCCACAGCGATACAAGCATAAAAAGAGACACTCTTTTATCCCCATCCTGAGTGTAGAAACAGATAATGAAAATAGAGAGAGAGAAAGAGCGAGAAAGAAGAGGTTCGGGCAAAATGCTTTGAGCAAGGAGAGGGAACGGATCGGAGCTCTTACACAAAAGAGCTTTAAAATATTTCTACTCCCTCTCTTGAATGATAGGATTTCCAAGTAAGATGGCTTAGAAGAACCGAATTGAAAATGGCCCCAATAAAGCTGATAGAAAGCACTACATTCCGGGAGCAATTGAGTCTTCAAAAGCCATTTAAAACATCAAGTCACAAAGAATGATTATTGAAAAGGAATTAAAAGCCTTGATACACACACACACCAAGTGCTTGAATATCAGGCAGAATTATAAGTTGGACACAATGGTTACATGGGCTCAAAACATAGGCCAAGAGAGCAAAATGGCCCAATGGCAAAAGACATGGAAGAGCGGAATGAAGTACACAGCATGTCAAAACCTAAAAGAAAATGTCTACAAAATGCATCTGCAATGGTCTCTCCCTCCAGAGAAGTTATCAAAGATGTACAATTGCACTGACAAATGTTGGAAATGTGGGAAAGAAAAGGGCACATTTTACCACATGTGGTGGTCATGCCACAAAGTAAACAACTATTGGAAACAGATACATGGATTTCTCGAGAAGACATTAAACAAAAATTTCAAAATGGCACCACAAATGTAGCTTTTGAACTTGCCCAATAAAGAACTAGAAAAGAAATTCGGAAAAAAATTTGTTTTACATGACAGTGGCGGCTCGAATAGTATACACTAGATATTGGAAAAATCTCAGCGGTACCTCCCTTAGAAGAGTGGGGAAAATACATTACAGATTTGCTGATAATGGATAAAATAATTGTACTCTTAAGAGGAGAACCTCTAGAGAACTTTGTTAACAGACGGCAACCAGTGACCCAACATCTCAATGTAAAATTAAACTAAAAATGTACATAGGGGAAGTGATAAGACTAGACAAGGAGGAAACGGATATTAATTTGGAGCCTATGATACCTTTATATGTACTATTTAAGTAGAAGGCTGTGACCCCTTAATGAAAATATATTATCTGAAAAATGATAATGGAAGACTAATAGCTGAAAGTATTGCATTGTATGTAACAAACACTCGTAAATGTATGTATATTTCAATGAATTAAAAAACAATAATAAAGAAAGAACTATAGAATCATAGAAATAGAATAATAGAATCATAGAGTTGGAAGAGACCTCACGGGCCATCCAGTCCAACCCCCTGCCAAGAAGCAGGAAAATCACATTCAAAGCACCCCATCCAGCCTCTGCATAAAAGCTTCCAAAGAAATAGAAGATAGAATATAAGTTTAGCGATTTCTCCTGCTGAACTGCCTCTTGTCCTCCTCCTTCCAAGATAAGAACATAAGAAGAGCCAAACTGAATTATGCCCATGATCCGACTATTTTGACATTCTGTTCCTGCAGCAGAAAAGTGGATGACAACCCAAAGGCCATCTAGTCCAGCCTCCTACCATGTGGGAACACACAATCCAAGCACTCCTAAGGGATGGCCAATTAACCTCTTCTTAAAACCGCTAGAGCAGGGCTTCTTAATCATTTTCCAGTTATGATTCCATTCCACCTGGGTTTTTTTTACATATCCCCAGTATAAAGGTTACAGCCTGTGTTGGACAGGGTCGCACTCCCCCTGAAGACACAGGTTCGCAGTCTGGGGGTTCTCCTGGACTCATCGCTGAGCCTGGAGCCCCAGGTCTCGGCGGTGGCCAGGGGAGCCTTTGCACAAAAGACTTGTGCGCCAGCTGCGCCCGTTCCTTGGGAGGTCTGACTTGGCCACGGTGGTCCACGCTCTGGTTACAGCTCGTTTGGACTACTGCAACGCCCTCTATGTGGGGTTGCCTTTGAAGACGGCCCGGAAGCTCCAACTAGTACAATGGGCGGCAGCCAGATTAATAACTGGGGCAGCTTACAGGGAGCATACCACCCCCTTGTTAAGCCAGCTCCATTGGCTGCCGATATGCTACCGAGCCCAATTCAAAGTGCTGGTCTTGACCTATAAAGCCCTAAACGGTTCTGGCCCAATCTACTTGTCCGAACGTATCTCCTCCTATGAGCCAGGAAGATCCCTAAGGTCATCTGGTGAAGCCCTGCTCTCGGTCCCGCCTGCCTCACAGGCACGGCTGGTGGGGATGAGGGACAGGGCCTTCTCGGTGGTGGCTCCCCGGCTGTGGAACACCCTCCCCAGAGAAATACGGCACACCCCAACCCTTCTGAGTTTTAGAAAAGCCCTGAAAACATGGCTATGTGCCCAGGCTTTCGAAGATTAAATGATAAAGACGACCTCGGACTGATTTATGGCTACAGCACGAGGATTTTGGAGGAATGGATTTTAATCATGTTTTATATTTTTATATTGTTTTAATTGTTTTATTGGAATCCATTGCTGTTTTAATTATGTGTAGGCATTGAATTGTTGCCAATTTGTACGCCACCCTGAGTCCCTTCGGATGAGAAGGGCGGGATATAAATGTTGTAAATAAATAAATAAATAAATAAAGGTATATAAAATAGGCATGCAGACAAACATTTACTGATGGAAAAAACCAGCATTTACAAGGCTTGCTAAACAGGCTGATTTTTCTTTTTATGAAGTACAGTTTAAGCATTTCCTGCAAGGTTCACTGTAAACACTACATGTTGTAGCGAACAGATACTTAAGTGTAAACGTCTAAAACAATCACTAGGTGGCGTTCAAAAGCCTTTTACGGCTAGAACACAGCCAGACAACACCCCAACTTTGTATTGTTGCCAAATTTTGAGACCCCAATATTGAGCTAAGGAGACGTAATCTACTTTGTGGATAGCCCTCGTATATATTACTATATTGTACTATACCACTATATTGTAATGTTACATGTAATATATAATATATAATAATAATTATATTGCATTTTATTAGCATTGTATTGTATTACATTATAATATTATTATCAACTCGCTACTGAATAAATTGGTCCTTGCTCATTTGGAAATACAAGGGCTATCCACAAAGTAGGTTACGTTGTGGAATTAAAAATGAACAAAGTATAGGAGAAAACATTTACCATATGCAGTTGAAAGCCACACCCAAATACCACATCTCACGAAGTCGCCATTCAAATCTAGCACTTACCATAGCGATGAATGAGCTTTGCAACTCCTTCCCCACTAAATTCTGCCGCTTGCATCCTCAACCACTTGCTTCCAACAGTGGGGGCGTGGCAGCGTTTTGGCGATGCTGCGCAGCTGCGGGAAGGGGAGATTGGCTGGTTGAGGATGCAAGCGGAGTTTTGCTGAAACATGGTGAAGTGTAGTGAGGGATCCTATCCCAATTCTTTCTGCTTTTAATATTCTTTAATATTATTTTCTGCTTTTAATATTCTGTTAAAGAAGTAATTCCCAGCAACACACCTACTTGGTTATTTAGTAATATGACTCCAGCCAAAGGACCTGTATATCTCCAGTGTCGCTTTTAGTTTAACTTTCTCTCTTCTCTCTCTCTGTCTCTCATTTTAACTCGTGGCAGTTTTAATTGATTGATCTAAATCTCACTGTAATTAACGGAGTATTTCTTCAATCAGGTGACAGCCTCATTATTTCTTTCTTATTTCTAGCAACCAGAATTGCTAGTTGTGAGCTGGGTAGCAATTAAAAGATAAAAGCAGAACGTATAATCTGGTTGGAGAGGAACGCACCGGGAGGGAAGAAGAGAAGGAATGGATTGTGTAGGAAGTCAAGGTGATGAGGAACGTCTGGAGGAGCTTTGAACGTCAGAAGCAGAGCTTTGAAAAAGTTATTTGTGGGTAGCTAGCAGGGGTCAGTTCCATCCTGCTTTAAGCAGGCGGTAGTAAAACCACTATTAAAAAAGCCTTCGCTTGATCCATCTATTTGTAACAACTACAGACCAATCTCCAACCTCCCATTTTTGGGCAAGGTGCTGGAGCGGGTGGTTGCCAAGCAGCTCCAGGAGTTTCTCGATGACACTGATTTTCTGGACTGCTCGCAGTCTGGCTTCAGGCCTGGGCACAGTACCGAGACGGCTTTGGTCGCCTTGGTGGATGACCTCCGCAGAGAGCTGGACAGGGGGAGTGTGACCCTGCTGGTTCTCTTGGATATCTCAGCGGCTTTCGATACCATCGACCATGGTATCCTTCTGGGGAGGCTCTCTGGGATGGGGCTTGGTGGCACTGTGCTGCAGTGGCTCCGGTCCTTCTTGGGGGGTCGTTCCCAGATGGTGAAGCTGGGGGACTCCTGCTCGGACCCCTGGCCATTGACCTGTGGGGTCCCGCAGGGGTCTATTCTATCCCCCATGCTATTCAACATCTACATGAAACCGCTGGGAGAGGTCATCCGGAGTTTTGGAGGGCGTTGCCATCTCTACGCAGATGACACGCAAATCCACTACTCCTTTCCATCTGAATCCAAGGAAGCCCCTCGGATGCTGAACCAGTGCCTGGCCGCTGTGGCGGACTGGATGAGGAGGAACAAGCTGAGGATCAATCCTGACAAGACAGAGGCCCTCCTGGTCAGTCGCGCGTCGGATCGGGGTATTGGGTGGCAACCTGTCCTGGACGGGGTTGCACTCCCCCTGAAATCACAGGTCCGCAGTTTGGGGGTCCTCCTGGACTCAGCGCTGACGCTTGAGGCTCAGGTGTCGGCAGTGGCCGGGAGGGCCTTCGCACAACTCAAACTTGTGCGCCAACTGCGACCATACCTCGTGAAGTCTGACTTGACCACGGTGGTGCATGCCTTAGTTACCTCTAGACTGGACTACTGTAATGCGCTCTACGTGGGGCTCCCCTTGAAGACGGCCCGGAAACTACAATTGGTTCAGCGCTCGGCGGCCAGATTAATTACAGGGGCGAGCTACAGGGAGAGATCTACTCCCCTGTTCAAAGAGCTCCACTGGCTGCCGTTCACCTTCCGGTCCCAATTCAAGGTGAATACCATCATTTATAAGGCCCTAAACGGTTTGGGACCCACCTACCTTCGTGACCGTATCTCCTATTATAAACCTGTTCGATCCCTCCGCTCATCCGGGGAGGCCCTTCTTTCGCCACTGCCTTTATCCCAGGCCCGTCTAGTGGGAACGAGAGAGAGGGCCTTTTCTGCTGTGGCCCCCCGACTGTGGAATTCATTGCCCTCTGAGATCAGGCAAGCCCCCACCTTATTGGCTTTTAAGAAAGATCTAAAAACATGGCTTTTTCGATGTGCCTTCGGGGAGTAAATGTTATATACCTTTTTGATTACTCCCCTTGGATTTTATCCTTTGGACTGTTTGGACTGTTCCATCTTATACCCCTGTTCTCTTTATTTATATGCCTCTCTCTCCCGAGTTTTAATTAAATGTTCATGTGGCCCGCCCTGTCTGCTCTGATTTGTGTTGTAATGTATATGATTATTTTTGTACTATTATATTGTGTTATGATATATTGTTTTATTTTGTTATATTGTATGGTGTCTGGGCATGGCCCCATGTAAGCCGCCCCGAGTCCCCATCGGGGAGATGGTGGCGGGTTATAAATAAAGTTTTATTATTATTATTATTAACTATTGTAGTAATCCCATGCTCAAACCACTATACCACATTAGGAACAAAGCTCTAAAAAAGCAGGTAGGAAAGGCCATCCAGTGACCCTGAGCTGAAAGAGACAATGAACAGATTCCTGAAAGGGAAGTTGGAGTTCCTTTCCTTCTCTGGTAGGTTTTTGAGCCCCTTCTGGAAGCTTTATTTTACCTCCATCAATTAGTCACTGAACACATTTTGCATTTGATAAAACCATCTGTTCCATAAGGCATTGTGAATGCAGTGGGACTCCAGGGCACCATCATGATGGCATGTTAATTTGAAGGTTTAACCGAGTTCGACTGACAGCTTCCACCCGTTGAATACCAATGCAGACACATGTGTGTAGATGCTCTTCCAACAGGCAAGAAGATGTCCCCCCCCCCTTATATCCACACAGGCAGCCCATACTGGTGAGAATTCAGAAAAGAAGAGTGAACGTGTCTTTATTTTCTTCCAGAAATTTGTAGCACATTGTTCCTTCTAGCCGTCATCCAAAAATGATGCTTGTACCCTTTGTTGAGTGAGGTTAGGAATGAACGGGGCAGTGGATTACACTAACTTGCTGGGACTCATTTCTAGACAACTCTCAGTGTTGAGTATTCTCTTCTCAATGGCACATTTTTAAAGATCCTTTTAAGTACGGGGGCATTGTGTTGTCGAAGGTTGCCTGCCATAGATGTGGGCGAAACATCAGGAGAGAATACTTCTGGAACATGGCCATACAGCCTGGAAAACATACAACAACCCTTCGGGAGCATTGTTCATGAAGTGCCTTGACCCCTGCGGTTTAAAGCTGGCACAAACAAGGATGGAGTTGGCAGAAGGTTTTAGAAAGCAGTTGAGTTTGTAAGAAGTTGTAAGGGAAGGGATGACTTCTAACACAGAGAGCCAACTTCCAAGGCTGCCTTTCCTGTGTACCCTAAGAGAGATAGCTTGATAAAAGGTTTGTACATCATACAAAAGCTCTAGGACAGTGGTTCCCAACTTGTGGTTCGTGGACCACCAATGGTCCCCATGAACTAAAATATGGTCTTCTGCATCACCTTTATTACACCATTGCAACAAGAGCGACTGGTCTGGCAAAACCCTCTTATAGTGCTGAGGCAACTGAGACATCGGGAGAGGAGAGGCTGATTGACTACCTATGGAAGGTGCGGCAAGAAGCCTCCTGACTGCTGCTTCTCCTCCTCCTCCCTCCCACTGAGCGAAGCAGTTCCATGTGGTGCCTGGAAGCTGTGTGCCTTGGTGTCTTTGTTTTGAGGCCTATTCCTGGGGTTATTTGTGGTGTTGATTCAGAAAATTGCATCGGATAGACAACGTCAGCTCTAGATTATTAAATATGGTTTTCTGTGGGCAAGCAGATGGCGACTACTGGATGTCATATGTTCTGTATCAGAAACTAGAGCTGATGTGGATTATCAAATATAATTTTCTGAATCATCACCCCAAATAACCAAACTGAATCTAAAGTTGACCAAAAACTGATTCGTAACCCTTTTGGTACTAATGTTGGAGAGTGGCCCCTGGTCAAAGTGGCCAAGTCGTCCCTGGTTTAAAAAAAGGTTGGGAACCACGGTTTTAAAAGTACGGAGCATTGCTCAAGACATGCCTTAACTTCTGAGGTTTAAAGCCAGAACAAACAAGGATGAAGTTGGCATGCCTTAACTTCCAAAAATGCTTCTCCTGTGTGCCCTAAGAAAGAAAACTTGATAAAAAGGTTTGTACATCATACAAAGGCTCTAGAACAGTGGTTCCCAACCTGGGATCCTCAAATGTTTTTGGCCTACAAATCCCAGAAATCCCAGCCAGTTTACCAGCTGTTAGGATTTCTGAGAGTTGAAGGGTAAAAACATCTGGGGACTCCAGGATGAGAACCAATGCTCTAGGATACCAAGGTTCAAATCCCCACTTGGCCATGGAAACCCACAGGATGACTTTGAACAAGTCGCACTCTCTGAGAGGTACAGGAAGACATTGGTATATCCCTCTCTGAACAACTTTTACCAAGAAAACATCATGATTTACTTTAGTTTACTTTAGGATTGCTTTAAGTCAGAAATACCTTGATGGCTCACAATAAGCACAACAAATGTGGCCTTAATGTTTAAGCTTGGCATTCTGTTGCCATACTCAAGCAGGTATTCCCTGCTCGCTGTATTTGCGAGTCTTTTAAAGAATCGTTTGCATTTTTCACAGCTTGCGATGAATTTCGTAAGCTTATTATATCTTGTGGCTTTTCCACCTCTTAAATCTGGATTGCTCTGATGTTTCTTTCTTCTTTCTTCCCTAACTTTTCCGTTTAAAGTTAGAGAATAAATCTATTTCTTTTCCTCTTCACTTCCTTTATCTTTTTTATTACGAGTCTGGCAGAAATCAGTGTCAACTTTACTGTTGTTTCTAGAGATGGGGGAATTGAGGCACACCAAGATTAAAGTGGTCTATTAAAATTCCAGTTTAAATGATCAGAGGTTTGTAAATGATTTGCTCTTTAATAATTTGGTGTCCTGATCTGTTGCCAAAGATGACTAAAGTTGTGTGAAATCAAGGTTTGGGGAGATAGTGTGTTCCAAATCTGATGTGAAAGCCTACAATCTATACTTCTAATATAAATACATTTGGGCAAAATGGTGGAATCATGGGCATAGCTCAGGCATGGGCAAACTTGGGTCCTCAAGGTGTTTTGGACTTCAATTCCCACCTAAGTTACAAAACATGTGACTTATAAGCAACTCATTATTAACAACGGGTGTGAAACAATAGTAAGTGAGAGAAGCCTATCCTTCAGAAAGGAAATTCACTCCTGGTTGAGTTGTTATCATGGGGAAAAGAGATCTCCACGGAAGCTGTATCTCTAATTCTTGATTCCACAACAAGACGAATTTTTCAAAATCCAATTGTCACAAGGACAGAAAGTGAGAGGAAATTTTTCGAACAAATACCACGGGGGGGGGGGGGTTAACCCTTTCCTGTGCTATCCAAAGATATATATAGATAGATAGATAGATAGATAGATAGATAGATAGATAGATAGATAGATAGATAGATAGTACAGTAAAGGTAAAGGTAAAGGTTTTCCCCTGACCTATCTAACGCTTTGACAATTGCCCAGGCATTTTATTAATGGTCTTGAAACTATGCACTTTTTGACTTGACCACCCTGATTTCATCCATGGATGGTGATGTTCGTTTTTTTATTACCTTTCCTCTTACTTGGTCACTGTGGTGTTATATATTGTATTTTGTGTTTTAATTTGTTTTTATATCAGAATGTTATGATGATATGGTTTTCTGTTATTTATATTGGTTTTAACTTGTCACATTTTATTTCTGTTTTGCGCTTGACCCCATGTAAGCTACCCCGAGTCCCTTCGGGGAGATGGTGGCAGGATAGAAAAATAAAGTATTATTATTATTTTTATTATTATTATTAAGTCTAGTCCTGTCTGACTGTGGGTTGGTACTCATCTCAATTTCTAAGCCGAAGAGCCGACATTGTCCGTAGACACCTTCTAGGTCATGTGGCCGGCATGACTGCATGGAGTGCCGTTACCTTACAGAGCGGTACCTATTGATCTACTCACATTTGCCTGTTTTCGAACTGCTAGGTTGGCAGAAGCTGCAACTAGCAGCAGGAGCTCACCCTGTTCCCCAAATTCGAACCGTCAAACTTTCAGCAAGTTCAGCAGCTCAACGGTTTAACCTGCTGTGCCACCGTGTGTTTGTGTGTGTGTGTGTGTGTGTGTGTACATATATATATACACACACACACACATACACACATATATATATGGCTGGAGTTTCACTTACTAAGTGTACCTGTTCTGACTTGCAAACAAGTTCAACTTAAGAACAAACCTACAGAACCTCTCTTGTTCATAAGTTGGGAATTGCCTGTAATGGGACTTGAGCATCCATGGATTTTGGCATCCACAAGAAAACCCTGAACCAAACCCCAGTGGATACCAAGGGCCCACTGAATCACCAATCCACTCTTGAAATGTCATCCTGGCTTTATAAACAGGGATTTGAGCTAGCTAATTGATAGGACTGTATTAATGCTTAGCTAATGAAAAAGTTGTCTTTGTTTTCTGTGCTTAATAAAAGCGGGCACTGATTCCATTGTCTAATAATTGTTATATATATTTCTTTAGGTATGTTGGAATACTGACAGCACAATCACAACGAGGAATGCTGAGATTGTGAGCTTCTTCATGCTTGCCTTATACATCCAATGGTAATACAATGTGGAGAGAGAAGATAATAGTAGGCTTGCTGTTTTTCCATTTCTCTGGCCCAGAGGAGACAATTTGTTGCCATGCTGGCCCTGCTGTTGCTCTCCTGACAACTCCAAGTTAACTGAAGCTTGGGGAGAAGAATTGTATCACTGGGTCCAATTGGATCAAAGGTTGCCTCCATCATCCCAAGGAGAAGATGAAATTTCCATTCTATTGGCCCTTTGTCAAACTGGCACAATAGCATCTCCTTCCAGAGGCTTGCGGAGAAGAACAGTCCTGGTTATGGCTACTGATCCAACGTGATCGGGGTGCGGCACCCACTCTTGGACTCATGACTGGGTATACCATGTTGCGGAATGGGGGCGTAGGGAATGGAGGTCAGCCCTGGATGTTACGATGGTCCAGTCGCATTCGGCTCACTTGGCTTAGCTTCACACTGTTCATCATCCTGGTCTTCTTCCCGCTCATTGCCCATTACTACTTAACCACCATAGATGACGCAGATGATGCTGGCAAGCGCATCTTTGGCCCCCGCACAGGAAACGAGCTGTGCGAGGTGAAGCACGTCCAAGACCTGTGCCGCATCCGAGAGTCCGTGAGTGAGGAGCTCCTCCAGTTGGAAGCCAAGCGCCAAGAGTTGAACAGCGAGATTGCTAAACTGAACCTCAAGATTGAAGCTTGCAAGAAGAGTATTGAGAACGCCAAGCAAGATCTCTTGCAGTTGAAGAATGTCATCAGCCAAACAGAACATTCTTACAAAGAACTGATGGCTCAGAACCAGCCCAAGCTCTCCCTACCCATCCGTCTGCTGCCAGACAAAGATGAGACTAACTTCCCCTTGCCAAAATCCAACAGGAACTGCCGGCTACACAACTGCTTTGACTACTCACGTTGCCCGCTAACCTCTGGCTTCCCTGTGTATGTCTACAACAGTGACCAATTCAGTTTTGGGAACTCGTTAGACCCTTTAATTAAGCAAGCCTTTGAATCCACTGTCAGAACTAATGTGTATGTTACTGAAAATGCAAACATTGCCTGTATATACATAATCCTAGTGGGGGAAATGCAGGAGCCTGTAACGCCAAAACCTACTGAAATTGAGCAACAGTTGCACACACTACCCTACTGGAGGACAGATGGACACAACCATCTCATCATTAACTTATCCAGGAAGTCGGAAACTCAGAACTTCCTCTATAACATCAGCACCGGGAGAGCCATGATCGCCCAGTCCACCTTCTATGATGTGCAGTATCGTCCAGGCTTTGACATCGTGGTGTCTCCTCTCGTCCATGCCATGTCTGAACCCAACTTCCTTGAGATCCCTCCCCAGGTGCCAGTCAAACGGAAATACTTATTCAGTTTCCAAGGAGAGAAGGTAGAGTCTCTCCGATCCAGCCTGCAAGAAGTGCGTTCGTTTGAGGAGGAAATGGAAGGCAACGCCCCGGCAGATTACGACGACAGGATCATTGCCACCCTGAAAGCTGTCCAAGACAGCAAGTTGGACTTTGTCTTGGTAGAATTCACATGCAAGAACCAGCCTAAGCCAAGCCTGCCCACTGAGTGGGCTCTTTGTGGAGAAAGGGAAGACAGACTCGAGCTACTGAAACTATCTACTTTTGCACTGATAATCACCCCAGGCGACACCCACCTTGTCATCTCTTCTGGGTGTGCAATGAGACTCTTTGAGGCTCTGGAAGTCGGAGCCATCCCAGTGATCCTTGGGGAGCAAGTCCACCTGCCCTATCACAATGTGATCCGGTGGAATGAGGCAGCCTTAATCATACCAAAGCCACGTATCACAGAAGTGCATTTCCTTCTGAGGAGCATTTCTGACAATGACCTCTTGGCCATGAGGAGGCAGGGCCGCTTCTTGTGGGAGACCTACTTTTCCACCTCAGACAGTGTCTTCAGCACTGTCTTGGCCATCATAAGGACTCGAATCCAAATCCCAGCTGTCCCCATTCGAGAGGAAACGGCGGTAGAGATCCCTCACCGATCTGGCAAAGCTGCTGGCACAGATCCCAACATGGCCGACAATGGGGACTTGGACCTGGGGCCGGTGGAAACGGAGCCGCCATATTCCTCTCCCAAATACCTGCGCAATTTTACCCTCACAGCAATGGATATTTACAGAAACTGGAATGCAGCTCCTGGGCCTTTCCACCTCTTTCCCCACACACCCTTTGACCCTGTCCTGCCATCAGAAGCGAAGTTCTTAGGGTCTGGGACTGGGTTTCGACCTATCGGAGGGGGAGCTGGTGGCTCCGGGAAGGAGTTCCAAGCCGCATTGGGTGGCAATGTCCCCAGGGAACAGTTTACAGTAGTCATGTTGACGTACGAGCGGGAGGAAGTATTAATGAACTCCTTGGAGAGGCTCAACGGGCTCCCTTACTTAAACAAAGTGGTAGTGGTCTGGAATTCACCCAAGCTTCCATCAGAAGATCTCCTGTGGCCGGACATTGGAGTTCCAATTGTGGTAAGTGCGATTCAGATACTTATTTCTTATTCTTGGGGGGGGGGGAGCAGAAAGACTTTTTCCTTTCCTACAAAACAATGTGAACCTTTAATCTTATTTAACTGTGTAATAAAGTTTGCATCAATTTGGATCCTATACGAGTATTTGCAATGTTGAGCTATGAAGACCATAGAACAGACCCTCCACTTTTGCAGGAATTAGGAACACAGAACCCCTGCAAAAGTGGGAAAAATACAAAGTCAAAAAATGTTTTAACCTGAGAGAAAACCTCTAGAAATTTCTAGATTCTCCAAGACAACTATGTGATCAATACTCTGGAGGACCTGCAGTTGTTAGGGAGAACATTTTAATCAAATCTATAAACAATCAAATCCTCCAAAGCTAAACCAGTGAATGCTGTCTATGTTAGAGAGGTGATGGTCCGACACTCCCTACCACTACTCTGCCCACTTAGCCGCAAGATCTCCGCCATTGCAAAAGTACTTCCCAACTTTGAACCCTTGACTTGCTGAGCCCTACTAAGAGTCTTTGGAAGTGTTCTCGAAGGCTTTCATGGCTGGAATCACAGAGTTGTTGTGTGTTTTCCGGGCTGTATAGCCGTGTTCCAGAAGCATTCTCTTCTGACATTTCTCCCACATCTATGGCTGGCATCCTCAGAGATATACCTCAAAACCTCAGAGGATGCCTGCCATAGATGTAGGCGAGACGTCAGGAGAGAATGCTTCTGGAACATAGCCATGCAGCCCGGAAAACACACAACAACCCAGTCTTTGGAAGGTTTGGAGCAAAGCAGATGAGATGATCAACAAAGTTACCAGATGATATTGGTGATTGACTCACACTTAGGAATGAGCTGGAGCCCAAAGTCTGGATAGCAAACTCAAAGGGAAGGATTTGTCGTCTTATTGATCGAAGTCTAGAGGCATAATTCGGACTTGGGGCATCTTGTATTTCATGGAATAGGAATAGCAGACATGCCACCTAGGAATTAACTGGGTGTCCAGGACAGGTCACATTGTGGCTGTGTGCTGCTGTCTTCTCTTTCAGGATTCAGGTTTGCTGTTGACATATATGTTCTAGTCTGTCCTTATGGTATGATTACTTGGTAGTGCTAACTTTGGAGTTCCAGATACCTTCTTTTTAGAGGCACGATGAAGTGTGAGAAGACATGAGTTTGGAGGTCTGACCGTCCTTCTATGAGGGCATGTTCAACATGGCCATCCTTATCTTTTTGGTGATAGTTTACACAGTATAAATCAGCAGGCAGCTACTTGATGTTTGAGTAAGCTTCATACAGATACCTGCAGGTCTTAATGCAATCTTAGATATGTGAAGTAAAATTGTGATAGGTGTAAGTCACAGCTCATCTTTTCTTAAACATTGGATGCACATCAAAGTGTGCTTTCCGTTGAAGGCAAAGCACGAAAATTAGATATTGTCAGGATGGGCATTCTGTTGGATTTTCCATACAGCGCATGGATCTTTGGATCAAATAATTATGGAATGTGTTCATCCAGATGTGCGTGAGACAAATCCAGATGATATCAAGTATTATAACTGAAGATGTGATTGCACTGGAAGAAAAGTAGGGAGGGTGGAATGCAGAAGATTTCCTTTCCCTTTGATATCCTTCTCCAGCTACGGTAATCAAGAAGAAAAATGCTTCTTTTCCATTTCTTCCAGGTTTTATTTTCTCTTTATCTTTACCTCTCTAGTTCTAACTCTAATACAGAGGACACATTCGTCTTTCACTTTTAGAAATGAAGTAGTATTTTGAAAGAAAAGGCAATGTTTACATGTGATGGGGGTACCTGTTGCTATTTTGTCAGCTAGAAGCTGGATGAAGCAAGCTTCTTAATATATTTTATCATACTGTTTCTGACTAGTAACTCACTGAGAAATGAATGAAATCGTTCCTTCTTTCCCTACTCCCACCCCAGGAGGAGCAAAATGAGTTAGTGGTTCATGCTGCTGCAAAACGAGTTTCACATTAGTCCTGCTGACTCTTTAGTTAGTTTTTATCCCCCTTGAAAAACCAACAGCATCCTTGAAATAATACCCACTTTTATATATATATATATATATATATATATATATATATATATATATATATTATACACCGTACTCTTCTTTGCTTTTATAAGAAGACAGGATCTTTTCACAAATGTATAAACATTTCACCAGATTACTCCAGCTCTTTCCTCAGCCCTGGAATTTGCTATAATTGGAGACGATGTTGTTGAAAACCCGTTTCTATTTATTTGCAAGTTTTAGCCTGCCTTATTTATTGGCAAAGAGCTATTTAAGACGAAGCAGAGTACAGATTTTTAAAAACAAACAGTCCATTGACATACACAGTGAAACAAGAGACAGCGACTGCATTAAAAAAAAACACCCAAAAGACAAACAAAAGTTTTCCGTCCTTCCTGGATTAATTTTTGATTAACATCTTCCTAAAGATGTCAGCTTAACCTTTCAAGGCTGCGTTGAGTTTGCAGCTTTGCATTTCCCTGCAGGATTCAATGATTGCTTGCTTAAAGCAGGTTTTCCAAAAAAATTTCAGTCATTCAACCCTTCAGAAGGTATTTATTTTCTAAAGAACCCTAACTCCAACAGGTCTTCAAGTCTAATCCCCTTCTGAAATGCAGGAAGACACCTTCTAAGCCAGGCATGGGCAAGCTTCGGCCTTCCAGATGTTTTGGACTTCAACTCCCACCATTCCTAACAGCCTCAGGCCCCTTCCTTTCCCCCTCAGCCGCTTAATATTATATATTATTGTAAATTATATTGTATATATGTATATATGCACATATGTACATGTGCATACACACACACACACACACACACACACACACACATATATATATACATTTTGCTCATTTTGCTCCTCCTGAGGAGGGATTGGGGAAAGAAGGAACAATTTCATTCATTTCTCAGTGAGTTACTATATGATAAAATATATTAAGAAGCTCGCTTCATCCAGCACCGGGCTTCTAGCTGACAAAATAGCAACAGGTACCCCCATCACATGTAAACATTGCCTTTTCTTTCAAAATACCACTTCATTTTTAAAAGTGAAAGATTTTATTTGGTTTGCTGTTTTTATCCGGACTTGGCCCCATGTTAGCCGCCCCGAGTCCCTTCGGGGAGATGTACGCGGGGTATAAAAATAAATGCTGCTGATGATTATTATTTTATTATGACATAGCAAACAAGATAGATATGCTGGATTTCGTATCACAAAATCACAAGTCAAACACTTCCCAAGTGTCTAGGACTGTGTGATGTATTTTCGGATGATGCGTTCGGAAGACTAGTTCACAACATTGGCTTCTTATGGCAGTTCAGCCTTTTTGGGAACCTGGTAATCTTTTGAAAATTTTCTGATTCTGGCCCTTCAAAGTGACACACTTTGCAGAAACTCTGATTTATTAAGAGACTGCAGAGAAGCTGTTGAATGTGCTATAAGCTGCGCTGTTCTATTTCCATAGTATATCACATTTCACAGGTTTTAAAAAGAAGGTTTTCTAGCCTTTATGGATACCTAGATATATTTGACAGTGTTTGGGCAGCAGCTGTTGAAACTCTTGAATCTGGAGGTTTTACTGAACCAGAATTGATTGAAGTTACTCTAGCACAGCAGCACAAAGGATGGTTTGGCCAGGATGTCTGCTAACCCTTTGTTTGGGGATTTATAGTTCCAAAACAAGCCTTTCCAAGCTCTGCCTGGTGCCATCCAGTTGAATTTACAGATTGAAACAAGACATCATTTTTTTTGTTATTTGCACCACATCAGCAGGTTGTACAAACCACAGATGTGTTCTCATTTGCTTTGAATAATTCTATAAAAAGGTCTCATAATTGGTGCAGCTTTTTTTGTCTTTCACACACAACTTTGCTTGTACTTTTCATTCATTGATCTTGAAAATATGGGTTGGAAAACGCATGGCGTTTGACCGCTCCTGCACTTAAAAACCTAATCCTGCAGATGAAATATTGTTCCCCTTCCATTCTTTTCCTTTTTTTGTAACGCAGGCTGCAAAACGGGTGTCCATTTGTCTTGCTTTGGCTTGGTATTACTTTATTGTAAGCTACTTAGCACGAAGCACAAGGGTTTTGGGGAAGCAAGCTTTCTCTCCAATTAAGAGTGGAAGGGGTGGGGGAGAACTGGCATCATTTAAAAATTGCTATTTCTATTAACACCAAAACAATTTCAAGCATCATAAGACCACCAGGTGCAGAACGGCGATAATGCCACCGTGACAAAGTGATTACTGATCAAAGCACCTAAAGCAGACGGTTAATGAACTCCAACAAATTACAGTGTAATGAGATGGTGTGTGTTGTGCATTCAGAAATACATGTTTTCACCAAAGCCCACAGTAAGCAATGTGCAGGAAGCAACAACTGAGAATTTGAGGAGAGCCCAGTGTCAAGTAGCGACTTGAGTTTTAGGGTGTGAATAAATGAAAGGCAGGATGAAATTCCCACTCATTTTCATGGAGGGCCACATCCGCCTTATAGTTACTTTCAGAAGGCAGTTGAGTCCATGGACAGATTTATTTATCATGTCAGAAGCAAATTGAGGGTACAGTTAAAATGTATTTTAAAAAACACAAAGTTAAAAACTTGGCATTATAAAATGTGATGTTTATTTGTACTTGAACAGAAAGGCTGCATATTGGTTTTAATAAAATAACAAGCTTTGCTTTAGCAGAGAATGGTTCTTTTAACATGAGTTTCTTGAAAATATGTTCCCTCACAAAGGAATATAAACAGGCTTTTAAAACCTTTAAGTCCGTTTCGAAACACAAACACTCTAACTTTTAGAGGCTCACTACAATTCTTAGCACTTCTCCCTGAAGGCTAATTAAACTTTTCCTTCAAAGAGGTTTATCACTAACAGTTCCCAAACCTTCCTTCCTTCCTTCCTTCCTTCCTTCCTTCCTTCCTTCCTTCCTTCCTTCCTTCCTTCCTTCCTTCCTTCCTTCCTTCCTCTAAATTCCACTCCCTAACTCTACGAACACCAAACCCTATCTGACTAACATCCACACATTAACCTGCCTGATGACTCCTCCCCCTGCCTTGCTTTGCTTGGCTTTGCTCTTCCAAGCAAGGCCTTGAATTGCCTGTGCACACCAACCATGCAAGGTAGGCTAATCCGTTACAATGTCCCTCAAAGAGGAGCTCCAAATTCCCCAGAGGCAACAACTTCTTTTGCTTTTGCTTAGCATTAAAATTACTGTATTATGTGAATTTAGTGCACACCCAACTTTTGGCAAGGTAATTTAGCCCAAAAAAGGTGAGCATTAGATTCGAATAAATAGATTATGCTAGGCTGTGCCAGCCATACGAGGCAGACAGCAGTAAATATACAGTTTGGAACGAAGGGCAAATTTCCAAGGAATAATACAGATCTGTAGCCCAAACTTGCAGGAATATTTCAGAATAAACTGTAAGGAAGGTTCAGAATAAACTGAAACTGGCTATGCAAGTAAGAAGCAACAAAATATGGTTTTCAGGTGCATTGAAAGCCAGAGAATTGATCAAGAAGATCGTGCAGATGCTGTTCAATAAGGATGGTAAAAGGTTAACATCTCAATGGAAAAAATAGAACTATTCAATACTGATTTTGTCTTTGCCCCCACCCCCATCCGTACAACAGCCAAGACCTCAGCAAGGGATCTGGAGTGGAAATCAAGATTGATAGGGAGTTAATTAGGAATCACCTACCTTAAACGAGTTCAGATCCGCAGGGTCAGATGAACTGCGTCCCAAAATGCTGGAGGAAGTTGCTGATGTTCTCTTGACTTGCTGTCAGGGAATGGAAGGCATGCTTATCGAATTTGGAGATGACACCTCATTAGGAGAAGTATCTAATCCCCGATTTTGATGGGACTGAATCAAAATTCAAAATGACCTTGACAGATTAGAGAGTTCAGCCATAACTAACAAAATGCACTACAACAAGGCTAAATGTAAGACACACCAAAATACCTTAAAGGTGCCAGATCCGGTTGGATTTTCTAGGCTAAGCAGTTACCCCTTGTTAGTACTAAAAAATGGGAGACTACTGAAAAATACCAAGTGCTCTAGGCTATATTTTAGAGGAAGGAACTGGCAAAACCATTTCCAAGTATTCCTTGCCTAAGAAAACCCTGTGAAATTCATGGAGTCGGCCATAAGTAAACAGGTGACTTCATCCTATACAAACAGAGGAGGCCCAAGAAAGCAGAAATTGTTTATTTGCTTACCTTGTTTGATTATTTGTTAATGGCCTTTTTGTCCTCTTGGGATTTGAAAGCAAGGTAAAATATAAAAGATTTTTTAAAGAAAAAATATTTAACAATAGAACATAAACAAAATCCAGTTTTAAAAATCTGGAGGCCATACAGAACAATACAGTCCTGAAAGCTTGACAGCAATGGAGGGAATCTTGCTTCTTTGGAGTAGAAGCACTGCAACAAGAAAAACACTATTTGAAGTTGAAGGACTGGCTGTAGCCCCGGCCAAGGCAAATCATCTCCAGCATACACAATACATTTTCATCCCTTGATGT
Organism: Anolis carolinensis; assembly: GCF_035594765.1. Lineage (NCBI taxonomy): Eukaryota > Metazoa > Chordata > Lepidosauria > Squamata > Anolidae > Anolis > Anolis carolinensis. Next base: position 4,861,792 of record NC_085841.1, read on the forward strand.
TTCTATCTTCAGTTGACAACCTGTATGAATAAGCTGAATGAAGCAGAGAAATTGTGACATTGGTAGAGATACCAAGATGCTTGTTTATAAAGCTATTGTCCTTCCAATTCTGTTGTTTGCCTGTGAAACATGGACCCACTACAAAAGCCACTCTCGACTTCTGAAACAATTGCATCAGTGTTGCCTCCAAAAAAATCCTGCAAATCTGTTGGGAAATAGACAGGCGGACAAACAACAGTGTTATGGAAGAAGCAAAGACCACCAGCATCGAAGCCATGATCCTCCGCTATCCACTTCACTGGAGTGACCATGTTATCCAGATGTCTGATGACCGTCTCCCAAAGAACTTCCTTTATTCTCATCTTAAGAACGGAAAACTGAGTCTTGGTGGACAACAAAAGAGATTTGAAGATGGGCTTAAAGCTACCCCAAAATGAGTAGTATAAACACAGAGAACTTAGAAGCCCTGGCCTTCAAATGTTGAAACTGGAGGTCAGCTGTTGCCAACTTTGATGCTATGGATTTTAAAGCAGAGCAAATAGAAGGCAAATGGGAGAAATGTGCCAAGAGGAAGAAAGCCGGGCTGTGGCGCGGGGCTGGGCTGTGGCGCGGGGCCGGGCTGTGGCGCAGCTGGCTAGTAACCAGCTGCTATAAATCACTACTGACCGAGAGGTCATGAGTTCGAAGCCCGGGTCGGGTTAATCCTCCGACCATAAAAAAAAAAATAGCCCCGGCTTGCTGTTGACCTAGCAGCCCCGAAAGACAGTTGCATCTGTCAAGTAGGGAAAATTTAGGGACGCTTTATGCGGGAGGCTAATTTAACTAATCTACAACACCATAAAACTGCTCACGAGGAAAAGAAGAGGAAGAACAGCCACCAATGGATGGTGAAGCAACAGCTCCCCCTGTGGCCGGAATCGTGAAGCTGGATAGATGTTAAAAAAATGCCTCTGTGTCTGTCTAAAACTGAATATTGTTTGTCTGTTGGCATTGAATGTTTGCCATATATGTGTTCATTGTAATCCGCCCTGAGTCCCCTTCAGGGTGAGAAGGGCGGAATATAAATACTGTAAATAAATAAATAGAATAAATAAGGCACGTCAAGGACACCCATATCGGGACCGCCTTCAATCTGGAAACGTATGTCCCCAATTTGAAAGACCATGTGGATCCAGAATAGGTCTCCGTAGTCATTTACAGACTCACTGCCAAGACTCTATCTTTAGAAGACAATCATACTAAGCACAAGGGATTGTCCCATGGTGATGAGTAAGCCAGCATGGCTGGTCAACCACTTAAGAGGAAACATCTCTTCACATCTAGATAACATGACTTTTTCATGGTCCTGGTTTACAAAATTCACTGTTAGTTTTCTAAGATCTACAGAGATACTCGCAGGAATACCTCAGCAAGTGAGAGTCCAAAAGTGGATTAAACCCTGAAACCTCAATCCATGACTGATACCAGATGAGAGACTCCCTCCTGGGCACACAGAAGACTGGGCGACTTGGAAGGCGCTGAACAGACTGCGCACTGGCACCACGAGATGCAGAGCCAACCTTAAGAAATGGGGCCACAAAGTGGAGTTCACGACATGCAAGTGTGGAGAAGAGCAAACCACAGACCACCTACTACAATGCACTCTGAGCCCTGCCACATGCACAATGGAGGACCTTCTTATAGCAACACCAGAGGCATTCCATGTGGCCAGCTACTGGTTAAAGGACATTTAGCATAATTCCAAGTTTTTAACTTTGTTTTTTTAAATAGCAACTGTACCCTCCGTTCGCTTCTGACACAATAAATAACCTGTTAGCAATTGAGCAATGTAATGTGGGAAAGACATGTGGAACTTCCATGTGTGAATTGGCTCTCTGGGACAAAGGTAGAGAGGTAAACCACTTTTGCCACTTCAATGCTTTGGCCAAAACCTCGGAAAGGGTACGGATCCTGTCCCTGCTAGCCTTGAACTCCAGTGGCATCAGGGTTCTTGTTTTCCTCCCTGCTCTGGTCTGATTTTAATTTGAACCAAATAGCAGATTGGACTTCTGGTGAGTGAGATGGAACATGGTCGGAATTATCCTTAAAATAAAAACTAAAAAAGAAAGGAGGAAGATGCAGCGTTGCCCACACTCAGACTGCTTCTGCACAGAGGACAAAATAATTGTTTTGTAAATGGGCGGGATGGCACAGCCGCAAAAGGGAGGGATGCCAAACAGCTGCAATTTAATAATGGTGGCAATTAAATTTTCAAAAAATAAGAACTTTTCTCTGCTCCCGGGAGATGGGTAGGAGTAGCTTTCAAGATCATAAAAGAGAATGTAAATAAATACGTTGTGAAAATAATGGTTAGCCATGCTCTGTCTTGATGATGATATTTCATAGATTCCCAGGTCTATGGGTTTGCATGTAGGCCAGGGTTGGCAATGCTGGTGTGGCTCCAGGAACCACTTTTAGTACTTAGTGGCTTCATTCTCAGATCTTCCCAGCTTGTACCCTCAATGATGCACCCACTTTTTCCCACCATATAAGTTAGAGGTCATTATTTTTTATTCGTAACAGTTTAGTTTCCTCTTGGCAACTTGCGTGTGCGTTTCGCCTGCCTGAATGTGGCAGGGAGGGCGGAGGGCATCTCTATTAGCCTCGTAAAAACAACACGAAAACGTGTCGTTTGCCAAGGAGCTGTACTCATTTTAACCAGGCTAGTTCTGAGAATTGGGATGAAGTAATTACCAGTGTTTGGAAAAGAATGGCAAAAACGCCTTCCCACGCCACATGTTGCAAATTGCCTCTCCCTTTTCCAAAAGCCTCTCGTGCTCATTCTGCCAATTAGTCCTTTTTTATTCCATTTACTTCAAGTAAGTGCGGCGCTGCCACAGCTGAGCTGTAAACCCCCCTCCCATATGCTTGGTTTCTTGCCAACCTGAGCATTGAAGAAAACGTAGTATTTATAAAGAAAATAAGCAAACATTTCCAGTCTTGCTTTTGAATGTTACTTCACATTTCCTCATGCAGTCATCCAAACAGTGCTTAAATTCTCCCAATAAGTGGGTTCCTGAGATCTTCCCTGCTCCACAGTTTTCTCCAACGAGTTTCTGCCCTTTTTACTCCCATTTTCCTCCATAGTTTCTTCTGCTGGCTATGCGGTATGTGTCGATGTATAAGATATGTTCACATGGGCATATGCACAACCATTGCTCACAGTTATATGTAGTATCCTCTATACCAAGCATGGGCAAATTTGGGTCCTCCAAGGGTTTTGGACTTCAAAACATTCTGGGAAGTTCAAAACTCCAGGTGTTTTGGACTTTCCAAAACACTTGAAGGGTCCAAGTTTGCCCATGCCTGCTCTGTATTCATGTATAAGTCTAGAAACTTGAGTAAAACAAAATCTACCCCCCCCCCCCCAAAAAACCTGATTTGACTTATCCATGGGTCAGTGTGAGTGCTTTATCTTATTTCTTAACAAAAAAGGAGCCATCCCCTTGTCTGAATAGAGAGGCCAAAGGCAAGAGCTTAGTTCATTCCCATGACTCAATTACATTTAAACAACTCTATATACAATCATTCCTACTTCAACAAAATCAGCCCCCTCCTCAATGTGACTGACATCCTTTCCAATATTTGAACATGGCTATTGTGTCACCTCTTAACTTTATCTTCTTCAGACTGAACCTACCCAGATCCCTTAGGCAATGGTTTCCAAGAGTTTGATGATTTTTTTTTTGGCTTTTCTCTGGACACCTTCCATCTTGTCAATAGGTAAAGGTAAAGCCTTTCTCCTGACATTAAGTCTAGTCGTATCCAACTCTGGGGGTTGGTGCTCATCTCCATTTCTAAGCTGAAGAGCCGGCGTTGTCCATAGACACCTACAAGATCATGTGGCCACTGGCATGACTGCATGGGGCACCATTTCCTTCCCGCTGGATCAGTACCTATTGATCTACTTACATTTGCATGTTTTCGAACTGCTAGGTTGGCAGAAGCTGGGGGTAACAACTGGAGCTCACCCGGCTCCCCGGATTCAAACCGCCAACCTTTTGGTCAGCAAGTTCAGCAGCTCAGCAGTTTAACCCGCTGCGCCACTTGGTTAATATACCTGTCAATATCCTCCTTGAATTATTTTGCCCAGACACAGGATCATTCCAGGTGAGAAGGTCTGACCAAAGCAGAGTAGACTTTGCTTAGTCTAGACACTATGCTCCTCTTGATGTATCCTAATATCAATTTAATGACAAGGTCATATCCAAATCTTTAATTTTGCCCCCCAAGTGTATCCTCAACCTTATATTATCTATCTATTTATTTATTTACTTCATTTCTACCCCGCTTTTCTTGACCCCGGAGGGGGCTCAAGGCAGCTTATATGACAACCATTCTGCCAAAACATCCCTTCTCCTGTGGGTTTCCTATGCCATGGAAAACTCAGCCAGTTCTTCCATCATAATTCTGTGCCAGACTAACATCAAGAATATAGCAAAGATGCAAGGATGAATATGTCCTGGTGTGCACCCATAAAGTGGTAGCTGTTCATCCGGAATTGTGTTATGTAAAAGTCAGATTTAATTCTCCCATTTGCAAAATCCCGGGGCTTATATTTGAGCAAGGACTATGTCCCCGTAGGACAAAACCAGTCTTCCATCACTTATTAAACCCTGTCGTCATGCATATTCAGCCTCCTGGCAGTAAGTTTCACATGCTCTGCTCTGGAGCAGCCTGTTGCTACTGATAATTTCCGCTGTTGCCAAGGCACCAACCACCCTCATGGACCATGTGCAAAGTTTTCTTTCACTTTTACTGTGCATCCTATGGGTGCCTATGTGTGCCCTAATTTGCATCCTATTGAGCAAACACACTGACGGGTTCAAGATGCCTGATGGCTATTATGCTGATATTTTGCATGCACAAAATTCATTGTAATTCAGCCTTGCAGGTAAGTACAACCATACTCAAGTTGCCAAGGGAACAAACATTCAAAATACTGAATGTGGCAAAGAATCTCTTCAATAACATCACCTCTTTACACATTAGGCTGATTCTTTGGATGTGGTATTGACTGTGGGTATATACACCTGGGTGAAAATATTGGAAAAAAGGAGCTTTTTCTGCCAGAGGCTTAAGTATGCCTGTGTAAGTGTTTTATATCACAGTTTTCATAAATGTTACATATGTTATTAATAACTCTTCTTGTAAGGTTGACCATCTCTGTAATATACTGTAGATCTGTGGTTTAGTTGTTCTACCAGTTTGCTTTAAACTGATTTAATAAACCTAAATAAAAGAGTCAAAAGATTTGAGAACTACCAGGGTTATCCAGAAAGTAGATTACGTTTTGGAATTAAAAATGAACAAAGTATAGGAGAAAACATTTACCATATGCAGTTGAAAGCCAGACCCAATACCACTTCTCAACATAGTCGCCATTCAAATCTAGGCACTTATCATAGCGATGAATGAGCTTGGCAACTCCTTCCCCACAAAACTCTGCTGCGTGCGTCCTCAACCAGCTGGTCACCTCTTCCCCGCAGCTGCGATCCAGGATGAACGTGGGGGAAAGTTGAGCGCGGATGAGGAAACGGGCATCCCCATGAAACAGCAAAATCCCCGCACTCAACTTTCTCCCACGCTCGTCCTGGATTGCAGCTGTGGGAAGGGATGACCGGCTGGTTGAGGATGCAAGCGGCAGAGTTTTGTGGGGAAGGAGTTGCCAAGCTCATTCATCACTATGGTAAGTGCCTAGATTTGAATGGCGACTATGTTGAGAAGTGGTATTTGGGTCTGGCTTTCAACTGCATATGGTAAATGTTTTCTCCTATAGTTTGTTCATTTTCAATTCCAAAACGTAATCTACTTTCTGGATAGCCCTCGTACTTCCAAATGAGCAAGGACCAATTTATTCAGTAGCGGGTTGACAGCTCACTACGGAATAAAGACAGATCGTGTCTTTATTACTCTTTAATATCAATATATAATATTGTGCACAAGTTCCCTGACCAATCTATTGAATTCCCACAAATAGCTAGGTAAGATGGATTGGTTTGAGATAGGGATTGCTGAAGATCATGCAGGATTAGGATACCACTGGCTTGGACCCGTGGCTCGTCCATAGTCTTGGAAAGCGGAATGTGGCTATCCTATCTATTTCTTCCGAGATGTGGCCATAACATTTCAATTTGCTTCTACCACATGGAGGTTTGGGCACCAGTGGAGACTCACAGGGGTTATTTTCAGATCCTCCTGATTCAGCATGGGCCACACAACTACCATTCTCCAAAAGTCAAAACAACATTAGAGTCACTTTATTCAGTGTTTTGGGATCACTTTGGAATGGGGTAACATTGGGATTTGGGGGAAACGTGCACTTCAGATACCACAATTTCATCCAAAAGCAAGAACTTTGGTGTAGCTTTTCTGGGAGTTTGAAAGGGGTATGTAGACCACATAGGACCATTGAGGACCACATATGTCCATGGGCTACACATTTCCCACCTTTTTCGTACTGATCAGAATGGTTTAGATCATAAAATAGAATCTTAGAATTGCAAGAGACCCCAAGGACCATCTAGCCCAACTCTCAGCCATACAGAAACACACGCACAATCAAAGCTCTCCCAACAGATGGTCATTCATTCAACCATTGCTTAAAAGCCTCCAGAGAAGTGGTTCTCAACCTGTGGGTCCCCAGGTGTTTTGGCCTACAACTCCCAGAAATCCCAGCCAGTTTACAAGCTGTTAGGATTTCTGGGAGTTAAAGGCCAAAACATCTGGGGGCCCATAAGTTGAGAACCACTGCTCCAGAGCTATCGTGTCTCTTCTTGACATGCCCAGCCCTCTGACGATGCCTGCCACAGATGTGGGCGAAATGTCAGGAGAAAAAGCTTCTGAAACATGGCCATACAGCCTGAAAGACTCACAGCAACCCATGCACAACTCCCTTAGCCGTTCCTCATAGGGCTTAGCTTTCAGACTTTTGATCATTTTGGTCATCCTTCTCTGGACACATTCTAGTTGTCCATCTCCTTCTTGGATTGTAGTGCCCAGAACTGGATGCAGATACCCAGGATCATATCCACACTCCCCATTTTGCAGTACTTGGCATGATAGGGAAATAAAACTCTCAGTGTCTGCAATCTGTTGTGCCACACTTTTGATACCTGAGGATGGCTTTTGTCTGGTGGCCATGGTCCATCAAGCTGTGATTGAGAAGAGCTAAGCATGGAGCATCCCTCCTTTGTAATGACAGCCAGTCTCTCTTCTGGACAGAAAAGAGCGGAAACCTATTTGCATGTGCTTGCATTTTCAAGCCAGGTTTCTTTTATATATATATAAAAAAGTGTTCCGTCATAGTGGCAAGATGTCTTGTTTGCATAGGCGGCTTGCCAGGATGAAGATGGATGCTTGGAGAAACAGCTGGCCTTGTTTCCTACGGCGTGCGCGGCTATGTAGCTCTGCCCACCTCGGTGATATCGGAGCCGAGGGGAAATAGCTTCCGACATGTACTTTCCTTTCACGCCTTCCAAAAAGGCAAATTAAAGGCTGATTTAAGGTAGCTTGGTAAATACTGCCATGTCCGCATTTGCTTGATGTTTTTGCTCCCTGGCCTAAATTAGTAAGATTCTCTGGGGAGGATTGGTGGCCTGGCAGAAACTCCGGGTGTTTATCTTGCAGCTCCATTTCAAAAGGATTTCTTTGGGCGGAATGTGCATTTTGTAGTACTTTAAACCTGGACGCATTCCAAAGAGCTTTGCCGTTCGAACAAGCTGGTTCCCACAGTGTTTAGAGAGCTCTTCGTTTATCTGTTGCATTTCTGTGTTGTATTTGTGAGGTTGCCAGGTGGAGCGCGGCCGAACCGTGATTGCTCTCGCTTGCTCGGGATTGTAGAGGGAAGTACTGTTCTGGCCGAATTGGAAATACAGGCAGTCACCGAGTTACAAACATCCAATAATAATAATAATAATAATAATAAAACTTTATTTATAACCCGCCACCATCTCCCCAATGGGGACTCGGGGCGGCTTACATGGGGCCATGCCCAGACACCATACAATATAACAAAATAAAACAATATATCATAACACAATATACTTGCAAATGACTCATAGTTACAAATGGGGGTGAGACAACAGGAAGTGAGAGGAATATGCTTCTTGGAAGGAAGGGAAATCCACTCTTGGAAGAGTTATTATCATGGGGAAAAGGGGTCTCCACTGAAACTTAATCACCAATAATTGTTTCCACAACAAGCCACATTTTTCAAGATCTGATTCTCACTGGGACAGAAAATGGGGGGAAATCTTCTGAACAGGGGCACAGACAACAAAACAAACCTACAAAACCTATCTTGTTCATAACTTGGGAAATGCCTGTAATTTTACGCATTGTCTGTAGGTACCTTTATTCAGTGATTTTAATAATTTTGTGCATGAAACTGTTAGTGGATCATCAGAAGGCAAAGATGTCTCTCAGTCACTCATAAGTACAGCATTTGATTTTGATGTCTTTCAGATTTTGGAAATCCAGATAAGCAATGCTTAACTGTTGCATCCCAGGCCTAGAAACCCTTAGGATCACAGCACCACGCAAGAGTCCAGAATATAAGCAATCAGTTTATTGTAAAATATATCAAAAGTATAGGAAAAATTCAGGAATAGAGAAAGAAGAAGTATATCCAAAAAAAGGTTTAGCAATAGGCAATAACCCAACAGGAGTCCAAATGTCTCAAACAGATTCAAAGATGTAATACAGTCCAGGGATAGCCAAAAATCCCAAGAACAGCTTAAGCCCACAAGCAAAGGTATCCTTAGACAAACTTGATCATGAATATAAACACAGGAACATATAACCTTCAAATATATTTGAATCCCAAATCCAAAGGCTTGACTTGAAACATGGACCAGGAACCCAGGCCTAGTTTCTTACTACAAACGCTATGTTGCCTGAACTAACTTGAAAGTAAACAACTTGCCCATGAAAGCATATTGTTTCCCCTGAAATCTCTCCCCAGCTTTCCCATGCAAACGCTCTGCCCTGCGATGCTTATTATCTGCTCTGATCTCTAAACGAAGGCCTGTGTTGATTTCCCTGTCTCCAGGTGCTTTTTCCTGGGAGCCTTCTGTATCACTTAATTCTCCGCTCGACTCTTCCTTATCTAATGTCTCAGGGTGCTTTGACTGACTTTGAAGCCCTGCACGTTCCCAGTCAGTTTTCTCACTGAAAGAAGCATTATTCCCTTGACTTACAACTTCATCACTTCATGCCCCTGGAAATCCCACAAGCAATCCCACAATCCTCTCTAAAAACATCAGTGAACCCATCAATCTCAGGCTGATTTACAACATTAACATAGATAAGAAACGTCAAAGTTTCCAACAACCTTTCTGAAAAGATGGTGCGAAACCTGTATTGATTTCTCTGCATATACACCATAGAATTAAGGTTTTTAAGGTCATCAAACTACAACTCCCAGGATATCATAGCACTGAGTCATGGAAGTTAAAGTGGTGTCAAACTGCATTCATTCTACAGTGTAGATGTACAGGAAACCTCCAAATTTCATGGGGGTTAGGGGTGCAGGATCTCTATGAAAGTGAGATGGGCACACATTTTAAAAACACAATTTCTGTACCCGAGAGAATATCTCTTTAGGAATTTGTAGGTTCTCCAGTGTGACTTAGGGCAGAGGTTAGTCATTGAGTCATGCTGGAGGACCCGGAGATTAGTTAAATCCGTGAATAATCAAACCTGCAAAAATTAAATCCACAAATGTGAAAGACTGACTAAAAGGCATTTTATCATCCATATTTAATAACACTAGAGGTATTTAGTTCTCCCCCACTTTCAGCCAATAAATTCTACTTGCATGTTTAAGCAGAACATACAATCGTTGAGTCCACAGTGTTTGGCAGGCTTCAACAAATCGGCTTGTCATGGGAAATGTGGTTCTACCCTCTGGCATACATAATAAGATTCCAGATTTCTGTCTGACTCTGCAACTGCAAAGGAGGTAGGGGAAAGGCTGAGAATTGCTTGAGTTGGGTGATGTTGCCCGGAGACTCCTGGCTTAAAGGACCAAACTGGGAACTCCCATCAGGACCAACTAATTTTATACTGGGCTGGAAATTGTGAGACCCTCCAGATATTGAACCGCAAATCCCAGCAATCCTCATTATGAGCTATGCTAGCTTTATCTATGCTGCAAAATGTAAAAAGTGGTACCCACGGTAGGAATATTTGATATTTATAGCAGAATAGCCAGAGCTATATATGAACCTATAGTAGGAAGCGAGAGAGAAAATATGCAGGATGCTCTGCGAGCTAGTAGACTAAAAGTGAATCCCGTAAAAACTGAGATACTCTGGGCCGGCCAGCCACCAGAGTTAATCCAGTCACTGCCTGATTTTGATGGGGAAGCTCTGGCTCCGTCTGCGACTGTTAAAAGCCTTGGGGTTGTGTTGGACGCATCGCTGACAATGGAGGCCCAGATCACTGCCATAAGTAAGCAGGCCTTTTTTCATCTTCACCAGGCAAGGAAATTGGCATCCTACCTTTCGACAGAAGTATTGGCAACGGTAATCCATGCAACAGTCACCACTAGGGTGGATTATTGTAACGCCTTATACGCTGGCCTTCCGAAGACAAAAACACAGAAGATCCAAATGGTCCAAAATGCGGCGGCCAGGCTGCTAGCGGGATCATCTATAAGATCCCATATTACACCGATTCTGAAACAACTGCATTGGCTACCAATAGAACATCGGATCTCTTACAAGATACTGATCCTGACATTTAGAGCTCGAAATGGCCAAGGACCATTATATCTTAGGGACCGCCTCATTCCTTTCTTCCATCAGTGGTCACCTCGACCCTCCCAGGAAAATCTCCTATACGTACCGGGCCCTAGGGAGGTACGCCTGGAGCTACAAGGCGTAGAGCCTTTTCGACCGATGCTCCAATTCTGTGGAACTCATGGCCTCCATATGTTAGAGCCATGTCGGAGTTGCGACCTTTTGTAAAAGCGCTCAAGACTTGGCTGTTTGGATGTGCATTTAAGTAAATCAGATCTAATTTGTCAAATAGTCACAGATGAATGTTTTTATGTTGAATATTTTTATGTTGAATGTTTTTTTATATTGTGGAATGATATTTTAAATTGTAAGTCGCTTGGAGCACTCTGGTGGAGAGTGACTAATTAAGAAATAAAGTGAAGTGAAGTGAAGTGAAGAAGGTTCAAAAAGCTTTTATTGTTGCAGGTATTACATCTCATTTAAAATAGCAGTAGTTACAAGGCAAAGGAAAATTGCCTAACTTTGGTAAAAGAGTCCCCAATGACGACTCTCATCTCTGTCTGTCAGGCATCTTGGGGTGGAAAACCCTCATGATGCTCCCTTGTCAAAGGACAAAAAAGGACTCTAAAGGATTTGGGGGAAAGGTGGATGTAGTCCACGAATAGGCAAACTTAATTGTTTTTAATTTGCCTTTTGTTTTGTATTGTTATATTGTGTGTTGAGGCCTTGGCCTTTGTAAGCCGCATCGAGTCCTTCGGGAGATGCTAGCGGGGTACAAATAAAGTTTAATAATAATAATAATAATAATTGGGCCTCCGGTAGGCTGTTAGGAATTGTGGGAGTTGGAGTCCAAAACACCCGGAGGGCCTAAGTTTGCCCATGCCTGGTGTTGCGCCAGTCTCAGTCGAACTCGCCTTTGTGCAAGTGGTTTGGCTGAAATGCTCTCATGTCTCAAACAGAACATTTTTATTTATTCGGTTTCATTCTATTTGCCAAGTGATCCTTCTTTTCAAAAATACTGCCTCGAACGAGAGAAATTAGGAACCTCCTGCATTTTCCAGACTCAAGGGGCACAAGAGAAGTTGATGCAGGATCTGAAGGGTCCTCGAAATGCAGATGAAAAGTGACAGAACCACCCTGGATCCCCGGTGCCGACATGCCTGAGAGGAAGGTGATTTTCAAGAGTGAGAGCGCGGACAAGGAGAGGGGCTAGAGTGCTTTTTGTTTTGGAGAGGGCCTCCTCTTCACCCTTTTTGCATAACAGCATGTGGCACTTTGGTGCCAGCTTTGATGCTGCCTGGTTTCAAAGAGCTTTGCAAATGGCTAGATATTTGCAGGCAGCATCTTTCTTTCTTGTCCCTTCTATGCTTTTGTTTTTTGCTTGCATCGGAGGGTTTTGTCCTTGTGCTCAGATGGATGAGCAGAAGAAAGTGCGAAGACAGAGTGCTGAATTAAGAATGAGTTCAGCTTGGTGTCAATGGGCTGCCTGATTTAGAAGTTACTTGCTTCTGAATAAGAAATAGAGAGAAAGAGGTTGCTTCAGGGACTTGGTTTGTAGCAAAATAACAACAGTAATTCAGTTTCAGTAAAGTTATGTCCATCAGAGACCGAAAAAAGTCCTAATTGCATACATCTACTGATTGGATATGAACCACCAGCGACTGTTTAGAAATTCACATAAAGAGCTTATTGTCCCTCTACTACTGTCTCATTCAGGATGTTAAATTGATTATTATGTAAATTTCCTCCTTTAGGACCTTGACTTTGGGGCAAAAAATTTAGACTGCAATTAAAAACTATTATTTCTACCTATATATCAAGGCATGGAACAACAGACTGAATTACAACACATAACATCAGTATCACACAATCTAGATAAAACACATCAGTAAAAAAAACCATATAGAACTAATACATGCTGAAACAATCATCTCTTAAAATTCATGACTTTAACATTCAGAATTTAAAATAATCTGGGAATGCCTGTCAGAAGAGACTAGTCTTTAATACTATTTTAAATTCAAACTTGGTTCATCTGTAGCCCTCTAGGGCTCGCATCAGTACTATTGATCCCACTTTCCCAACCCATGCCATCTCTATTATGGCCATGGCTATGTGAGATATGGATGCTGTCGTACTGTCCGTCTTGTCCACAATAATTTTTGTTACTGTCCTTGCTATCAGAGGTAGTGGAGGCAAGGTTTACAGCAGGCCTCACTTCCAGTTGTAGAGGAAGGTATCTCCTAGGCATCCCAGAACAGCTCCGGGCCTCATCCTGGCACAGAATAGGGGACAATGTTTACCGGCGAGGCGTACAGGTCTACACTGGTTGGCCCCAATGTCGAGCAAGAAGCTGGGATTCTTGGCATTGTAGCTGCTATTCGTGGTTTAATGACGCTGTCCTGCTCAAGGTGTCAGCCAGTACATTCTCCTCGCCTGGGAGGTGAATGGCAGAGAGATAGATCCCTCGGGGATACACCAATCCCAGATGTCCAGTGCAAGGTGCAGTAGGCTTTGGGAGTGGGTTCCCTCTTGGTTGTTGATGTAGTACGTCATTGTCATGTTGTCAGTCAGCAACTGGACCACTCGTCCACATAGTGCGTGCTTGAACGCCCGTAGGACTTTTTGCAAGGCCAGGAGTTCTACGAAGTTGATGTGGTGACTCCTCTCTGATGGTAGCCAGCGGTCGTGTGCGACCAGTTCCTATAGATGTGCCCCCCAGCCCTGAAGGGAGGAGTCAGTTGTCAGGCACATAGACGGGCATACTGGTTTGAAAGGCATCCTTGAGCAGACGTCCTGTTTTGTCCACAAAAGGGAGTCAAAAACTTTTAAGAGTGGCCTCAGTATGTGTCTTTGCTTGTGCCTGTGTGGATTGAAGGTGCTGAGAAACCAGTTCTGGAGCAGTTGTAGGTGCAGCCTCGCAAACTGGGTAACAGATGGAGATTGGTACCTGTAGCAGCGGCTTCCGTGATTTCAGCTTCCGTGGGTTCAGAGCCCAGCATGTCTAGTTTCCCAGAAGGTTGAATAAGACACAGATGTGTTGAAGGCAAAATCAGATGCTTTCATTCTTAATGGCCAGAGAAGATGTCAGCAGAGAAAGCACTCCAAAGAACTGACATACTTCAATTGTGAATACATAGCACTTTTTTTGTCTTTTGACATTTATTCAAAACTATCTCACACTAGCTCCTGATTGTCTTAGAAAATGTCTGGCTAGGAGTGATCCAGGGCTCCGTCCAACATCATTGCTGATTAGCCATTGTGGGGAAACATTTAAAAAACTGTCATTGGATTATTTAGAAGAGTGTGTCTGTTTATTGATCCGTCCGTGAGAGGGATGCGATTAGAAAGGAGTGCAGTGGGGCAATCAGTGATGAGTTTACTATTCCACCTCCAGTTGATACAATAATGTTAGTCTATATAAACAAAGGGTGCTTAAAGTGATGGTTCTCACAGTGGGTGCCTGGGGTGGGTCTGGTTTAAGGGCATGGAAGAGGAAGCATTCCCAGAGATAATTCAGATCATATCACGTGAAGCAGGAAAAGGATGAGGGGTTCTTACGCAAGTCAATTTTGTGTTCCCACCGAGCATTATAAAAGGATTATGATAATTTGGGGAACCATTTCCTGGAATCCAAGGCATCATTCTAAGGAAGTTCATGAGAGGTTAGTACAGGGCAAAATAGAAAAGGCAATGCAAGCACACTTTATGTCCCAATGGAGCCGCATGACATAATTCATAATTTTAGGGTCTAAATTTCGATAACACATTCAGCTGCGAAAACCCACTGGGGAACCCTAGGCAAGTCACATAGTCTCAGCTCCAGAAAATCTTGCAGTAAGTTCAACTTCAGTACATCGCAAACCGGAAACAACTTGAAGGCGTGCAACAAGGACTACCGAAGAAAAGTACCAACTGGAAACCCTTTTTGGATTATATCAAGAAGAAAATTATAATAACATAAAAGATGTACACAAATATTTAGGCGCGGAAGACTGAAGCAGATTCTGAAGAAATTACTGCATACTAACAAAAATGGAATTTTTCTTTTTCTATTTTAGAGGGCAAGGACTATGAATGGAAGTTCAACAGAGAACATATTTTATTTTAATTTACAATACCTTTTTTCTTTCTTTTCTTTTTATTCTTTTCCCCCCTTGTTATATTATTTTTTCTTTTTCTTTCTATTATTTTTTTGACTTTTTCTTACTATATATAATTGTTCATCCACTTTTATTGTAATCTTGAAAATCATAAGTAAAATTATAAAATAATCTTATACCCCATACCAAACCATACCAAAAATCTGTATTGACTTAATATTGAAATACAGTAATTATAGGCAAATATAGCCCCAGTTTAATGTAACAGCTTTATTATACAGTAGAGTCTCACTTATCCAACGTTCTGGATTATCCAACACATTTTTGTAGTCAATGTTTTCAATATATCATGATATTTTGGTGCTAAATTCGTAAATACAGTAATTACTACATAGCATTAATGTGTAATGAACTACTTTTTCTGTCAAATTTGTTGTATAACATGATGTTTTGGTGCTTAGTTTGTAAAATCATAACCTAATTTGATGTTTAATAGGCTTTTTCTTTTTTTTTGGCTTCGACGCGGTCTGAATTACGGCTCTTGCATAAGGTCTGGTACATAAGGAATGGCATGGGCACTTTGCATTGTTTTAAACTTTGTATATTGTATTTTATGACTGTTTTAACGTTTTAGTTCATTGTATATCAGTGTAACGGCATCAATTGCCAATTGTAAGCCGCCCTGAGTCCCCCCGGGTGAGAAGGGTGGGGTATAAATGATTGAAATAAATAAATAAATAATAAACAACAAATTCAGCTGTTGAATCTCTTCCAACAAGTCATATCATAATAATCTAGGGGCAGGTCTGATTGGGTTACATCCAGAGTCTTAAATTGTACAATTTCATTTGTAAACAGAATCACGGATTTAACGGGCTTGAATGCACTTTCTGGTTTTGGTATCACAGATGTGTTTTTTTATACATGATTGTTTTATTATAAGTATTATGGGGGTATAGTTGTTTGAGTGTTTGGACTAGGAGTCTAGGAGATCACTGTTCGAATCGCAACTTTGCCATGGAAATCCATTTAGTGGATGACCATAGGCAAGTCACATCGGAGGTTGTCCTATATTCAAGCTGACTCAAAGGCAACGCAACAGCAATTGTGAAGGGATCAGTATTTTTGTTTGTTATATTCATGGTGTGTATTGTAAATTGCAATGGCTATTGGCTTGATTTAAGCAAAATGTGTGACCATGAAGGGAAAGGAACTTGTGATCCTCTAGAAGGCAGGGCTTTGTTTCTTCCGTCTGGTTTTGGCACAAACAGAAAATTCTGTGTACATTTTTGTGCCAAACTGCTATAGCAAAGCTGACCATAGAATTGCATTCGATATTCTCCCTAGAAATCTCTGTCGTCTATATCCAGCATGACTGAACAATCGAACATGCAAAAAAGAGACTACAATTGTCCCTCCATATTTGTGGTTTTGATTTTTGCAGATGTGATTATGCACAGATTTGATTTAAAATATTCTGTCTAGGAATAATTAAATCTGAAAAAAAAATAAAGCTGCAAAATGTGGAGGAACAACTATAACCTCCTTTTTCTATGTTGCCCCCATGCCTCTCCTCTAGGTTACCTGTAAAGGGCATAAGGTGGGAAAGCCAGGTGTGCTGAACACCTGCTAAACGGAAAGATTCAGTTTATATGCTGATTCTTTCTCTCTGTCCCTGTGGCTGAGCGTGTGAATGAAGCAGAAGATTCCCGCAAAGCCTCTTTTGTGGCTCTTCTGGAAGAGGAGATGTAGTAAGCAATTGTTCCGCCGTGTTAACCTTGCTTTAAGTAATAGTGTCAAAATACTGTCTAAATATACTTCTTTCCATCACGGCTGCAAACGCCCACAGAGACTCTGTGGCATTAACGGAAGGCTTTTTCCAATCTGGCAGAACCATTTTTGAAATGAAGTTGCTAATGATTCCTCATTCTGTTTGCAGAACTCCTTCCGCACAGAATATTTATGGACCCGAGCGGAGGGAATTATAGGCTTCTTTTGGATGTGATATGTCTACATATTTAGGGGAAGCATCTCTTCCTTTTGGGAGACTCTGGACAGGGAAGCAGTTGCTACTATTTGCCAGGCTCCATTAAATATCCATTTAGGACTGGTCTCCATAGTCTGTGATCCATTCAGCTGAATGCCACTTTCCCACCATTTGTTTGATTTCTGATGGGTTGAGCTCACCTGGATTGACTACAGTCATAAGGTTCCAGAAACCGAGATGGTGAACTGGTGCCACTGCATGCCATCATCTAGGCTAGAGGTTGGAGCATCTGGACAGCCAACTTATGTGTGACTAGCTACCTCATTAGATGGGCTGATTTACTCATCGTCCGCCATTTCTTCTCTTTCACCACGGAGCCCTTCCCACGATACACATCAACTTCCGGCTGGGCTCCATAGTGAAAGAGGAGAGGAAGTGGCGTGCAACACGGGATGCATCCTGTGTTGCCTTAGGATCAGTGGGGGGAAGCTGGCAAGTGACGCTTCCTCCCAGAAAATGGGAGTCTAGGTAAGGCGGGCAATGCGGAGGGTGGAGCGATGGGTTTTCCATGCCCCCCCCCGCCCCGCCGGGACCCCATAGATTTGCCATAATGTGTTGCAAATCCTTAGCCTAATGTGATGAGTCACTAGGACTCGATGGAGCCATGTGTTCAAATGAATGGAAAAGAGATTTCACCTGAGCATTAGGAAGACCTTCCTGACCTTAGGAAGACCTCAGAGTCCGATGGAAGCTCCTTCTCTGGAGGCTTTTAAATAGAGGTTGGATAGCCATCTTTCAGGGGTGCTTTGATTGTGCTTTTCCTGCATGGCAGAAGGGCTTTGTTGTGACTCAGCCACAGTATAGCCAGAGTCAGGATGAAGAAGGGGATTCTGGGTTTCAGATACAAGAGCCATTTCAGATACAAGAGCCAGAAGATGATGGCATGGAAATGCAGGCTGATTCAGAGGCTGGAGAATTGCAGTTTGAGCAGAATAAACTGTTGACCCCAGAAGTTATAGATAACAGACAGGATGACATTCCCAAGGCCCGGAGAACTCTCAAGTCCCAGTTCAGGTGCAAGATAAGGAAGACCTTGATTTATCTAGGGCGGACCGTCTGTGTGGAGAAGTTCTCAGGTCCGTAGGAATGAGAGGCTAGCGGGAAAGAAAGAGGCCAGTTCTGGGAAAAGAAATGCCTTTCTCGGTGCTTTTAAAAGTGTGTGTTTGCAGACAGCTCGTTGTCAAAGCAAATCCTCGCTTCATCTACGTGAATGTTCTTGCTTCATGCTTAGGAAGAGTATTCCTGGATCTTTGTACCTTTGGCCCTTGTTTTTGGGATTTATTGACTACTACCTTGCCTTATGGATTATTAGACTGCTATGATTCATATATTTGCTTTTGCTCAATAAAACTTCAAAAGACTGTCTTCTGTGTTTGACTGAGTGTCTATAGCAAGATGAACTACTCTGAGGTGCGACAGGCTTGAACTGGATGGCCCTTGGAGGACTCTTCCATCTCTATAATTGTGTGGTCCTAAGATATGGACAAGCTGGAAGTTATCCAGAGAAGGGCGACCAAAATGGTCAAAGATCTGGAAACTATGCATCTGGGAGAGCAACCAAAATGGTCACAGGTCTGGAAGCTAAACTCTATGAGGAGCAGCTTATGGAGTGGGTGTGTTTGGTCTTGAGAAGAGAAGGTTGAGAGGTGGCATGAGATATTTCTCCCCAAGTTTCAAAGTTGATGTACAAAAGCAGTAATATTTTGTATGATGGTATGTGTACATTCAATTTAGGATACCACTTTGTAGATATTTTCAAAAGCTTCTTAATAGCCTTGAAATCATGAGGAATAATGTTTTTCTTGAAATAGTGAGGAGGGTTCGCTAAGAAAGTTGCAATAGGTTCCAGAGCTATGCAGTAGCTCTAAGTTGTTCAGTAAAATCGGGAAGTCTTTGGGAAAGCAGTCACATGTGAGGAAAGGTCGTGGTTGTGATAAAGCCGTAAGAAGGCCTGTTATCAGTATTTACTTTAGAAGGGATTTGTACAAATTACAATTCAGGTTGTATTTTCATTTCCAAAGCTTACAGTCAAAGTATAACCTTCAAGAGATTCATACGGGAAGTGTCAGGCAGAATCTGCCAATATTTTCCATGTGTCCTGAAAATAATCCACTGATCGTTGAGTTTGGGAAGAAAATCCTCATAAAAAATTGACACTATTACAAGAGTTACATTATAACCCTAAAATTGTGCCAGATTTTCCCCGTAAGACATAGACATCGTTATATGATGTTGCTGAACAGCTGCTATGGTTTGTGGAGCATCCAAAGAGGAAACCAGGCACATCCTTTTCATGTGAGATTGGCTCCGTTAATTAGGGATAATGACTCGTATGTGCTACCAAATGGAAGAGGAGGAACAAAAACAAAAAGGAGAAATAATGACACATGCATTTTGAGGAAAAGTGGATTTCATATTAATTATCGCTATAATAATTATCAAAATTAGGCATATTTATACTTTTCTCTCTCGTTTCATCTGAAAAAAACAAGCATTATTTCATATGGTCAAATGGCTATGGGTATATATGTGCGTGTGTTTTGCTGTTAACATAAATACTATTTTAATTAAATCTAAGTAATAACATTAGGGTCACTTTAAAATGTTAAAGGTTTCTATCTAGGGATGCATTTCTATAGTAGAATCAATGTGGTTTGACAGTGCTTTAACAGCCATGGCTCAGTAATATGGAATCCTGGGATTTGTAGTTCGGTGAGGCAATAGGATTCTTTGGCAGAGAAGGATCATCATGAATGTTAAGCTTGTCTCCTGTGTTTTAATCTTTGTTCTGTTTATTTTAATATATAGTTTATATAAAGACATTTCAATATGTGTATTTTATAGAACGATTATGTGTTTTAACTATGTTGTAACCCGCCTTAAAGCCACAAAAGGTGGATAAGAAATAATATATAGACTATAGCCTTTCTTCTTCTTCTTCTTCTTCTTCTTATTATTATTATTATTATTATTATTATTATTATTATTTCTAGACCACCATCTCTCTCCATGGGGACTCATGGCAATTTGCATATACAGTAGAGTCTCACTTATCCAAGCTTCACTTATCCAACGTTCTGTATTATCCAAGGCAGTCTGCCTTTTAGTAGTCAGTGTTTTTGTAGTTAATGTTGCAATGTTTTGGTGCTAAATTCGTAAATACAGTAATTGATTAGCAGTGCAGCCACTTTGGCCAGTGGTGGACAGAAGCCACATTATGGCCAGATACCCTCATATCTGCTAGTAACCTATGGATGTGAGAGCTGGACCATAAGGCAGGCTGAGCGAAGGAAGAGAGGTGCTTTTGAACTGTGATATTCGAGGAAAATTCTGAGAGCGCCTTGGACCACAAAAAAAATCCAACCAATCCATCCTCTAGGAAATAATGCCCAACTGCTCTCTGAAGGGAAGGTTATTAGAGGCAAAGATGAAGTACTTTGGCCACATAATGAGAAGACAGGAAAACTTGGAGAAGTCAGTGATGCTGGGGAAAATGGAAGGAAAAAAGAAGAGGGGCCAACAAAAGACAAGATGGATGGAACATGTCCTTGAAGTGACTGGCATGACCTTGAAGGAGCTGCGATTGCCAGTGGTCGACAGGGAGCTCTGGCGTAGGCTGGTCCATGAGGTCACAAAGAGTCGGAAGCAACTGAACAAATAAACAACAAACCCTCATATTTCCAAGAACGGAATTGCCAGAGCTACCTCTGAATATTCCTTTCCTAAGAACATCCTAAGAAATTCATGGGGTCAACATAAATAGACAACACACACACCATCTCATCTGGCCCCTTTTTGAGAGACCATCTAGCAATACCTACTGGTTGCAGCTACTTTGGATTCAGGTACAAATGTAGGAAAACATAGTATTTATTGTCCTGTTTCTCTCCTGGCTTATTTGCCAACATTTTTTTCAGGACTTAATCTTCCTGGTTCCAGGGTCTATAACTGGTGGTTGGCCGGCTTTCTTTGGAACGGCTGCTAACCACACAAAAAGTCAACGGTCGTATTTCACATCAGATAGACCAAAAGGGCAAAAATGGAATGGGTGTGAGGTCATGTAGCTCTTTCTGCCTCTGTACTATTCCTTTTTTCTTTAACTCTGATGCACACATGTACCCCAAACTAAAGGGGAAGCAGTTGCTAGAAGGGTGATCCGGAGAACAAGGGTTGGGGTCCTCCAGTAATGGTGGATGCTGAAGGTCTCATCGTGTTGAATCAATAGGGTATAGGTTCTCCAACGCAGACTGACTCAGTGTGGGAGTCCATGGAGTATTGCTGCTTGTGCTGGTTTGCAGCTGGTTTCCAGGGAAGAAAACAGCTGTAGCCAAGGGGCCAAAACCCTGATAAGATAGCTTAAGAAGTCCTACTTTATAAAGGGTTGGGTAGTTTCTTTTCTGCTGAAGTTCGGTGGTATGGTTGCAAAATTAAAAGAAATGTCACATGTATCTTGTCAGGGGCTAATTAGCTCCGAACCACTCTGATTTACTGGTGAGTCAGACCTCTCACCAATCCATCCTCCGTCAGACTGCTTTAGCATCCAGCTAAGCAGCACCAACAAACAACTGATCAGTAATTCAACTGATCACAGTGGTTCCAAAATTTTATTATATACAAACTATTTACAACTACAGAGTCCATCGCTCATAGGACCCATGCTTCCCTAAGCAAGGCAAAGCATGTCCTCTCTCTTTGCCGATCATCTGCAAAGCTCTTCTGCAGACGGCAACTCCCACATTCCATAGCAGAATGACCAACGTCCTGTCCGCCCTTCTGAGACCGGAAGGCTTGATCTATTGGCTAGGCAGGCTATCATTCAAGCTGGCCTGCCATTAACCCGTGTGCTGCTGGAAAGCATGCTGGAATACACAGTTGCAAAAACCCAACATCAAAATATTTGATTCAACATTTCACCCTTACACCAAAATACACCAACATGTCTGCCATTGCTTTGGATTGCAGGCCCTGTGGAGGTATATGCAACTGGTGACCATCACTCTGTCTTTTCCCTCAAGAAGACTACTTGTCTGCAAATACTTGACATCACCCTCCTTTCTCTTAGTTGCTCTCTGGTCAATGTTTGGAGTCATTTGTGAATTTTCTTACAACTTTGGGGACATTGTCCAGCTTTGTCCATAAAATGGTGAGAGTGGTTGATCACACATGGGACATTTCTGCAAGAAGGTATTCCATTCCAGTTTTGCTCCAATGACTCAGTTCCAGAACAGAATACCTGATCCATAAGGCCCTTCTGCAGTGTGACACTGTTTTCTTAAAAATGGAGTCTGTATTGACAGGAAAGAAAATACCAACATGTAATTTATCAAGCTCTCTGTCTGGAAACTATTGCCTGCCTTCATTTGTTAACAATATGCAATCCATATTTATACCCCTGTTTTCTAGCGGGAGATGCCTGGGGGTCTCCAATTTCCCATTTGCCTGACGCTAAATGCATTGAGGAGAGGTGCTCTGTCAAAATCCCTCCAAGAGTACAGAACCCACTCTTTTAACGTTCCTGACAGCAAATTATATTTGACATTTAATTTGAAGCATGAGTGTTAAAATCCTCCCCGTGCTAATGGGGCTGACAGGAGCACGGCATGGAGTCGGCTGGGTTTGTTTCTGTTTTACCGCCACTGCGGGAAGATCACAGCTAGGCAGAGGTTCGGTTTCTAAATAAAAGACAGGAGCAACAATGGAGTGTGTGATCTGTCGTCCTATGATGGAAAGCATTGCTTTTCATTGGTTTTACCATTATCATTCTGAGTAAGAGGTGGGGGCGCATGTCTTTGTCTTTTTAACTGGCCATCGGGTGCAACACAAAAATAGCACAAGTATGGGTAACCGCAATGACTCAAGAATCCAGTTTTCTGCCCTCTGACACTCCGTAAACTGTCAAATGTCTAAAAACAGCAACCTGGAAACGACCAGAAATGCATAAATATGATGGTGAAGGTGATGGTGATGATGGAGTAGAGGTCATGTGCAGAAGACACCAACATGATTCTGTGGCTATAATTCTGTGATACTGTGTTCTCATCAACCACAGGGCTCCTTACCTGCCTGAACTCCAGGTTGTGGTTTCCTAGCAAGTGTGACAAGTCATTGAAGTGGCAGGCGGCTCTCCAGTTTGACCAAGGACAAGGCTGTTCAAGGCGAGATGCAAGGAGGCCTTCTTGAAACACATCACATCACCAGCTCATATAGCCCAAAGCTGTTGTTGCCAACCATGTATCGCTGATGTTGTTCTGAACGCCGGACCTATTTGAGGCCTGACCTCAGCTCTTCGGGTTTCTGGCCTCGCACTGAACTCTCCGCCTGTCTGTCTCTCTAGCCTTTGGGGGGAAATACAAACGTGGTGACCTCTTTTATGAAGCCGGGTCCTGCTGACTCTACCATTGTGTCTGGAGGCATATCTTCTCTGTTGTTAGTGCAAAGATCCTGCAGTTTTTCTGTGGAAGAAGTTGAATGTGTGTCGGGAGTAGGGCTTTTTTGTTTTAATGTTCCCATAAAGTTCTGAGTTGTTCATTTCAGTTTTCAGTGCTGCCTGTTTTGGTCAGGAAGTTCTGGGCTTCACAGTGGGGTCTTCAAGGACAATTCTGAAGCTAATACAAACGATCTTTCTCATCCAAAAATCTGTTTTTGACAGTACCTAGCCAAAGGCTTCTGGGAGTCAGAGAAGAAAGGCACAGAGGTCAGCCATCCTCTCTTTTTTCTGATCCACAAGAACTTGGGAAACAATTTCAGTGGATGCATTGTGTTCCATATAGCTTTTCATGTCCAGCAACTGTAGGTAGATCTGTCTCTCTTTTTTTTTTTTGGGGGGGGGGGATCATGGACAGATCTTAGAATTACTGTTTTGGATCACTAATCATATTGATTGGGGGATTCTGGGAATTGGAGTCCCCAAAAAGTGGGCATAAAATCAATTTGAATTTTCCCATATTAATATGAAGCAGATTTGAAATTAAATAAAGAGAAATAGAGTTTGAAACACCCAGTTAATGGAAAAACAATTGAAAGAGATAGTAGAGGTAATCAAGACCGCTCTGAGTTCTTTCTAACGTGGTACAAGTTACTAGTTACGCAAATGAAGACACTAGTTTTCAAATTTGGATGTATCAGATATTTGTGTCAAATTTCGTCCAGATCCATAGTTGTTTGGGTTCACAGTGCTCTCTGGAGGTAGGTGAACTACATCTCCCCAAAATCACTGCCAATTCCTCCCAGATCGCTCCAGTATTTTCTGTTGGTAATGGGGGTTCTGTGTGGGAAGTTTGGCCCAATTCTATCGTTGGTGGGGTTCAAGGGGCTCTTTGATTGTAGGTGAACTATAAATCCCAGTAACTACTACTCCCAAATGCCAAGGTCTATTTTCCCCAAACTCCACCAATGTTTACATTTGGGCATATTGGGAATTCGTGCCAAGTTTGGTCCAGATCCATCATTGTTTGAGTCCAAAGTTCTTTCTGGATGTAGGTGAACTACAACCCCAAAACTCAAGGTCTATGTCCATCAAACCCTTCCAGTATTTTCTGTTGGTCATGGGAGTTCGATGTGCCAGGTTTGGTTCAATTCCATCATTGGTGGAGTTCAAAATGCTCTTTGATTGTCGGTGAACTATAAATCCCAGCAACTACAACTCTCAAATGGCAAAATCACCCCCCCCCCCCAACCCCATCAGTATTCAAATGTGGGTGTATCAGGTATTTGTGCCAAATTTGGTCTAATGAATGAAAGCACATCCTGTATATCACGTTTACATTACGATTCATAACAGTAGCTGAATTACAGTTATGAAGTAGCAACAAAAATAATGTTATGGTTGGGGGTCACCACAACATGGGGAACAGTATTAAGGGATCGCGGCATTGGGAAGGTTGAGAACCACTGCCATACAGGTTTCCGCCTAGGATTTCAATGGTGAATATGATACTTTCCTTTTTTCTTTTAAGTCCAATAAGCCATTTACAATTTAGCATTATCTCACTTGAGACAAACTGCAATTAATCCTACCTATCACTATTTGAAACAAGCCAATTTACAAATATGAGTTACAAAGCTGACTTATTTCAATTAATAATATTTCGGATTAACGGCAGTTTAAGACTCAAGCATAACACTGAGCTGTGGTTAAATGAAATGAAAAAGGGACCCTTCTGAATCCATGGCTGC
Organism: Anolis carolinensis; assembly: GCF_035594765.1. Taxonomy (NCBI): domain Eukaryota; kingdom Metazoa; phylum Chordata; class Lepidosauria; order Squamata; family Anolidae; genus Anolis; species Anolis carolinensis. The sequence continues at coordinate 4,886,901 of NC_085841.1, forward strand.
ATCTGTTCTTAATTCTGTTCACCGATATGCAGACAAGGTTTTGATAAATCAGGATTTTTCCCCCAGCCTCTTCCATGCTTTTCAAATCCAAGTGTTTTCTTATTATTTGAACTTGATTGAAAACTCTTCTGAGGCATATATATTTTATGAAGCTCTTCTATAATCTGTTGATCTCTGTTTGCAAATCCTTAATTTCTTGTGGATGTTGGCATGCTGGTCTTGAATCTGAGTAATATTTTCTAACTCCCCAATTGTAATGGGGATTTACTATATGAAGAAAAATTGCATTTGCGGTTTAGTTTGTTTGCAAAGAAAACAGCATTTTCTACACAGGAAGCGTCATTAATGTTGTGTTCCATCTTTGTGCAGAATAAGCCCCAAAGATGAGACATTATCAATAAGCTGAGAGTAAGATTGTCATCAGTCCATAATTCTCCACATCCCAGTATCCTGACACTCAGTAATTGTACATCTATACATATAAAAATGTAATGTACGTTTGTAGGACTGAGTAAACAACAAAACTACTGAACCAAATCACACCAAATTTGGCCACAAAAGACATAGTCATCCAATCTATGTCTTTCAAACAAAAAAAGCTAGAAAAATAAAGTCGAAATTAGAGGATGAGGAACATCCGTTTTCAACCCTAGCTACCGGTCAGAAGGTTAGGCCCTGCCCCCTTTAGGCCCCGCCCACTTCATCTCGTAGCGTAGTGAGCAGCCAAGCTTTGAAGCAATTCTAGCAGCCCAAAAAACCATTCCCCTAGAACACAAGTAGTAAGCCTATTCCATTGTATCTCAGCTCACCAAACAAGGATTCCCATAAGAAGAAAATGGCCAGGCTTTGAGGCTGCAAGGCTATTCACTGCTATTCGACGTGGCCAACAAAGGATTCCCATACACCACAGCAATGCGTGGCTGGGCACACACACTATTTTTAATATGTTTTCCATCCCTTGAATTTGGACATACAAGCCCTGAAATATCTTTCTAGCAGGCCATAAATGTTTGTTGACAACTCTGGTTGGTTAAAGTAATGTAGGGATACATATACACTGTAGAATTAATACAGTTTGACACCACTTGGAATTGCCATGGCTCAGTGCTATGGAATCTTGGAAGGTGTAGTTCGCTGTGGCATCAGCACTCTTTGGTAGTAAAACTAAAGTCCTTGTGAAACTACGACTCCCAGGATTCCATAGCTTTGAGCCATGGCAGTTCCAAGTGGTGTCAAACTGCATTAATTCTATAGTTTAAATGCATCCTAAGTAGCAATATTACTACTCAACAAGAGTCTTTCCCAAGAGCTCTTCTTTTACTATCTGGAAATCAAGGAGAAAGTTCATCAAGGGATAAGCTTCCAGCTGCAAACAAATTGAATTAATCATAAACATAGGTTTTGTGTTCTGGGAATTTTTTAACCAGCGCTATCCATCTGCCTTCTAACATACTGCTCCAAAAGGCATGCATTGGAAACAAATTCCAGGGATTGAAGGAAGAATCTGTTTTCAGCTCAGAATGTAAATATTTGACTATTTTGTCCTTGCATGCTGGAATGAATAATCTCCAGTTTTTTTTCTCACTGTTGGAAAAAAATGAGTGTTTATGTCAGGGGTCCTCAAACTTTTTAAGTGGAGGGCCGGTTCATGGTCCCTCAAGCTGTTGAGGGGCCGAATTATCATTTGAAATAAAAAATATGAACAAATTCCTATGCACACTGCACATGTCTTATTTGTAGTGCAAAAAACAAAACAAAACCAACAACAACTATTTATTTACTACATTTATACCCCACCCTCTCTCACCCCGAAGGGGACTCAGAGCGGCTTACAAGTTGAATGTACATACAATATATTATATTATTGGCATATCACAATATTAGCATTATATATTACTATATTGCCCTATACCACTATCATAATATTATTAGTAATATTACATTTAATATACAATGTATAATTAATATTATTATATTGTATAATTATTAGTATTATATTGTATTACATTATAATATTAGTATCAATATTATATGTATACACAATATATTCAGTTATTACCATAGCACAATATTAGTAAATGAAAGAATACAATATTTAAAAATAAAAACAATTTTAACCAACATAAACCTATCAGGATTTCAATGGGAAGTATGGTCCTGCTTCTGGCCAATGAAATAGTCAAGTTAAGTAGGATTGTTGGTATTGCATGCCTTCTGTCGGGGGTGCTTTGAATGCGATTTCCTGCTTCTTAGCAGGGGGTTGGACTGGATGGCCCATGTGGTCTCTTCCAACTCTACTATTCTATGATTCTAAGTCATTTCAGACTTTGGGCGAGGCGAAGTCTAAAACTGAGGGCGGGGGCCAGGTAAATGACCTTGGAGGGCCGCATCCGGCTCCCGGGCCTTAGTTTGGGGACCCCTGGTTTATGTTGTCAGAATGGAGACATCATGGAATGTCTCAGGGAAAAATTGTGGCCAAAATGCACATGTTTTTGTATTAAAGTATGTGCATATGTAAACATCATCAGTGTTGCATTAAAACATTCACACTAGAAATCCAGATAGCTTTTTTGTGCAAGAAAGCATTTCTCCTAAACACTCCCAGTAATTTTGTGTAAAAAAAAGCTTTTTGTTGGTTTCTCTGTTATTGTTTGCAGAATTCTCAGAAAACACTGTTTACATAAAGCTGGTTTCCAGAAAAAGCTTTCCCCTTTTCCATGTAAAATTGCTGCTTTTTGCAAATAATATTTTTACCAAAAAAAAGAATGTGTGGAGATTTTGCACAGAAATGGTTTTTCAGTCAAAAATCTCCACAATTTTGTACAAAAAAATACATATGATTTCTATAGAAGATAATTTCTGGAGACATTCTAAAATACAGAAATGCTTTTCAGATACAAAAAACACTTACTTCCACAGCTGAAACAGCCGTTTTTGTAGAGATACTATTTTCAGCTTTTCTCTCCCTATAAATTTGCTTTTCTTTTGGTAAAAAAAGCAAAGATACATTATGTTGTCGAAGGCTTTAATGGCCAAAATCACGGGGTTCCTGTGAGTTTTCTGGGCTGTATAGCCATGTTCCAGAGACCTCACAAGGTCTGAGGATGCCAGCCATAGATGTGGGTGAAACGTCAAGAGGGAATGCTTCTGGAACATAGCCATACAACCCAGAAATCTCACAGCAACCCAACAAAGGTATTTCTTTTTCACCAAAAAAGAAGATATCTGAAACAAGGTGTGGTTTTGGCATACATAAAAAAATTGCTCAAAAAAACTTTTTTTGCACAAAAAAAATTCTTTTGTACAGATTTTTTTGCTCAAAAACAGGATTTGAAACTATACATCTATTTCTGTACAGAATAATTTCCAGAGACATTCTGAAATGTAGAAATACCAGGCAAATACTGCAGAGATTTCTCATTTTTATATTATATTCCTCATTTATGACTATGAAATGAGGAATAACATCTATTATTCCATTTCACTTTGCAGTTAATGTGTTTAGGGTTAAAATTGTAGCTGTTTTATCCCAACAGAGTGGCCCATTTGAGATGTAATAATAATAAAAAATCCGTCTGTGGGATTTTTTCAGGAGCCAGTGTTTGCATTATGGTCTCCAAAGCATTTACAGGAAAGCAGAGATAAATCGATAATAACGGTTTGAGCTTCTTCCTCAGACTGTATTGATTTGCCGAGTGTTTGCACCTTAAACATCTCCAAATGAATTTTGCCTCATTACGTAGAAATCTATAAATGTGTACAGATGTTTTATTGTTAGCCGGAGCTGTATCATTGATTGCTATCAAAGTTGCATAGGACCAGACTGGGAAAACTATGTCAAATGCGCTGTGAAGTCTGGACAGCTTACTATTAAAGATTCAAGAAGCGCAAAGACTAATTTGGTTGTACGTATGATCCTTAATTATTCTCGCTTGATGATCAAGATGAATGGTAATGGTTGAGGACTATTAGGTTACGTCTCCCTCCCTGCGTGGCCTTATTGCCAATTTTCGAGTTATGGCCCTGGATTGTTTCCTCACATTAACAAAGATGTGGGGACCTGCTGGTTTCTTATGTCTCTGCTTTAACTTATCAGCCGCATTCATCATTTTCGATTGTGCGCTTAAAGGCTCAGCAGATGAAATAAACACTTTAGCATTTATTAAAGCTGGTATGGCAGCTGTTTTTACAATTTTATTTTATTTCTGTTCTCTTCCCCCGTTTTAAAAAAAAAAACTTCCCAAGTCCATAATCATTATCTAGGGCAGTGTTTCCCAAAGTTTTTCAGTCATGGAACCCTTCAAAATTCATTTATTTATTTATTGACAGCACTTTTACCCCGCCTTTCTCAACCCCGGAGGGGACTCAAGGCAGCTTCACAACATAGGTAACAATTCAGTGCTTTTAAAAGCAAAATACAATAAAACAACCATTTAAAATAAAGTAAAATACTAAAATAAAATTAAAATATTTAACTCCATACAACAATGTCAATCACGTGATCCATGGGCATAGTCCGGGGCCGTTCCCTTAGTCAATTACACATCTTTCGTATCGATTATTGTACCAGATTTCCGAAGGCTTGGTCAAAGAGCCACGTCTTCACTTTTTTTGTGGTCAAGAGGGAGGGGGCTGATCTAATCTCCCTGGGGAAGGAGTTCCATAGCCGAGGGGCCACCACCGAGAAGGCCCTGTCTCTCGTCCCCACCAGTCACACCTGCGAGGCAAATGGGGCCGAGACCTTTTCCAACGGAAGACCTTTTCTGACAGAACCCTAATTCTGATATGGTTGGTTGTGAAAACAAGGATTGGGGATAAATCTTCAGTGGAGACTCCTTTCCTCCATGATAACTCTTTCTGGAGTGAGTTCCTCTTCCAACGGGTAGATTTCTCTCCCTTCCTATTGTCTCACCCAATTCTCAACTAGGAGTCATTTGTTAAGGTGGATGTTTGTAACTCAGGGACTGCCTGCAACCGCCTCCTCCTCCTCAGAGGCCGTAAAGTCTGCAGGAAGCAAGGCAAGTGGGGTTTATTTATCTGTGGAGTAATGTCCAGGGTGGGAGAAAGAGCTCTTGTTTGTTTGAGGCTAGTGTGAATGTTGCAATTGGCCAGCTTGATTAGCATTTAATGACCTTGCAGCTTCAAAGCCTGGTTGTTTCTTCCTTGGGGGTATCCTTGGTTGGGGGGGGGGTGTTAGTTGGCCCTGATTGCTTCCTGTCTGGATTTCCTGTTTTCAGAGTGTTGTTATTTATTTAGGCTTTTCCTTAATCCCTCCTTATTATCCAACATTTTCCCTTATCCAATGCTTTTATTTTTTAGTGATTGGTTTTTTTTGGGGGGGGGGGGACACCAAAATTTCTGTTCGCCTACACTTGAAAATTACCTTGGATCGGCCCTGATCACTAATTGCCATGGCCTAATGCTATGGGATCCTGGGATGTGTAGTTTGGTAATGTACTTACTCTTTGGCAGAGAAGGCTAAAGACTGTTTTGCATTCTGATCCTGTCTTCTAGAGTATTAGCTAGTCCCCAATTTGGAGTCATCTACACATCTGATACGCATGCCCTCTATTCCATCATCCAAGTTAGGACCTTTGGGGATAAGAGGACCTGGAGGAAGAGGAGAGAGATGTGCTTGCCAACCAATACTATTAGGCAATGGGTCCAAGGGGTCTTTCTCTTTTCAAGGTGCTGCTTGGGGTTTACATGTCACCCAATGGGGCTGCCATGGGTCCCTTGGCCATAGGCTAGCCTGCCTTTGCTGTGGACCCCCACTGCCATGCCCTCCAATAAATTATGTCTCTGCTCTTCAGGGATCTCTCGCAAAACCTTCCAAGCTTGGCTGTCGAACATCCCATATATTCTTTTTTTCATCCGCCCTTCTGTTAGCTATTGACAGGGGAAGTACTAATGTTGGCTTAATGCAGGGATTTAATCATACCAGCTGTCATCCGGTTCCTCCCGACAAATGTTTTCCACTGGTTAATGGTTTCAGTGGAGGATTTCTTTTTAATATATGATCCCAATGTAATCTTATTTAATGGCGTTTTATTGCCATCATGCTTCTTTTCTACGGGCTTAAAAAGGTTGCGGGGAGAGAGTGGAATTTGTGTTTTTGGAGTGGAAACGGGGACATCTTCCTAGAGGCAATCGGTGGCCAAGTTTTCTGTGGATATAAACTTGCTCCAAGAGACCGGATTATCCCCGTTTGTGCCAGTAACATAATAAATATGCGAGGGAAGAGAACCTAAGCCCAATTGCTAGTCTCAGCTTGAGTAGACCCACTGAGCCAGTGATATTTCCATAAGTATTGACTTACTCGCTACTTGATGCCAGCTGGATTTAGGTCCCAAGTTTTCTTCCATGCTTTTGAAGCCCCATGACTTTGATTTCTCCTCTTCCTTTGGACTCATTTATACAGTTAATGAAGGATGCAGCTCATCTTTACCAAAGCTTTTGGACACACATGGCTAATGATTAACCTTGAGGTGTAACTTTAAGTTGTTTACAAAATGTTTACTGGAATTAAAACATGCAAGTTTACAATCCAGAGCCAGTCAACACATGTCTTCATGTCTTTGAGTCACTTGTCATTTTATGGTGATTCCATGAATTTGAGAATGTACTCTTAGGCAAGGAAGTTTTACAAATCTTCTTGTGCTGTTTCAAATCCATGTGCAAAAATAGCAAAATTGTGTTGATTTCCAAAGAATCCTTGTGCTTTGCATCTTGGTGAGAATTTTCTTGACTTAATCTATTAAATCTTAACCATTTTATTTCTGATAAAGCATTAGGGTTGAATTGATCCAATAGAAGTATGTTCAAGTCACCAAGAGCCGTGATGGCACAATGGATTAAATCCTTGTACCGGCTGAACTGCTCACCTGAAAGTTGGGTTGCTGACCTGAAGGTTGCCAGTTCGAATCTGCGAGACAGGGTGAGCTCCCATCTGTCAGCTCTAGCTTGTGGGGACATGAAAGAAGCCTCCCAGCCATCACATCCAGGCGTCCCCTCGGAAATTCTCTATAGACGGCCAATTCTCTCACACCAAAAGCGATTTGCAGTATGTTCTCAAGTCGCATTCTGGCACGATTAAAAAACTTCACCTGGTTTTGCCCATCCCTTCCTCTGAAATAACAGTTGCCGCTCTACATCTGTGGTTTTGATTTTTGTGGATTTTATTCTTCAAAATGTTCTTGCTAGGAATATCAACGTCCTCCGATGTGATTTTTATGGCCAATTTCTTCCAGTCGTGCTAGAGATCCCAGAGATTTCTAGAGAGAGCGTATTTCTGTGAATCTCTAGGTCTTCTGATGCAAGTCTTTGTTCAGCTTCCAGTAGATGTTGGCCATAAAATCACACTTGGAAGACCTAGAAATTCTCTCAGGTGAAATTATAGCAATTGGTGGTTTTTCCACTTTTGCACCTCACCCCAGAGAATGTGGAAGGCCTGACTTTATAGCCTACAGAACCTGGTATTTCTTCACAGATCTTCTGGATTTGGGTAAGGTTCTTCTCCCAGAATACTGGCTGGGGGATTAAATTATATTTTAAAAGGTGAAGTTAGCCAAGGAGAGATATAAATACATAGTGCTGGACCTGTTCAGTGACATGGTACTGTACAGGGATAGTTTTCTCAGTCAATTCTCTTGATTTTGTATCATGTGGTCACCAGTCAAAGTGAGCATAGATAACCAAATCCCCCATCTGTTTGCTGAGAAAAAGGAGATTTGAGAGGCAGGCAAAGAAAAATGCATCGAAGGTTTACACCCTCCCCATCCTCTTGGTTCTCCATCCCAATGCACCTCTCTGAAGCTAACAGACATGGAAACATATAACTGTGTTGTTGAAAATATTACCAAAACTTCAAATGACAATACTGGGAAAAGCAACTTCTTTAGCTTTGGTTTCATAACACTTCAGAATTTTGTATCCATGGAGGATATATTCCTGGCCAGACTGCAGTTACCTGAAACCAAGTACAGTAGAGTCTCAATTATCCAGCATAAACGGGCCGGCAGAACGTTGGATAAGCGAATATGTTGGATAATAAGGAGGGATTAAGGAAAAGCCTATTACACATCAAATTAGGTTATGGTTTTACAAATTAAGCACCAAAACATCATGTTATACAACAAATTTGACAGAAAAAGTAGTTCAATACGCAGTAATGCTATGTAGTAATTACTGTATTTACGAATTTAGCACCAACATATCACGATTTATTGAAAACATTGACTACAAAAATGCGTTGGATAATCCAGAACGTTGGATAAATGAGTGTTGGATAAGTGAGACTCTACTGTATATGATCAGAAATCATTATTTTAACTGTTGAAGGCCCAGCATATCAAAGAGTTGCTCTGGAGGAACTAGAAAAGTTTCTTCTCCAGGAATTTGCTAAGTCCTCCATGGTAACTTCTAGACAAAGCATACCTTAGAATCAACTGGAGAACCTTTCAAATTCTTAGAGTATTTTCCCCTGAGTGCAGGTAAGTGAAATTATAGATATGAGTTCTCTGGTTGCAAGGGTCTTGTTGAATATACTTGTTTGTGTGTTATAAAATTATGAACATTGTGTGTAGTTATGCTGTTTGCTTTCATATTTTTACAACACCCTTCAAAAAACAACTTTGGAGTATGGTGACTAGTTTCCTTAGGGTCATTGGTAAGGTCTTGCAACTTTAAAAAAAGGTAAATAAAACTTTGAACTCTTCTGTTTCCCAGGTTGTACGCACGGAGAAGAACAGCTTGAACAACCGGTTTCTGCCCTGGGACGAGATTGAGACGGAGGCCATCTTGTCGATTGACGACGATGCCCATCTTCGCCACGACGAGATTATGTTTGGATTCCGGTGAGTGAAGACACCCTAAGACTTTGAAGTTGAATGGGCATTGACCTCACAGCTTCCCCTAAGAGGTCCTATGGACCTCAATTTCTATCCCTTCCCATGGCATCCTTATCCTACAATGAAGACTTGTTGGGATAAGCAAGTTATTTTTGTACAGAATACAGAAGTAAACTTTCTGTATCCATTATCTGAAATACTTGGGACCAGAAGTGCTCTGTATCCCCCCACCCATACTTTGGGATACATTCTGGTGTGCTTTTGAGGGAAGAAGCCACCAGCCATGTATCTTGTTTTCAAGCAGTGCTGTACTTTCATATTGCCCCCCATTTTATAGGTTTTAGTGTTTTAACGCAATCGGTTCCTTGTCATCCCCCGACTGTCTCTATTTTACTCATGGACTTTACTCAGAGTTTTGCACTAATCGTCCTCTGTACATAGCAATTGATATCTTGGGTTTAGTTATTGTCATGTTATGTTGTTTTATAACTATGTTATTATATTGTGTTTTAAATTTATGGAATGTTTTTCTTATGTAAGCCACCCCAAGTCCCTTCAGGGAGATGGAGGCGGGATACAAGAATAAAGTTGTTATTATTATTATTGACACAACGATGTTGTATGACACAGCAAACAAGATAGATATGCAGGATTTCATATCACAAAACCACAAGTCGGACACTTCCCAAGTGTCTAGGACTGTGTAATGTATTTTTGGATGATGCGCGCAGATCCCAGTCGGATGGCCTTTTGCAGTTGGCAGATTGTAATTCTGTCAATGTCTATTGTTTCCAAATGCTGGCTGAGATCTTTTGGCATGGCACCCAATGTGCCGATCACCACCGGGACCACCTGCACTGGCTTTTGCCAGTCTTTGAAGTTCAATCTTGAGGTCCTGATAGCGGCTGAGTTTTTCCTGTAGTTTTTCGTCAATGCGACTGTCACCTGGGATGGCGACATCAATGATCCAAACCTTTTTCTTTTCCACGACTGTGATGTCTGGTGTGTTGTGTTCCAGAACTTTGTCAGTCTGGATTCGGAAGTCCCACAGTATCTTTGCGTGCTCATTTTCCAATACTTTTGCAGGTTTGTGATCCCACCAGTTCTTTGCTGCTGGGAGGTGGTACTTGAGGCATAAGTTCCAATGAATCATTTGGGCCACATAGTTGTGCCTCTGTTTGTAGTCTGTCTGTGCGATTTTCTTACAGCAGCTGAGGATATGATCAATGGTTTCGTCAGCTTCCTTGCACAGTCTGCATTTTGGGTCATCAGCTGATTTTTTTGATCTTGGCCTTAATTGCATTTGTTTTGATGGCTTGCTCCTGGGCTGCAAGGATCAGGACTTCTGTCTCCTTCTTCAGTGTCCCATTCATGAGCCATAGCCAAGTCTTGTCAACTTTTCCTTCAATTTTGTCAAGGAACCTTCCGTGCAATGTTTTGTTGTGCCAGCTGTCAGCTCTAGTTTGTAGTGCGGTTTTCTTTTACTGGTGGTTATTATTATTATTATTATTATTATTATTATTATTATTATTATTATTATTATTATTATTATTATTATTACACACACATAGTAATGTATCTTGGAGATTGGAACCAAGTGTCAACATAAGGTGTATTTCATATACACCTTATACTCACAACTTGAAGGTAATTTTATACACCGCATATGCAATAATTTTGTACAACTGGATGGGTGGGTGAAACTAATTCAAATTGATGTGTATAGCAATATAAGTCAGAGAAGGGGAAATTATTGTCTTTATAAATTGTGTGATAATACTTATATTGCTGAAAAAATGATAAATATATTGATTAAAAATAATTGTGTGTATGAAATAAAGTTTGTGAATGTTGAACTGAGAGGAAAGGTGTCACTCTCTACTTCCCATGTAGATGATTTTTGAATTTCCAGATAAGAGATTCTTAAACTGATATAAACAAAGCTGTTGCTTTCCCTGGCATTACTATCCCAGGGAAAGCACACTTCATCTCCCTATAAATCATTCCAAGCAAGCACGACTCTAGCAATATCACTTTTCTTTTCTCTGTATTATTTTTTACCTTTTTTGCCTACTAAGGAAGTCAGTGGGCCTTGAAAGTTGCATAATGGCATTTTGCACATCTACTTTGGATTTTTAGATTTTTTTTTCTTACTCACCTGGCTGCCCTTGCATTGTCCTAAGCTACTGTTTGTCTATCCAACATTCACCCCAGTTTGCATGTGCAAGAAGAGGAAAATTGATTAGAGCCAGAGACCAAGAAGGCGGTATGTTCTGCCATTAATGTTCTGCCGCAAGAGGAGGTTTTCCAGAAAATTAGCTGTGTGGACTCATTCCTCTGTGTTTGCTCCTAATTTCCATCCGATGGAGAAAGTGAGTTGCCACGTAGCTTTATTTTTAGTAACACATCTCTATTTATAGCAGCGGTAATAGAGGAGAGCTTTCAGTGGTTAAAGAGTCACGGGAGCCTCCCGTGGAGCAGAAAATAAGCCCAAACTGCATGTCCAAAGCTGGCATTTGAGGGTAGAAGGAATAAGTGGAAGGCCAGATACGTGGAATAAAATCTCCAATTTAAAGTGGACAAGGTGTTCCTACAACTTTACATGAAACCCAAGTTGGGTGTTGGTCTCAAGCTTCAATTTGACTAAGTAGATCAGGGGTCCCCAAACTTTTTAAACAGGGGGCCAGTTCATGATCCTTCGGACTGTTGGCGGGCCGTACTATAGTTGGCCACTGGGCAATAAATAATAATAATAATAATAATAATAATAATAATAATAATAATAATAATAAAGAGGGTTGGAAGAGACCCTTAGGGCCATTGAGTACAATCCCCTTCTGCCTTTGTGCACTGAAAGCACAAGCAAAGCATCCCTGACAGATGGCCACCCAGACTCAATGTTAATAATAATAATAATAACAATAATAATAATAATAAAAATGTGCCGTGCCAAAAGATCTCAGCCGGCATTTGGAAACAATAGACATTGACAAAATTACGATCTGCCAACTGCAGAAGGCCACCCTACTGGGATCTGCACGCATCATCCAAAAATACATCACATAGTCCTAGACACTTGGGAAGTATTCGACTTGTGATTTTGTGAAACGAAATCCAGCAGATCTATCTTGTTTGCTGTGTCATACTTATAATAAAAAAGCAGGTTGAAATAGACCCTTAGTCCAACCCCCTTCTGCCTCTGCACACCAAAAGCACAAGCAAAGCATCCCTGACAGATGGCCACCCAGTCTCAATGTTAATAATAATAATAATAATAATAATAATAATAATAATAATAAAAAAGGGTTGTAAGAGAAGAAGAGACCCTTGGATCATTTAGCCCAACCCCCTTCTGCCCTTGTGCCATGGGGGCCGGATAAATGGCTTCGATGGGCCGCATCCGGCCCCCGGGCCTTAGTTTGGGGACCCCTGAAGTAGATCATTGCTACAGCTGCGCATGTTGCGTTCCTAAGATTTACCAGGTGAAGAAAGAGCCAAGGAAAAGTCCCTTGTTTGTCTCACTTGGTCTTGTTTTGTTTTGGGATCATGGCTGTGACCCAGGCTGTTAGGAATTGTGGAAGTTGAAGTCTAAAACATCTGGAGGGCCCAAGTTTGCCCATGCCTGCTATAACTTATGGGACTCTTTTCCTTCTGTGATGAGACTGTGCTAGTTTTGTTGGTTGTAATGGTCCCCAAACAAAACAAAACAGAAAGAAAGGCCAAGTGGGGATCAAGAAGTTGTTTGCTCTTCTATCTCAACTTGGGGTCCAGTTGATTAATATCATGATTAATATGGGTGAGGGTTTGCTGAGTGAGGACTTGGCTGTTGAACTAGAGCCCAGCCAGGAACAGCAACTCCCTCATCCTCATCCAGAAGTGACAACTGCTCATCCTGTTGGCCAAATACAAGAGTCTTATGTTGAGCAGGATGAGGAAGAAGAGGCAACCGTGTCTTCCCTGGTGGATCTAAGGAAAGAAAAGGCTCAGCAGAGGAAATCAGCATGGAGGCCGGCAATCGGGATCAGTTGTGAAAGCAGCATTTAAGGGTTTACAGTGTGTTATCTGATTGCTGGCTGCAACGTATATATCCATGCCTGGACCTTAGAATCTTTTCTCTCATGTACTTCTTGGAATTTGGACTAGTCCTGGGCTACAGCTCTTGACTTATGGGCACAACCTCGTTGCTTGGCATTCGGGTATTTTGATTCTGTATTGAATGTCTGGCTTTTCCTGGACTTATTGGCTTGACCGTGTCAGTGTTTTGAGGGCAATTTGAGAGAAAAGTTGTTATTATTATTGCTATTATTACTATTAATACTACTATTGTTATTACTATTGTAATTAGTAGTAGTAGTAGCACCAGTTGAAGTAGCGGTAGTGTCATTATTGTATTGTCAAAGGCTTTCACGGCCGGAGTCACTGTCATATTGTATGGTTTCTGATCCTCTGAAGATGCCAGACACAGATGCAGGTAAAACATCAGGAGAAAATGCTGCTGGAACATGGCCATACAGCCACACAGCGCCCCAGTATCATTATTTTTTATAGTTATTGCTATTACCGTTGCCATTACTACTGCCTGTTAATGTTATTACTGTTTTGCTATCACTGCTACTATTATTAATTTATTAACTACAGTAGAGTCTCACTTATCCAACATTCGCTTATCCAACATTCTGGATTATCCAACGCATTTTTGTATACATCATGATATTTTGGTGCTAAATTTGTAAATACAGTAATTACTACGTAGCATTACCGCATATTGAACTACTTTTTCTGTCAAATCTGTTGTATAACATGATGTTTTGGTGCTTAATTTGTAAAATCATAACCTAATTTGATGTTTAATAGGCTTCTCCTTAATCTCTCCTTATTATCAAACATATTCGTTTATCCGACGTTCTGCCGGCCCGTTTATTTTGGATAAGTGAGACTCTACTCTATTTATATTCATATGGGATTATTATAACAAAATATGATATTATAATAGGAATGCATGAATCAACAGATTTATTCATATCCCCTTCTCTTTAAATTTAAAGGGCCTTCATGAGAAAATTGAAGTAGTTATTTGATGCAGTCTAGTGCCATAACTCTTGAGTTAAGCCTTGGGGGTCCGCTGACACAAAAGGTATTTGAAAAGGGGGTCCATAGTGAAGAAAAGCTTGAGAACCACCTCTCTGTCTGATAAAACAGACATAGTCTCACCACAGAAGGAATTGAGTCTCCTCTCCTCTCTCAACACGCGGCTTGGATTGGTGGCGGCGAAAATATTACTGCGTTTGTTAGGAAGTTTGGTTCCAACTGCTTTTCAGGCAAATGTCTTCACTACATGGAATCCAGGTCCTTGTCTTTAAATCAAGAAGAGCTGGATGTCAACGGACATCATTGACTTCTCTATGGTGCCATTGAGGTAGTGTGGTCAACTGCTTTTGCTCTCCTACCTGTTGAGTATAATCCATCTCTTTTTTTGCCAATTGAAACCTTTCCTGTCTTTGTACCTGCAGGGTCTGGAGAGAAGCCAGGGACCGTATTGTTGGATTCCCTGGGCGCTACCACGCGTGGGACATCCCACACCAGTCCTGGCTCTACAACTCCAATTACTCCTGTGAGCTCTCCATGGTGCTGACTGGCGCTGCCTTCTTTCATAAGGTAAGTGCATGGAGACGAGCCCTGTTCATTGTGGTGGCTCCTAGTTCCTTCTAGGTGGCTCCTAGCTCCTTCCTTCCTTCCTTTCTATTTTTATCAATAACAAGAAAGTCATTAAGAAAACATATTGCCTGAGAACTCCCTTGCTTTTCCTTAGGTTTGCCAGACCAGCTATAGTCTGGAAAACAAAAATGCTGCTGCCCATAAGTTTGACTCTGCATGTTAAGGAAACTTCAAGCAGTTCCCTTGAGTGATTGAGTGCAACCACTACAGTATCAGCATTGTTTCTGGTTTTTGCATTGCTGTGCAAGTTGGAATGTTTGACATTGCTAATTCATGAGGTTTCATGCTAGATTTTATTTATTTATTACATCACTTCTGCCCCACCCTTCTCACCCATCAGGGGACTCAGGGCGGCTTACAACATAAACATCTGGATCAAAGAAAAACAGTTTACATCAAATTTTAAAATCCATTTATTTACAATAAAGTTAAGAACATACATTAAAAACTGTCATAATTATACATTTAAATATACATTTGAGGCACTTTGCTATATTTTTTGCTATATGGCCCAAAACCTGGATCCTAAAACTAAAACTAGTTGTAACAACATGTTAATGAAATATTAGGCATTCTTGAACCTGAGACTTCTGCTGTTTTTGCAACAGAACTAAGTTTAATGGTTTCCAGGAGGTAGATTTCAACTGAGCATTAGAAGGAACCTTTTTTTAAAATAATTTTTTATTGTTTGCCAAACTTGTGAATAACATTTACAAAGACATAAACACAAACCAGGACAAAAACAACATTTACAGGAGCTGTAACTGGGGGTGGGATGGGGGAAGATTAAAAAAAATGAAAAGGGAAAGGGGGCGAGGGGAAGAGTAGGGTGGGGTGTAACAAGTAATGTAAAAGATTATCAACAGCATTAAATTAAAAAACAAACAAAAACACAATTACCTCACAACCTCTGAGGATGCCTGCCATAGATGTGGGCGAAACGTCAGGAGAGAATACTTCTGGAATATGGCCACACAGCCCGAAAGACATACAACAACCCAAAAACACAATTAGTAAAATGACTTCCTTCCGTTTGCATGGTGTAAGCGTGTAAAGTTCAGTTCATCTCGTGTCAACTTTTCTATCTATATTGTCACAAGAAGGAACTTCTTGTTTATGAGAGAAGTTTGGCAATGGAATCTATTGCGTAGAGAGGTGGTGAAGTTTCAAAAAAGAGTCTGGGTAGCTCCTTTCTTAGCATGCTCTAGCATTCCTGCTTTGAGCCACTTTGAGTCTCCTTGTGGAGAGAAAAAGTGGGGTATAAATAAACATGATGATAATAATACTAATTGGACCTGATGGCTCATGAGGTCCTTCCAACTCTATGACTGCATAACTTTAAATCCAAAGCCTGAATAATATTGATCATCACAGGCTGCCTCTTCTGTAAAAGATTTGATGTTCTCTCTCTGGTTTTTTAATTAGGTTTTGAATTCTTGAAAGTCAATTTAACGTTCTCGGGAAAATGTCCAGAGATGATCAAAGGTCTACTAGTGATGCCCTGTGAGAAGCAGCTGAGGGAGATGGGTCTGTTTAGCTTGGAGAAGAGCAGGTTGAGAGAAGGGAACATGAGAGTCATGTTAAAGTATTTGAAAGGATGTCACATGGAGGAGGGGGCAACACTTGTTTTCTGGGACACAATGGAACAATGGGTTCGAATTGCAGGAAAGGATTCCATATAATCATTAGGAAGACCTTCCTGAATAGGAAATGTTTGACAGTGGAATATGCTGCCTTGGGATGTTTGGAATTTTTTTGAAGGGAGAATAGATCAGACATGGGCAAACTTTGGCCCTCCGGGTGTTTTGGACTAAAACTCCCACAATTCCTAACAGCTGGTAGGCTGGGTTGTTGTATGTCTTTTGGGCTGTGTGGCCATGTTCCAGAAGTATTCTCTCCTGACGTTTCGCCCACATCTACATCAGGAAATGTCAGGAGAGAATACTTCTGGAACATGGCCACACAGCCCAAAAGACATACAGCAACCCTGTGATCCCGGCTATGAAAGCCTTTGACAACACAAGCTGGTAGGCTGTTTGGAATTGTTGAAGTCCAAAACTTCTGGAGGGCCGAAGCTTGCCCTGGCCTGGCTTAGACCTAGTACACTTCGGTTTTCTGCTGATCCAGTAAGGCAGTATGTCAAGACATAATAATAAATTATAATGCTCTCTCTCTGTGAATATTAGTAGAATATCTTCATCTGACGCTTGTCTGCTTCTCTGTCTCTCTCTTGCACTTGTAGTATTATGCCTACCTGTATTCCTATGTGATGCCACAGGCCATCCGTGACATGGTGGATGAATACATCAACTGTGAGGATATTGCCATGAACTTTCTGGTCTCCCACATCACCAGGAAGCCGCCTATCAAGGTGAGGGCCTGGCAGAAGGCGGATGAGGATCATCTTTGTTTTGCCCACAAGAATGGGCAGAACTTCCCAATCTCTTGTGAATTACAGTGGGTACCTTAGTATTCGCTAGGGTTTCAATCCAGGACCTTCTGTGGTCATGAAGATCTGTGGCTGCTCAAGTCCTGTGGATGCGAAGACCTATAGATGCTCAAGTCCCATTACATATAATGACATAGTAAAATAGTACCCATTATATAAAATGGCAAAACCAAGGTTTATACTTTGGAATATATTTTAGGTCATATTTTACGTCATGTCCCAACCCTAAGTGAGGTCCCTTTAGCTCAAGTCGGGGTCCCAAAAATTTGGCAATAGTAAAAAGTTTCTGAACTCCAGCCATTTACATAAATCATTAGCGATAATGTTTAGTGTTTACAGTGGACTTTGAGAAAATGCTTCAGCTGTACTCCACAAAAAGGAACACCATCCTGTTTAGCAAGTCTTGCAAATGCTGATTTGCTATAATAATAATAATAATAATAATAATAATAATAATAATACCACCTTATTTGTAGTCCGCCCTCTCTCCCCGTGGGGACTCAGGGCAGATTTCAACAGAAAACAGTAAACATTCAATGGCAAACATATTCAAATAAAAATACAAAATCATACTAATCAAATATTAAAAAGAACCACAACTAGGACAAAATGGAACAAAAATTAAATAATATAACCTGCCAGTTACCTTACATTTTGTATACAAACATAATGCATAAATTATATAGACATACATAAAAGTTTTCATTGCTGAAAGTATGTAAAACTTTTAATACAATAGAGTCTCACTTATCCAACACTCGCTTATCCAAAGTTCTGGATTATCCAACGCATTTTTGTAGTCCATGTTTTCAATATATCGTGATATTTTGGTGCTAAATTCATAAATACAGTAATTACTACATAGCATTACTGCGTATTGAACTGCGTATTGTTGTCTAACATGATGTTTTGGTGCTTAATTTGTAAAATCATAATCTAATTTGATGTTTAATAGGCTTTTCCTTAATGCCTCCTTATTATCCAACATATTCGCTTATCCAACTTTCTGCTGGCCCATTTATGTTGGATAAGTGAGACTCTACTGTATGTGTAAACTCTAGATCCTGCATATGTTTACTATTGCTACACGATTTATATCCCAAGGTTGAGAAGTTAGAATATAAACATTCATCACCTATGATTCAATGGACAGAAGAATTTACTGTTTTAGATATGCATGAAAGGGTATTTCATAGACATCAACTTCCAGAACATTTATTTTTAGCTTATTTTTATGTTTTCTTTGTAATCATATTCCTACAATCTACTAAAATGTTTATAATGTAATTAATCTATCAATATCAAAAGCAAGACATGGGAACAGTGCAGAATTTCCCATAAACAGACAATTCCAAAAAATGCTTTACTATCAGTAAATGTTTGCTTTTTATACCCATGTTATATACCTATATACCTGGGAACAGGTAAAAATTTATTGGGTGAAAAAGGGGCGTGAGTTGAGCTCTACAGAAATATAAGTCAACTCAACGGTGTCATGAATATATCACCAACATTCTGCTTAGGCTGTGAAAGCGTCACGCAAATGAATTGCAGCATTTCTGCCACCCGCCGTTCCCAAAAATCTTGTCCAGAAAAGCCTAATTAAAACACACACACACACAGTTAATGAAATGGGTCGTTCCTTTCTGCCAGGATATGGAGATGGAAAGGGTCATTAGTCTTAGGTGCAACTGGCGGGTCTTTTTGCGCCAGCTCAGCTTTCACCCTAAAGAGCGAAAAACCAACGAGGACGGCTTAGGGGAGGCGTAGTCTATCACCTGTCAAAGCCAAATGTCTTTAGCTTCCGTCTTTTCTTGAGAGAAAGTGTTCAAGCTCTGAGCGTTGGGCTAAAGACAAGGAGATGAATAGGGCTTGTGTAACAAAAGTCTCGCCTCAAGCATCGAGGATGACCTACTTCTTTCCTACATCTTCCCTCAGGCTTCGGAAATTTGCACAAATAGAGCGCTCTGCCGAGCCAGATTCAGTAATGGGTGATTCACTTTTTCAGAGCCATTCCTATGTATGCCTATGGGGAGGCCCAGCCACCCACTTTGAGCTTGCTGCTTTTGTTTATTGGGCAGTTTAGTCGGATTTGACCCCACTTTCCTGGCACATGAATATTCAAAGCAGTCTACAAATGTACGAGGGTTAAATGAAAAGCAATGCCTCCACCTTCGGAACTCCTCAACAGATTGCAGTCCTGGTCTGCGGCAGGTACCGGCTTGTTCAGTAGACTCTCCTCTACAGTTAGTTCCATTTAGCGGGAAGCCTTAGCATTGAACAGTTGTGTTGTTAAAGTGTGAAGGATGGAACCCTTCACAGACGGGGAAGCCTTAGCATTGAACGGTTGTGTTGTTAAAGTGTGAAGGATGGAACCCTTCACAGATGGGGAAGCCTTAGCATTGAATGGTTGTGTTGTTAACGTGTGAAGGATGGAACCCTTCACAGACGGGGAAGCCTTAGCATTGAACGGTTGTGTTGTTAAAGTGTGAAGGATGGAACCCTTCACAGACGGGGAAGCCTTAGCATTGAATGGTTGTGTTGTTAAAGTGTGAAGGATAGAACCCTTCATAGACGGGGAAGCCTTAGCATTGAACGGTTGTGTTGTTAAAGTGTGAAGGATGGAACCCTTCATAGACGGGGAAGCCTTAGCATTGAACGGTTGTGTTGTTAACGTGTGAAGGATGGAACCCTTCACAGACGGGGAAGCCTTAGCATTGAACGGTTGTGTTGTTAAAGTGTGAAGGATGGAACCCTTCACAGATGGGGAAGCCTTAGCATTGAATGGTTGTGTTGTTAACGTGTGAAGGATGGAACCCTTCACAGACGGGGAAGCCTTAGCATTGAACGGTTGTGTTGTTAAAGTGTGAAGGATGGAACCCTTCACAGACGGGGAAGCCTTAGCATTGAATGGTTGTGTTGTTAAAGTGTGAAGGATAGAACCCTTCATAGACGGGGAAGCCTTAGCATTGAACGGTTGTGTTGTTAAAGTGTGAAGGATGGAACCCTTCATAGACGGGGAAGCCTTAGCATTGAATGGTTGTGTTGTTAACGTGTGAAGGATGGAACCCTTCACAGACGGGGAAGCCTTAGCATTGAACGGTTGTGTTGTTAACGTGTGAAGGATGGAACCCTTCACAGACGGGGAAGCCTTAGCATTGAATGGTTGTGTTGTTAAAGTGTGAAGGATGGAACCCTTCATAGACGGGGAAGCCTTAGCATTGAATGGTTGTGTTGTTAAACTGTGAAGTACGGAACCCTGCACAGATGGTCGGTCAATGCAACTTAAGCAACGTGCAGTCACTGAATTCTTGATAGCAGAAGGTGTCGCCCCAAAGGAGATTCATCAGAGAATGCAAGCTGTTTATTGTGATTGTGTTGATGTGAGTTCTGTGCGTTGTTGGGCGAGTAAGTTTAAAGATGTTGAGGTGGGAACATCTGACTTGCGTGACAAAGAATTGGACCTCCTGTGACAGCAACCACCGAGTTTCACAAGCAAAAGGTGGACAGACTGATTCAGGACGATCATTGTATCACTCAGAGATTAATGTCAAGCATAATCGTATTTCACAAGAACGTGTGGGTCATATTATTGCTTTGCTTGGCTATTGGGAGATCTGTGCACGATGGGGACTGTGAGACGCCGGTTGTGGAAACAGAGTGTCAACTTCTTCCGTGACGGCTTCAGAAAACTTGTTCATCGTTGGCAGAAATGTATCCAATTGTCTGGTGATGATGTGGAAAAGTGAATAGTGGTAGTTAAAGAGCACATTCTAAGGATTATTTCTGCGTTTGATTTATTAAAATATTCCCATCTAAACAAGTAACGAAGGTGGAGACATTACTTTTCATTCAACCCTCATATAAAATGAAACATTTGACACTTGCAGCAGATTTCTGGCCTTTTCTAAGTCTCTCTCTTTAAGATTATCGGGCCTCCCTTCAGTTTTCATTCTGGCAACTCTAGTTGGAATGACCTCGATTTTCCCTATAAAGATTACAGCAAACTGTGAGGTGTGCTGGGTGTTTGGAAGCATTGAATGAGAAAATGCAAAATGTTTATGAGGGTTCCCCATGTCCTTGGCAAAACCCGAGAGCCCGGGGGAAAGGAGAAACAGCAAACATTATGGAAAAGAAGTAGGTGTCATTCATTTGTACAGTCCTAAATAATTGGATCCAATCTTCCTTGGACGGTATTGTTCTGACGGGGGACAGACCGGGGTCAGCGTGGGTCTCCGGGGTCTTTTCAAAGGATCCTTGTTGTTAGCTGACATTTCTTGAGCGCCAGAGTTTTTCAGCCAGCTGTGAGTAATTGCTCTGACCTTTGGGCTCCTGTTTGCAGCCAGAGCAAGGAAGGAGAGAAGGCTCAGAGCCGAAGCTGAGCAAACCACAGCATCATTGGCATGCTCCCAATAGGAGTTTGGCCTCTTTTGATGGAAAATGAGGACAAGGCTATTAGTTTGGTGAAGAGAAGGCCATCCTTTGGCTTTCTGAAATCAACACAAGAGAACAACACATCCCCAAGCGCATCTCTTGTTAGTAATATCAGATATGTGTGGATTGTCACATTATCTCTTGTACCCAAATTCAGCCTAGCTGTAACGTTCAGCTTGGCCTAAGGAAGTAATGTATATACTCATGTATATGTCTAGAAATGTTAGTTTTTTAAAAAAATTGACCAGCAAAATTCAGGTTGACTTATCAACAAGTCAATGTAGGTATTATACCTTAACTCTTATCATTAAAAGGAACCTCTCTGAGTAAAGTAGAAAAAGGTGAGAGCTTAAGTCTGTCCATGGACAACTAAAAAAAGTAGTGATTTCCCTTGAATTATGAATAGGTCATATCATGGAATTATTTATGTCCATGGAATGACCCTCAACTTATCCATGGGTCTTGAATGCGATTTTCCTGCTTCTTGGCAGGGGGTTGGACTGGATAGCCCATGAGATCTCTTCCAACTCTATGATTCTGTGATTCTATTATTCTTACCATGTTATGTTTCCATGGAATAATCCTCAACTTATGCAAGGTTCGTATCATGGAATGAGTCCTCTCTATAGAATGACAAATTTTCCATTGAATTATTCTTCTCTGTGGAGTGATCCTCAGCTTATCTATAGGTCTAACCATGGAATGAGTCCTGTCCGTGAAATAACCCTCAAGTTATGTATGGTTCTTGTCATGGAATGAGTCCTCTCCATGGAATGACACTCAACTTATGCATGGATCATCATGGAATGGGTCTTCTCTGTGGAAAAACTTATCCTTGGGTCTTATCATTGACTGAGTCCTCTCCATGGAATGACCCTCAACATATTCATGTGTCTTATCATGGAATTATTTCTGTCCATGGAAAGACCCTCAGCTTATCCATAGGTCTTATCATGGAATGAGTCTTTTCCATGGAATGACCCTAAACTTATCCATAGGTCTTATCATGGAATGAGTCTTTTCCATGGAATGACCCTAAACTTATCCATGGGTCTTTTCATGGAACGATTTCTTTCCATGGAATGGCCTTGAACTTATCCATAGGTCTTATCATGGAATGAGTCTTTTCCATAGAATGACCCTTAACTTAGCCATTGGACTTATCATGGAATAAGTCCTCTCCATGGAATGGCCCTCAACCTATCCTTTGGTCACATCAAAATCCATAATTTTGACACACACATCCCAAACATGCCGTCAGCTAATACCTGAGGTCAACTTGGACACGAGTATGTACAATAGGAAAATTCTCCCACCAGCTCCTTTTTGCTGATTATCTTTCTTGGTCTCTCCTGCCCCAGGTAACTTCACGATGGACTTTCCGCTGCCCCGGCTGCCCTCAGGCCCTTTCGCACGATGACTCCCACTTCCACGAGCGGCACAAATGCATTAACTTCTTTGTCAAAGTCTACGGTTACATGCCCTTGCTCTACACCCAGTTCCGGGTGGACTCAGTCCTCTTCAAGACCCGACTTCCCCACGACAAGACAAAATGTTTCAAATTCATCTAACAAAGGAGGTGTTTATTGGTTACGGACATCTGCAGAACAAGGGGAGCAAGGAGGAATGGTCAGAGAACCCTCCACATCCAGGACAGAATTCCTCGTTCGGTCCAAGTCAGGACACAATCATGAATTCTGCAGGCCCCAAAGGAACTGTCCAGTGTGGGGACCTGTGTCAAAACTCTTTATGTTTCAAATCACTTGCGAAGAAGAAGAGAAAGAAGAAGAATGAGAAGAATTAATGTGACTTTGGTTAGTTCCCCAGCTAGTGGGTTAGCCAAGGGCAAAACTGGGGTTTTTTAAAATAATTATTATTTAAATTGGAAGTGTTTTAGATATGCCTTTCTAAGGCTTTCTATTTTGGGGAGGTGGGTTAGGGAGGGAAGGGTTGTTTTAGTTTTGTTTTCTTTCTTGCCCGGATCGTCTGTCACTTGGGGAGAAACAGAATCCCAGGAGAGACCTGAACTTCTCAATGACCCCAAGATGCACTTTGGGGAAAATAGATCTGGCCTCCGGAGGCCCTTTGCCACTTGTTTCCTTGGTGTGCTGTGCTTAAGATCTGCTAGGGATTTCATGGAGGATTTCATGGTCTCGTACCCCAGTAGCTTCTAAGGAGCTGACTTCTTCTGGTGAGCTTCTGCCTCCATTTTCTTGCCATCTTCGACAGAAGAAGTTCCTTTGGAAGCCCACCTGTCCCATGTGCCTGCTGATGGACCACGCTCTCACCCTCATTTCATGAGGGTCTCCAACTGTTGGGATCTGGGTTCCTCCCCAACCACCAATGCCTGCCCCCAACCCTTTGCCTTCTTCACCCATCCCCAATGCTCCTTCCCATGCCATGTGCTTTGGTTCAGCTCCACCACTCTGGAAGGTCTGGATGCCACCACGACATAGATGAAATAGAAACCTCTGTTGTTGTGATGCTCCTGGGGAATTAAACTGTGATCTACAGCAATGTCACCACAAATGGGTTGAATGTGTGAGTGTGTTGGCTGCGAATGGGTTGAGTGTGTTGGTTTTCAGTCCTTGTGATGTGGGCTTTTAGTGAGTCCTTCGTACACAGAGAGACACACAACGTCATGAGATCAGGTTTTTATGCTATGTCCTGTGTGGCCCACAATAAGATGTCCACAATCTTTAGTGATTCTGTATGTGTCCAGCCCGGTTTTTAGGTCCTCTCTCCTTCCCTCCCTGTCACTTCTATTGCAATTCCTAATTGCGTTACCAGGATAGTAAAGATGGTATCCAGACACATTACAAGAGCTCTCCAGAAAGTTGCTTTTAAAGGTTTAAGGGCCTCTTTTCCATCCTGGTAGCTTCCAAATACATGTACTACCAGTCCCAGCATTCTCTGAGTCAGATTGATAGATCCTTTCCTAAACTTTTTAAGAGGTGGCCAGGTTGAAGGCACCTATCTTAGGAGCACAGCATGGTTCATTGCTTTTCATCTTTCCTTTCTACCTTTTTTGTACAGAGGCCCACACTCCTGCAAGATTCATATTTAGTTCTGCTCAGCCTCCAGTCAGGTCTTTACAAATTAAATTAAACTACTAAGATGTAAAGATTTTGTGGAAACCCTTTGGGAGAAAAGTGATGAGAAAAATGTCCATCTTCCCTTAGCGTCCACTAAAATTGGAGTTCATATTATGAATTCCCAGATACATGAATGCACAATTTCTGTTCTTCTGTGTGAAGCATTTTGCCTTCTGTGAGCCTACCCAAAATTGCCCCATTTGATAATGCCATGGTTGCCAAAGAGTTGCTTATCCCATAGCTCAAAGTTGCTGAACTCAATCACCATTGGGCATGTATGAATTAAGATACATTAGTTTCCCTCTATTACAGTGGTTCCGAGGTGTTTTGGATGTCAACTTCCAGAAGTCCCAACCAGTTTACCAGTTGTTAGGAACTGTGGGAGCTGAAGTTCAAAACACCTGGAGGACCAAAGGTTGGGAACCACTGCTCCATTACATGCCTCTGAAATGTTCACAGATCTCTTTTCTTAGGACAATCCTTGAGAACTGCCATTTTCCCATTTGTCTATGGCACCCACCCTTCACCTGTTGACATTCGCATAGAGCCATAAAACTGAAGAGAGATGTCCTCTTTCTTACATAATCCCATTCAACATGAGTCCCATTCACTTGGCTATAATACTTTGGGTGCAAGTCTCATTCAAATGCCATATTTTAGAGCCTTGGTAAAAATGGAGGAACCTTGAGTTGAGATAATACTATTCATAGAATCATAGTTAGAAGAGACCTCAAGCCTTCAAAGCACCCCCGTTGAAAGCATTTCTGAAGGAAACATGGAATGGGATCAGAGTTTCGCATGACTGAGAACCCCATTGTCATCAAGATTGCTGTTTTCATGGAGCTTTGTAACGAAATCAGAATTTGGGAGATGTTACTTTGGGAGACTAACACTTCCATAATCCCCTACCGGTTTGGATACTGGCCTTGTTGGTGTTCTTGGAGTTGTAGACCAAAAACCAGTTCCTTGTCTGATCTCTGAACCAAATTCTCCTCTTCCATCAACTTGGAAAAGTTGAGAGTGAGTCCCTCAGGTCTGAAGTTTTCATTCATGATCGACTAACAAATTATTCCAATCAGGGTGAAATGCAATGAAAAATGGCATTAAGGACAAATCTTGCTATTCTATCCGATGGCGCCTGAACATTGTGAGCATTCATTACGTAGCCTCATGGATTTGATCCTTCAACAAGGCTACTTCCTCATGTGTTGTTATGCAAGGTAAGAAAGAAGGGTCGGAAGTGCTTCATCAGCTTCAGTCAGCCTTAAATTGAATTTCAGATTACACATTTCAAAGTCTCCTATTGCAGCTAAGTGTGAATGGATTTGTCTCCTTTTACCATGCCAGGAAACTATTGAAACATTTTTAGATCCTTTTCTTCATCATTTTCTTCCAGTTCGTTTTCCCAGTCCAGGCAGATCTCTGTCATATGCAGAGCCTGGAGAAGTTACTTTACTTTGCAAGTTGTAGTCCAAAAGGTGAGTTTCTCAGACCTCATATCAAGCCAGTATGCTCTCAAGAATTGGTGTTTAGCTTACAACAATTGTTGCTCTGCTTGGCCTTAGCTATGCTGGTTGCAATGAACCCAGTTTGGGTCCCCAGTATGTCCACCTCAGGTTATGCAATATTGATGATTGTTCCATTTCAAAAAGCAGCACCTTTTTTCTAAGTGTGGTGACAAACACAAGCATGTATCTTTTGGATTTTTCAAGAACTTCCCTGATCCACCACTATCTTACAGTATCTGGAAATAATGACTTTTAAAATCTTATCCATCAATTTTGAGATTTCTCAAGAACTTCCCTGCTCCACCACTATCCTACGGTATCTGGAAATAATGACTTTTAAAATCTTATCCATCAATTTTGAGATTTTTCAAGAACTTCCCTGCTCCACCACTATCCTACGGTATCTGGAAATCATTACTTTTAAAATCTTATCCATCAATTTTGAGATTTTTCAAGAACTTCCCTGATCCACCACTATCTTACGATATCTGGAAATCATGACTTTTAAAATCTTAACCATCAATTTTGAGATTTCTCAAGAACTTCCCTGATCCACCACTATCCTACGGTATCTGGAAATCATGACTTTTAAAATCTTATCCATCAGTTTTGGGATTTTTCAAAAACATCCTTGATCAATGTGTTGTCGAAGGCTTTCATGGCCGGGATCACAGGGTTGTTGTATGTTTTCCAGGCTGTATAGCCATGTTCTAGAAGTATTCTCTCCTGACGTTTTGCTCACATCTGTGGCAGGCATCCTCAGAGGTTGTGAGGTATGGAGAAACTAAGCAAGGAAGGTTTATATATACCTGGACTTCCCATACCTCACAACCTCTGAGGATGCCTGCCATAGATGTGGGCGAAACGTTAGGAGAGAATTCTTCTAGAACATGGCCATACAGCCCGGAAAACATACAACAACCCTACTTCCTTGATCCACCACTATCTTACAGTATCTGGAAATCATGACTTTTAAGATCTTATCCATCCATCCATCCATCCATCCATCCATATGTCTATACATCTCTTGCTCTGTGTCTGAGCAGACAGTCTTATCATCCCCTTCATTGCTTCTTCATGAGATCATGCCAATTTTGTAAGCTTCCTATCAAAATATGGGCCTTGTTAAAAAGTGTATCTGATTATTCTAAAAGGATGAGAAGGATTTGGTTGTGTGAAAGTCCCATTGTATCAGGTGTAGTGAGTTTCCAGAGGTACATGTGAGCCCCACCAGTCTTCTGACACAAATGAAACATGGCCACCTTCCTTCCTTCCTTCCTTCCTTCCTTCCTTCCTTCCTTCCTTCCTTCCTTCCTTCCTTCCTTCCTTAGCAAAATTATTACTATTATTACTCTTCTTAATTTTTGGAGAAGATGTGAAGTGGTTGGGTGATGGAGGTGAATCAAGAAGGTGGCCTTCTTTTTCCCAGGCATTTTTGAGATCCCAGGAGTGAGTGGGAGATGGTGGGGTGTTGTCGGGATCACAGCGTTGTGTGTTTTCCAGGCAGTATGGCCATGTTCCAGAAGTATTCTCTCCTGACCTTTCGCCCACATCTATGGCAGGCATCCACAGAGGTTGTGAGGTATATGGAGAAACTATATATACCTCCATATACCTCACAACCTCTGAGGAGGCCTGCCATAGATGTGGGCGAAAGGTCAGGAGAGAATACTTCTGGAACATGGCCATACTGCCCGGAAACCACACAACAACCCCAGATGGTGGGGTGTTTTTGCGTTCTTCTCTTTGTTCCTCCCCAACACTTCCGTCTTTCCTCGATTCCCTGCCACGAGGGACGTGTCGAGAAGCTCCATGAGCCCCAAAGTGTCAGTGGGAGGGGAAACAAGTGGGAAGGAGGGGTGCAAACCTCAACACGAGCACAATATTGAATTTTGTAAAAGGATAAAATAAACTCAGTTTAACTTGAGCGCCTCTTAAATTGTCTTTTGTCTGGAGAGAAGGAGGACCTCTGTGAACATTGCTCTGGTGGTCAGTGCAAAGAAGGAAGATGACTTATTGGTTTGTGTCCAATGTCATGGAGTGGTCCAGCATGTCTGTGTTCTCCAATAATATACTGTGTCCAGATTGGTTCATCAGATGCTCTGCTATGGCTGATTTCTCTGGTTGAGTTAGTCTGCCGTGCCTTTCATGTTCCTTGATTCGTGTTTGGACAATGCTGTGTTTGGTGGTCCCTATGGAGACTTCTCCACAGCTTCATAGACTCCTGCAGAGGTGAAATAATCACTCTTGTCCTTTGCTTTAATGCTGGACCACTTTAACAACCACCATGTCAGACGACACAGAGAAGCCATTGAAATGCACAAGCATGTGGACAACTTCAACAGAAAGGAGGAAACCATGAAAATGAACAAAATCTGGCTACCAGTATTTAAAAAAGCTCTCTAAAATCAGGACAGTAAATAAAGAACAAAACTCAGAAGACAGAAATCATAGGAATCATAGAATCATAGGAAACAAACAAGAAACAATCGGGCAGCTAACACCTCCCAACAAAGGATTCCCCCAGGCAGGAAGCAGCCAGGCTTTGAATCTGCAAGACCATTTTTTTCCCGTGTCAGGAGCAACTTAAGTCGCTTCTGGAGTGAGAGAATTGGCCGTCTGCAAGGAGGTTGCCCAGGTGACACCCGGATGTTTTGATGTTTTACCATCCTTGTGGGAGGCTTTTCTCATGTCCAAGCACAATCCGAAGACCCAAAGACCTCAACGGCGGAGCAGGCGGAGGATAACATGGTACATGTTACAACGGCTGTGAAGGCGGAAGAAGGCTGCAACAGACTGAGAAGCCACTGTCGTTGTGTTAACCACACCACTGCTGGAACCTCACTCTGTGAAGACTGTGTGTTGACCGGCCGTGCACCGACCTCCACACATTAAAAAAAAATCACGCACAGGCGTCTTCCAACAAAAATAAAAACAAACCTACAAAAGTCCCATGGCGATCAGCGAGTGGCGACGGGGGCAGGACTGTGAAATCTGGAAGCCCCTAGTCACAGACTGGCACATGGGCGGTGGATATGGACTCAGTCGTTCTACCTCAAGGACCGAGGCAGTTGAGTAGTCCGGCAGCTGTATCCATGACTGAGCAGCCCTTTTTAGGATCCGCTCTGCTCACCCCACACGGGGAAGGGGCTAGAAAAGGTGCCCTAAACATAGTCTGCCTCTCCTACCCTGACTGGACTGCCGCGTCCAGAGGGGTCACCACTCTGCGGCCAAAAAAGAAAAATGAACTTTGGAACATGGAACGTACGGACATTGTTAGATAACACTGACAGCGAGCGCCCCGAACACAGGACTGCTCTCATTGCAAGAGAGCTGGGACGCTTCAAGATCGACATAGCAGCCCTTCAGGAGACCCGGAGAGCAGGAGAGGGGCAGCTGAAGGAAGAAAAGGGAGGCTACACCTTCTTCTGGAAGGGACTACCTGAAGAAGAGCGAAGAAGAATACACGGAGTTGGCTTTGCTATCAGAAACGACCTGGTGAAGCACCTGACTGAAGCACCCACTGGCATCAACGAACGACTTTCAACCCTCCGAATTAACCTTGCCAAAAACCAACAGGCAACCATCATATGCGCCTATGCACCAACTCTAGATGCTGACGAAGACATCAAGGAAAAATTTTACTGTCAGCTGGATACCATCCTATCGGAGATACCTAAGGAGGACAAAATCATCCTCCTGGGGGACTTTAACGCAAGAGTCGGAAGGGACTCTGACCTGTGGCCAGGGATCATAGGAAAAGACGGGGTCGGAAACAGCAACTCGAATGGCATCTTGCTTCTCACCAAATGCGGAGAGCACAACCTTGTCATCACCAACACGCTCTTCCGCCAGAAAAACAAGCTCAAGACATCATGGAAGCACCCTCGGTCAAAGCATTGGCACCTCCTGGACTATGTTATCACACGTGCCAGAGACCGCCGCGATGTGCTTCTCACAAGAGCCATGACAGGTACTGATGACTGCTGGACAGACCACAGGCTAATCCGATCCACGATGGCTATCAAGATCGTCCCCAAACGCAGACTCCAAGGAAGAAAAACAAGGCGAAAAATGAACACCCAAGCCCTTCAGGAGCCCTCCAAACGAGCCCTTCTCCAAACAACACTCAAAGATCATCTACCCACAGAACACCCCGAAAATGTTGAGGAACATTGGAACAAACTGAAGACCTCCATCATCACAGCCTGCGAAGAAAGCATTGGATACCTAACTAAGAAACATCAAGACTGGTTTGATGATAACGACAAAGAGATCCAACAGCTGATTGATAACAAAAGGAAAGCCTTCCAAACATGGCAGAGAGACACCAACTGTGCTGCCAAGAAAAAGATCTATGCCAGTGCAAAAGCTGAGGTCCAAAGAAGGACCAGAGAACTCAAGAACATCTGGTGGACAAAGAAGGCTGAAGAAATCCAACACCTTGCAGATACCCATGACGCTCAGGGATTTTTCAAAGCCACAAAGATCATTTATGGACCAAGAAACCATGGCATACAGCCCCTACGCTCATCAGATGGAACCAAAATTCTGAAGGACAAAACATCAATTGCACTACGTTGGAAAGAGCACTACCAGAACCTGCTGAATCGCAGCTCCAATGTGGCCGAAGAGACCCTCTCACAAATCCCGCAACAACAAACCAGGGATGAGCTTGCAGCACTGCCTAGTTTGGAAGAAGTCAGCAATGCCATCAGCCAACAAAAAACAACAAAGCTAGCGGACCTGATGGGATTCCCGCTGAAATCTTCAAAGAGGGTGGACCTGAGCTGATGCAACAACTCCACCAGCTCATTGAAAAGGTGTGGATGACCGAGAAAATCCCAGCAGACTTCAAGGATGCCACCATCATCACCCTTTTCAAGAAAGGGGACAGAACAGACTGCGGGAACTATCGTGGTATCTCCCTTCTAACCTCCGCCGGGAAAATCCTCGCAAGAATCCTTGCAAACCGCCTTCTCCCTGTCTCAGAAGACACCCTCCCAGAATCCCAGAATGGCTTCCGCCCCTCCAGAGGAACAGTGGACATGATCTTCACTGCTCGACAGCTCCAAGAAAAATGCAGGGAACAAAACCAACCTCTGTACATGGCATTCATTGACCTTGCAAAGGCATTCGACACAGTGAATCGCAGCGCTCTCTGGACCATCCTCCAAAAAATCGGGTGCCCTGACAAATTTGTGAACATCCTGCGGCTCCTCCATGATGACATGATGGCAACAGTCTTGGACAGCAACGGCTCCCAAAGTGACCCATTTAAGGTTGAATCAGGTGTCAAGCAGGGATGTGTTATTGCCCCCACCTTATTTTCCATCTTCATCGCTATGATACTTCACCTTGTTGATGGGAAGCTTCCCACCGGAGTGGAAATCATCTATCGGACAGATGGCAAGCTATTTAACCTCAGCAGACTGAGAGCCAAAACCAAGGTCACCACAACATCTGTTATAGAACTCCAATATGCTGATGACAACGTAGTCTGTGCGCGTTCAGAAGAAGACCTACAAGCCACTCTAAACACCTTCGCAGAAGCATACGAGAAGCTCGGCCTCTCACTGAACATCGAGAAAACCAAAGTGCTCTTCCAACAGGCACCAGCTAATCCCTCTGCAAAGCCAGGAATACAGCTTAACGGTGCAACATTAGAAAATGTTGACCATTTCCGCTACCTTGGTAGCCACCTCTCCACAAAAGTCAACATCGACACTGAAATACAACACCGCCTGAGCTCTGCGAGTGCAGCATTTTTCCGTATGAAGCAGAGAGTGTTCGATGACCGGGACATCCGTAGAGAGACCAAGGTGCTTGTTTATAAAGCCATTGTCCTCCCAACCCTGCTCTATGCCTGCGAAACGTGGACTGTGTACAGACGTCACACCAAACTCCTGGAGCGTTTCCATCAGCGTTGTCTCAGGAAAATCCTGCAAATCTCTTGGGAAGACAGGCGGACAAATGTCAGCGTGCTTGAGGAAGCAAAGACCACCAGCATTGAAGCGATGCTCTTACGCCATCAACTCCGTTGGACTGGCCACGTTGTCCGAATGCCCGATCACCGTCTCCCAAAGCAGCTCCTCTACTCTGAACTCAAGAATGGGAAACGGAATGTTGGAGGGCAGGAAAAGAGATTTAAAGATGGGCTCAAAGCCAACCTTAAAAACTGTGGCATAGACACTGAGAACTGGGAAGCCCTGGCCCTTGAGCGCTCTAATTGGAGGTCAGCTGTGACCAGCAGTGCTGCGGAGTTTGAAGAGGCACGAACGGAGGGCTTAAGGGAGAAACGTGCCAAGAGGAAGGAGCGTCAAGCTAACCCCGACCGGGACCGCCTTCCACCTGGAAACCGATGTCCTCACTGCGGGAGAATATGCGGGTCAAGAATCGGTCTCTTCAGTCACCTAAGAACACACGCCCAAGATACCAAGGTTGGAAGACCATCATCCTCGAACGACGAGGGATCGCCTAAGAAGAAGAAGGGAGGCTTTTCTCATGTCCCCGCACGGAGCTGGAGCTGATAGATGGAGCTCATCCACGCTCTCCCCGGGTGGGATTCGAACCTGGCAGCCTTCAGGTCAGCAACCCAACTTTCAAGTTACAAGGCTTTGATCCCCTAGGCCACCGGAGGCTCCTGCTAGACCATTAAATGCTAATCAAGATGGCCAATTGCACCATTCATACTTGCCTCCAACAGACAATGAATTATTTCTCCCATCCTGGACATTATTCCACCGATAAATAAACCCTACTTGACTAATTTCCAGCAGACCTCACAACCTCTGAGGATGCCTGCCATAGATGTGGGAGAAACGTCAGGAGAGAATGCTTCTGGAACATGGCCATACAGCCTGGAAAACACAGCAACCCATGTTCATCATCATCAGCATCTTCTCCCTTGTAAGAGCTTTGTTTCCCAAAGCAAAGTTTGTCCTTACTTGACAATGGGGAGTATCATTTCTGGGAACCCTTCAAAGAGAAAACTCATCAGAATAAATAGAAATCTCTCTAATCAGAGAAGCATAGTGTTCTTGCAGGGTATTGTTGTCGACCGCGTTTTAGGGGATCGGGCCCTTAAGGAGAGACCCGATCCGGTCCTGAGAGAACGGACCTTGGCGAAGCCAAAAGGAGAATTACGAGCCGCAATAGAACCTGAAGCCGAAATGAAGAAGGTCCGCCAAAGTTGAAGGAAAATCCGCCAAGGAGTCTTTATTGAGCAATTCAGCTAGTAGCGATCATTCGGTCTACTAGGGTACCATACAATCAAAATAAAGCCATACTTATACAAAATTTCAGTCTGACAACCCTTTGAATTTCCCACCCTGCTTCCCCGCCCATCTGATCGTTGATAGGCTAGAAGGTTGAACGAGGTGGGCTTTCGTTTCCCAACTTGCTCCGTTGGCCCAATAGGAAGCTGCCTTTTGTCTCTACTCGGGCCAATCAGGAAAGAGAAGGCGGGAGTTATCGAAACAATGAGGTGACAGGGCAGGAACTAGCGGATTAAGTCCTGCTAGACCGATTTCTAAAGGGTGCTTAATTTATTAATGGCAGCAATCAAGGGTGTCCGGGTTTCTGTCACGTATACAGATTTTAGATATGCCTTGGGGTGTCAGAGATGGAAGCAAAGATGGGTGGTGATGAGCCATATTGACAGGCTCTGCAGGGCGCCTTCCTGAGGTGTCCTGGTTTTTCCTTTGGGTGAGATATGACAATGTTTGCCTTGGGGCGAATCACCTTTAGGTCAACACTCCGAATTCGGCGACTCAAGCCCTATATTGTCCATGCAATTTGAATTTGATTGGATTTAGCGGTGGCAGATTATCCTTTTGTTTTTGGGAAAGGAAGCCTGGGTCATAGGAAATGGGATAAGTTCTGGGGTTCAGGTTGAGTTCAAAATATTTCCTATTTGATTTCATGATTTGACAATTATATGAAATAAAATGAAAAATAAAATAAAGTTGGAATATAAACCATGCTGGGAAAAATACATATTTTCCGGGGATCCCAAAGAGTACAAATACATATAGGCAGATAGATAGATTTCATGGAAATAAGGGAGAATCTATAAAAGTGAGTTACATTGCATAAAGGGGAATCATGAATGATATAAACAATTGAAAATATTTGATAAGAACGAAGTTCATAACATCTGGAGAACCCAGCATGGAAATTCATAAAAGTGGAGTTTTAGCAGCATGATTTTACAATTCATGAAGTTGTTATCTCTTGCCTCAGGCTAAAAGGTCAAACACCTTTTGTGCAGAGAGTCACAGTAAACTCCAGTAAAAAGTCTCAATCACCTTCTACTATAAATATATGGAATATAGAACATAAAGTCTTGATTTTTGAACTATCTTTTACAAAGTCCTGGGGGGGAGGGTGGTCACCTCAATCACAGTATCATGTATTACATCTGAAGCCTTTGGAAACGAGTCTCATGAACTGGCCTTATCTGCTCAGGCGGGTTGAACCAGATATGAGTCAACATCTACCACCCTGACCTCAATCTCGGAGCAAAAGGTTTTTAAACGGTTTCTTTGACTGGTTTCTTCAGGGCAATGATTATCAACCTGTGAGTCGAAAAGGTGTCAGAGGGGTCGCCAAAGACGATCAGAAAGTACATATTAATTCACAGTGGTCTCTGGAGGTGGATGAACTATATCTCCCCTAAATCACTGTCAGTTCCTCCCAAATCCCTCCAGTATTTTCTGTGTGGGAAGTTTGGCCCAATTCTATTGTTGGTAGGGTTCAAGGGGCTCTTTGTAGGTGAACTAGAAAACCCAGCAACTACAACTCCCAAAATGTCAAGGTTTCCCCCCCCCCCCCCAACTTCATGAGTGTTCACATTTGGGCATATTGAGTATTTATGCCAGGTTTGGTCCAGATCCATCATTGTTTGTACTCTCTAGATGTAGGTGAACTACAACTCCCAAACTCAAGGTCAATGCCCACCAAACTCTTCCAGTATTTTCTGTTGGTCATGTGAGTTCTACGTGCCAAGTTTGGCCCAATTCTATTGTTGGTGGAGTTCAAGGGGCTCTTTGATTGTAGGTGAACTATAAATCCCAGCAACTACAACTCCCAAAATGTCAAGATTTATTTCCACCAAATTTCATGAGTGTTCACATTTGAGCATATTGAGTATTCGTGCCAAGTTTGGTCTAGATCCATCATTGTTTGTACTCTCTAGATGTAGGTGAACTACAACTCCTAAACTCAACGTCAATGCCAACCAAACTCTTCCAGTATTTTCTGTTGGTCATGGGAGTTCCATGTGCCAAGTTTGGGTCATTTCCATTGTTGATGGAGTTCAGAAAGCTCTTTGATTGTAGGTGAACTATAAATCCCAGTAACCACAACTCCCAAAATGTCAAGGTCTAATTCCCCCAAACTACACAAGTCTTCACATTCGGGTATATTGAGTATTTGTGCCAAGTTTGGTCCAGATTCGTAATTGTTTGCTTCCACAGTGCTCTCTGGATGTAGGTGAACTACAACTCCCAAACTCAAGGTTAATGCCCATCAAACCTTTCCAGTATTTCCTGTTGGTCATGGGAGTTCCATGTGCCAAGTTTGGTTCATTTCCATTGTTGGTGGAGTTCAGAAAACTCTTTGATTGTAGGTGAACTATAAATCCCAGCAACTACAACTCCCAAATGGCAAAATCAATCCCCCCTCCCAACCCCACCAGTATTCAAATTTGGGCGTATCGGGGATTTGTGCCAAATTTGGTCCAGTGAATGAAAATACATCCTGCATATCAGATATTTACATTACGATTCATATCAGTAACAAAATGAAAGTGATGAAGTAGCAACAAAAATAATTGTATGGTTGGGGGTCTCCACAACATGAGGAACCGTATTAAGGGGTCGCGGCATTAGGAAGGTTGAGAACAACTACTTTAGGGAGATATGCAAGACATGCCCCAAATGGAACAACGGATGCCAAGGCTAATATTTTTAGCTGCACCAAATTAGCTGTCATCCACTTAATCTAGATCTCTGTATAGATAAGGTAGTCTTGTGAGCTTGACGGACGATCCCTCCGAGAGCTTTTAATTCCGATCCGTTTTGTTCGCTGCAAACGTTCATCACAGATTAACAGCACAACAAAAGGGGCTTGCATCTGATAAACTACAGAACGTTATTTGTTACGAACTTGCCTCCAACTTGGATATTTCAGGAATCTATTATTTGTAGAGTTCGAAAGGACATGGTAATCTATAAAATAAGATCATTTAGTGATTGTCGCTGACATCCTCCATAGTCTATATTGTTCTACATTATGCTAGAAACTCTGCAACTGCAGTATTAAAAGTCCAGGGCCAACAATCAAGGAAAAAAGAAAAGAGTGATTAAAATTATGAGAGTTTAGGAATCAATTACTGTTCTAGGTCTAGGTTCTAGGTCGTACAACACAACTATGTAGTCAACGCCCAGCAGAATTTGTCCATAGAGTTATTTATCAGTGGTCTGTAGGTGTTTAAATCCTTGCCCTATATCTTTTAATATGTGTAGTTATTTGTCTTGTGTTCTAACTATGCTCTACCCCAGGTATGGGCAAACTTCGTCCCTCCAGTTGTTCCGGACTTCAACTCCCACAATTCCTAATTCCTAATTGTGGGAGTTGAAGTCCAAAGCACCTGGAGGGATGAAGTTTCTTGTTCTTGTTGCCTGTTTCTTGTTTCTTGTTGCCTGTTCTACTCCATCTCAAACTGTGAGAAGAGACTGGTAACTGTTGTTGTTGTTGTTGTTGTTGTTGTTGTTGTTCTTCTTCTTCTTCTTCTTCTTCTTCTTCTTCTTCCTCCTCCTCCTCCTCCTCTTCCTCCTCCTCCTCCTCCTCCTCCTCTTCTTCTTCTTCTTCCTACACTATGTAACACGATTTTTGTTCCTGGGTTATAAATTAAAATCAGGACTGTCTATGCATTGTAGCATGGATCTAAGGCAGTGGTTCCCAACCTTTTTTTTGACTAGGACCCACATGACTAGGGTCCACTTTGACCAGAGCCCACTTTGGCCAGGGACCACTCTCCAACATTAGTACCAAAAGGGTTACGAATTGGTTTTTGGTCAACTTTAGATTTGGTTTGGTTATTTGGGGTGCTGATTCTGAAAATTGCATTGGATAGATCACATCAGCTCTAGTTCCTGATACAGAATATATGCCATCCAGTAGTTGCTATCTTCTCGCCCACAGAAGACCATATTTAATAATCTAGAGCTGATGTTGGAATCACAGGGCCAGACTTAAAAGTGACTTCAAAACAGAGTTTATTGAAACAAAAGAAAAGGGATACTTAAATGCAGTTCCACTGGTCAATGCAGTTTTCCATTCTTGAGTTCGGAGTAGAATAACTGCTTTGGGAGATGGTGATCGGGCATTCGGACAACGTGGCCAGTCCAGCAGAGATTTTTTTTATTATTGACACAGCAAACGAGATCTATATGCTGGATTTTGTATCACAAAATCACAAGTCGCACACTTCCCAAGCGTTTAGGACTGTGTGATGTATTTTCGGATGATGCGTGCAGATCCCAGTCGGGTGGCCTTTTGCAGTTGGCAGATCGTAATTTTGTCAATGTCTATTGTTTCCAAATGCCGGCTGAGATCTTTTGGCATGGCACCCATTGTGCCCATCACCACCGGGACCACCTGCACTGGTTTCTGCCAGAGTCTTTGAAGTTCAATCTTGAGGTCCTGATAGTGGCTGAGTTTTTCCTGTTGTTTTTCATCAATCCGGCTGTTCCCTGGTATGGCAACATAATCCAAACATTTTTCTTTTCCACAACTGTGAGGTCTGGTGTGTTGTGTTTCAGCACTTTGTCAGTCTGGATTCAGAAGTCCCACAGTATCTTTGCGTGCTCATTTTCCACTCCCTTAGCAGGTTTGTGATCCCACCAGTTCTTTACTGCTGGGAGGTGGTACTTGAGGCATAAGTTCCAATTGATAATTTGGACCACATAGTTGTGCCTCTGTTTGTAGTCTGTCTTTGCGATTTTCTTACAGCAGCTGAGGATATGATCAATGGTTTTGTCAGCTTCCTTGCAGAATCTGCATTTTGGGTCATCAGCTGATTTTTCGATCTTGGCCTGAATTGCCTTTGTTCTGATGTCTTGCTCCTGGGCTGCAAGGATCAGGCCTTCTGTCTCCTTCTTCAGGGTCCCATTCGTGAGCCAGAGCCAGGTCTTCTCCTTATCAGCTTTTCCTTCAATTTTGTCAAGGAACTTTCCATGCAATGTTTTGTTGTGCCAGCTGTCGGCTCTAGTTTGTAGTGCAGTTTTCTTGTACTGATTCTTTGCTGTGCTTTGAGGAGTTTTTGATTTTTGACTTCAATCAAAGCAGGTTCTTTACTTTGCTTTACATATTCTGCCAGGGCATGTTCTTCTTTTTTGACTGTTTGTGTTACTTGCAAGAGTCCTCTGCCCCCTGATCTTCTAGGCAGATATAACCGGTCAACATCACTGCGCGGGTGCAGTGAATGATGAATGGTCATGAGTTTTCTTGTTTTTCTGTTCAAATTGTCCAGTTCCGCCTGTGTCCAGTTTATGATGCCAGCAGTATATCTTATGACAGGTGTTTATAGCCTTGATGGTGTTTCCTCCATTGAGCTTGCTTTTGAGAATTTTTCTGACCCTTTATGTGTATTCTTTGCTGACCACAGTTTT
The DNA here is from genome assembly GCF_035594765.1 of Anolis carolinensis. Taxonomy (NCBI): domain Eukaryota; kingdom Metazoa; phylum Chordata; class Lepidosauria; order Squamata; family Anolidae; genus Anolis; species Anolis carolinensis. The sequence goes on from NC_085841.1 coordinate 4,925,628, forward strand.
CACACATTCATGCTTGATGTTGTCCAGCTGTAATATGCCCAGATATTTATAGGCCTCTGGTTAGTGACACTTTATCATTTGGCCATTAGGCATATTTATGCCCTCACTTTCAATGATTTTTCCCTTCTTCAATGCCACTGTTGAACATTTGTCCAAACCAAATTCCATGCTGATATCAGTGCTAAAAATTCAGACAGTGTTAGTCAGAGACTGGATTTCAGTTTCCATTTTCCCATACAGCTTCAGGTCATCCATGTACATCAGATGCGAATTTTTGTGAGATTTCTTAGATGTTTGATAGCCGGGATTTGTTTTTTGTAAGATTGTTGACAGATTGTTATTATTGTTGTTGTTGTTGTTGTTATTATTATTATTATTATTATTATTATTATTATTATTATCTTTCTGGGCAGGCAGACCAGAAGAAGTTGCTGTCTTCAGTATAGCTAACTGGTCAAACACCTGCCTCCAGTGTATAAACCTGAGTTTGAAGGAAATGCCCAGGGAGGAGAAATGTTTGCTTTGGAAGCAATATTTGGAAGAGGAATTGCAGCCAAGGAAAACTCAATACAGTGAGATGCTTTCTTGTCCTCCGTTCTGCATCTTCCTTTCCTTCCCTCCCTCCTTCCACGGCACATTTACCAACTCATTGCAAGCGCTTGCTGTGGGACCCCAGTGGGAAATTTGTTCCTGATTCCAGACATCGGCTTTTGCGCGTCACTTCTCCGCAGGGAGAGGGGAGGTCTCTGGCCCCGTGCTGTTCCAATTTGTTTGCATCTGTGTTATTTCAATTTAGCGTAAATGTGACGGACAAGTAACCTGCGTCTCCTGCTGCGGCAAAGGAATAATCGCTTCTCCCCCTTCTCAACGCACTGCAACGCTGGCCTGCTGGCACGACCAACAGCTCTCCCCTGCATTTGGATTCCATCTAATTGTACCCAGGCTGTGGGAGGGGAAATGGTTTAACCCTTAACGGGATCCCAAGTAATAGGTTTGGTAATCGTTTATTGAATAATACTGTGCCAAGTGGATTCTGGTTCGGATGCCCGGAGTTGCTCCGCAAACAAGAAAACGAGCCAGCTATATGAGCCGTAACAGATTAGAGAGCTGAGCCAAAACTAACAAATGCATTTTTATTGCTATGGTTTTGCAATAAAAATGAAATACAAAGATATCGGATGGGTGATACTGTATATCTGCCTTGAAAGGGATCTCAGAGTCTTAGTGGACCACAAGCTGAACATGATTCCAGCACCAACGACAAACTGAATGTTGTGATGGAGTCTTTGAGTAGAGATACTACTAGTTGTATTAGAAGAGGCAGGAAAACTACTCGTGAGCAAGACTCTGATGAGGAGCAACAAAGGAAGAGAATCCGGGAAATACTTATGGAACCCACTGATGATGATACCTTTGAGAGTTTTGAAGGGGATTGTGGGGCTGGGAGTCAGGAGGATGGGATGTCAGACTGGGAGTGAGGAGATGGATTGGACTAGGGTTCAGGAGATCCGAGAGATTCTTGAGGAACCCACAAGCAGTGGTACATTTGAGGGATGGGACAGAGAAGATACAGATGGGTCCTGGGGAGTTATGGGTTTGGATAGAAGGTGGTCTGGCTGGAGAAATCGTAGAAGGGCTGCAATAGGAGGTGGGGCGTTGGGTGAATCCAGCTCTGATGAAGATTTGCAGAAACCAGCTGTGGATGGGGCGTTGGCTGGCTCAAGTTCAAAGGAGGACTTGTAAAGTAAGTTTGTTGCTAATGTAACTTTGCAATCGGCAAAGTGTTTTGTTGGGCGCTTTTCGGGATCTCTGTTTCAGAAGACGTGTTTGGAAGACTGCTTTGGGACATAAGTGTTAACCTGGGTTTTTAAGTGGCAACGGGGGCTGGCATTGTGTGGGTTTGCGCTGGATTGTCCTGTGTTGGTTTTATGCATTAGCTGCCGAATTGCCTCCGTTGCTTTGGCTCTTTGTGTTTACCTTGGACTGGAATTCGGTGACTGTGACTTCTCCCTGACAACTTGGACTGGAATTCTGTGATTGTGACTTCTCCCTGATGACTTGGACTGGAACTCGATGATTGTGACTTCTCCCTGAAGACTTGGACTGGAACTCGACACCTGTGACTTCTCCCTAACGATGTGGACCGGACGTGGCAACTGCGACTTCTCCTTTACAACGTGGTTTTGCTTTAGCAACGTTTTGGGGCATTGTGTGGCTGTTGGTCACTGTGGGTAACTGCTGGTAGCTTTCCTGTGTTTGTTCAGCTCCAACCAGCAGGTGGAGCGAGTTTCCAGCCTTTTCAACTAAGTTTGTTTTAATCTGGATTATTTCCCAGGATAATCCAGATTATATCCCAAGTCTGGGTCTTTTGAGTTCCTTTTGGACATTGTTATCTCACACTGAAGAGAAAGTGTTTTGAGCCTCCTTTTGGTTGTTTCTTAGGCTCCTTTGAGTTGTTTTTGCAATAAACTGTGTTGTTTATATTGGCTGGCGTCTGACTTGTAACACTGATCAGCTTTGGTGTGGTGTCTCCATTTACCAAGGTCACACTAATCAACCAGAATTTCCCAGAAGACATCACAGCCCTGTTTCGCCATTGCCTCACATCAAGCTACTTCCAGTGGGACAATGAATTCTATGAACAGAAAGATGGAGTAGCCATGGGGAGCCCTTTCAGCCCAATCATAGCAAATTTCTATATGGAACACTTTGAAAAACAAGCCCTGGAAACAGCAACAAAAAAGCCCACCACTTGGTTCAGATATGTGGATGACACCTTCAACATTTGGAGCCATGGAGAAGAAGAACTCAACAAGTTCATGGACCACCTCAACAGCATCCACCCAAACATCCAATTCACCATGGAGAAAGAAAATGAAGGAAAACACATTGTTGTGTGTTTTCTGGGCTGTATGGCCATGTTCCAGAAGCATTCTCTCTTGATGTTTCACCCACATCTATGGCAGTCATCCTCAGAGCTTGTGAGGTATATTGGAAAAAACTAAGTAAGGAAGGTTTATATATCTGTGGAAGGTCAAGGTTGGGGGAGGAACTCTTGTCTGTTGGAGGCCAGTGTGAATGTTGTGATTGCCATTTCTAGATGTCTTAGTCATTCGCAAAGCAATTCAACAATTGGGACACACAGTCTAAAGAAAACCTACACACATGGATAGATACATTAATAAAAGCTCCAACCATCACCCAAGCAAAAAAAGAAGCACAATCACAGCCCTGGCGGACCATGCACAAAGAATCTGCGAAGCTCACCTCCTCCAAGGTGAACTCAACCACCTAAACTGGCCAATGGAGACTCCACCACAGACATCAGTAGAGCTGCAAGGCCAAGAACAAGCCACGAGAGGAAAGACAAAGATCCACCCAGAGGAAAAGTGTCCTTACCAACATCAAGGTGTTGGAAACTAGCCCGGAGGGGAAGTAAAGGAGAGAATTCCAAGGGAGCAATAAAACAAGCCTTTTATTATTATCACAGCTGATGATAAGGCAAAACAGCCATTAGGCACCCACCCTAATGGGTCCATACCATGCAAATGGCCGTCGCAACATGTGCGTAGCAACTAAAGAATTGATACCTCTTGGCTTATCTAGAATTGACCAATGGCTGAGGATCTTCCCCACCTTCCACACCTACTTTGGCACAAGTGATACCAATGACTTAACTTGTTTACTCTGAGCTTTCTTCTCCCTGTGTTGCACATACTACTTTGGTTCATACATACTACTTTGCTTATATCTATCTATATATATAAAAGAGTGATGGCATCAGGGCAGCGGAGAAAACAACAAAACTACAGGCCCCCCAACCTCGAAATTTGACCACACAATCCATCATTCACGGCTCTAGGTTGATACAACAAAAAGAAAAGAAAAATAAAGTCCTAATTACAGGGAGAGGAATAATAGTTTTTATCTAATTGCTGCCAGTTTGAAGGCTAAGTTCCGCCCACTTGGTCTCCTAGCAACCTCCTCAGCCCAGGGGACAGGCACAGTTAGGCCTCACTTAGGCCTCTTCCACAGATTATCAGATTTTAACTGGATTATATGGCAGTGTAGACTCAAGGCCCTTCCACACAGCTATATAACCCATTTAGTATCTTATATTATCTGCTTTGAACTGGATTGTCTTGACTCCACACTGCCATATAATCCACTTCAGTGTGCATACTAAACATAAAGACAACCATACAACAGACATTCAATACCACCACTACCTCAACAATTTCTCACCAACACCACCAGACAAGGCCACAGCAACGCGTGGCCGGGCACAGCTAGTATATATATAAAAGGGTAATGAAATTTTGGCCTAGGACAAAACAACAAAACTACACATCCCAGAAACACTAAACTTGGCAGCAGAACCCCTCATCCATGCCTCTACGTTCATACAACAAAAAGCTCCAGCTACTCCAGAAAACGGCCAGGCTTTGAGACTGCAAGGCTATTCACTGCTATTCCACCTGGCCAACAACGGATTCCCATAAGCCACAGCAACGCGTGGCTGGGCAAAGCTAGTTGTCTATATAAAGGCTATATGATATATGCAGAGGAAAAGCTACATAGGCAATAGTTTACTATTTTTCTGGGAACCACCAATCTTATAGGGAAGCTGATGAAGAAACAGAACCTACAAACTATCTACAGGCCCATTAAGAAAATCCAACAAATGCTACGTTCAACAAAGGACAAAAAGGAACCTCTCACTTCTGCAGGAGTCCACCATATACCATGTAGCTGTGGACAAACGTAGCATTGTCCAAACACGAGTCAAGGAACATGAAAGGCACTGCAGACTGATTCAACCAGAGAAATCAGCCATAGCAGAGCACTTGATGAACCAACTTGGACACAGGATATTATTTGAGAACACAGAAATATTGGACCACTCTGCCAACCAACATGTCAGACGACAAAGAGAAGCCACTGAAATCCACAAGCATGTGGACAATTTCAACAGAAAGAAGGAAACCATGAAAAAAAAAATCTAGCTACCAGTATTAAAAGCCTCTAAAATCAGAACAGTAAATAAGGAACAACACTCAGAAAACAGAGGAAGCCCAGACATGAATCAATCAGGGCCAGCTAACACCTCCAAACAAAGGATCCCCCAGGCAGGAATGAAGCTTGCAAGGCCATTAATGCTAATCAAGGTGATTAATTACAACATTCACACTGGTCTCCAACATACAAGAGTTCTTTCTCCCACCATGAACATTATTCCACAGATATACAAACCTCCCTTGCTTAGTTTTCCAACATACCTCACAACCTCTGAGGATGCCTGCCATAGACGTGGGAGAAACATCAGGAGAGAATGCTTCTGGAACATGGCCATAAAGCCCGAAAAACACGCAACAACCCACTGAACATGTTCCAACAGTGTGATGTATTGCGCCAAATTGCTATGTGTGTGTGTGTAAAGAAATCCTTGCAAAGTTGCTTGCAAAAGATCTCTGCAAAAAGGGAGCTGAGCTTTTGCAGAGGCAAGCCACGCCTCAAACAATGTATCGGTTTGCTGGCAGATGGCTGGGTTTGTCAGTTAGGAATCTGGGCTTGCAGGGAGAGCACAGAAAAGACAGGCTCTCTAGCTACGGTCAAGTAGCAGTTTAAATATGCTATGCTGGGTATATTAAATATGCTATGCTGGGTATATTAAATATGCTATGCTGGGTATATTGATCCTATGCAACTACAAGGACATTGTACGATTGCTGAACTGTTTATTTGACTTCAACTCAACAAGTAAAGTTTTCTTCGTTCTTTTAATTCCTCTGCCTGGTCTGAGTCTTTTGCACATGGTGTTAACTGGACGCTGCTGGTTCCGCTATACACACTCTCTAATATGATGCAGCAGCTGAAACAGCCAATGCGATTCTAGTCTACATTAATAGAAGTGAAGGTGAGACCACCATCTTCCTTGCTTTTGCTGTAGAACAGTTAGGAATTGTGGGAGTTGGAGTCCAAAACTGGAGGGCCGAAGTTTGCTCATGCCTGCTGTAGACCATATCTTACCATCATGAAATTCTTCTCGATTTCCAGTTTCCTCTCACTGGAATCCATTAATTTGGGTGGAAACCTCTGCTGGCACAGAAGACAGGCTTTTTCCCTTCCTTCAAATGTTAGATCTTCAGTAAAAATTATGTTAATCCTTGGAAATGTGTGCCTTCCCCTCCCTGCAGTTAATATTGAATGGCATGGAAGAGATGGTGGGAAATGAAAGCAATCAATTACTGACAGCGCTCTCCGTTAAGGAAGGATGGTGAAGGGCCCGGACAGCAGCTTGTTATAAATTATAGCTTAGGAGTTAATATTAAAAACACTCAAAGGGAAACGCGGGGTCATTAGACAGGCAATTAATAAAAGACCCCCGGCAGATGCATTGTTACATTCAGCTGGATGAAGAGAAGGAAGATTCGTGAGCAGAGGAGCTGCAAAAAGGTTTGGTTTCTTCTGTTCTGTTTACCTGGCTCAGGTGCAGATGGACAATACTTGTAAGTATTCCTCATTGCCGGCTAGGAATGCTGGGCATTGCAATCCAATAATATGTCAATGCTCTGCTATTTCAGGAAATGTCTACACATTGAGCATCTCTTATTTGGAAATCCCAAAATACTCCAAATGTTATGGTTGAGCCTTCGGGCTCCGATAATAGAAGAAGGGGGCATAAGACTCCTCGAGAGTCAGACTCTTTCGAGGAGCGTGAACGAAAACGGCTCCGGGATTTGTTTACAGATCCGACAGATGAGGACTCATTTGAAGGTTTTTCTGAGGGTTTGGAGGAAGAGATGGCCAGCTCGGAGGAGGATGACATGGAATGGACTCGTGTGAGGGAGGATTTGGGTGTTGGGGAAACAGGCAATAAAAGCATGGGAGGTGAGTGGCGGGTTGCAGGATCAGACCCATGGACTGGCTGGAGGGATGGAGCGGGATCCACAGCTGGGGATGCTGTGGGGCGTAGTCAAAGGTGCTTTAGCTCTGATGAGGATGATGAGTTTGGGGCGTCTGGAATTGGGATGGCAGCTGACAGCGATGATGAGTTTGAACTGGGATAAATTGGGGTTTGGGATCAATGTCTAATTGCGTTGGGCAAGGTAATCTGGACGGACGCTTGGGCTTTTGTTGGGGAACTTCCTGAAGACGGGTGTGATTCGTTGCTGGATACGTAAGTTTACCAAGGACACTGGGCATCGACGGCGGGAGGAACTGTGCGGGGTTTTTCTCTGTGCAACTTGTGTTTAATCTCAATAGCTTGGACCTCCGTCGTCTTTTTGACGGGCAATACCTACTCACACTGGATTGACGCTGGACTGACTGACTTCGATTCTGGATTATCCCTTCTGCTGCTTATCGGTGAGACCTTTGGATTCCTAGACGGCTACGTTTGGCTATTGACCTCTGGACCGGATTGGGACCCTGCTGACTGCCGTTTCCCTGACTGCTGAGCCTGGACCTGGATATCGTTGGCTGTTGAACCTTAAATTGAATCCTGACTACGACCACGTTTTCCTTCGCTGCAGGGAGGAATAAACAAGCCTGGTTTAGTCTCCTGCTGTTTCTGAGTAGCAGAGAGGAATCTGCTACCAGTCTGTTGTTTACATTCTGACTCCTGTTGATCCTCCTTTGTTTGCATTGTTTGCCAGGCTGAAGTAAGCACTTTTGATTTAATCCGGATTATACTTCTGTTTAACCCGGTTTTTTCCCTTTGAGTTGTTTAAGCTCAATCTGAGTTGTTTTTTGTTACCTATCACACTGAAGTCAAGTGTTTGCCCTGTTTCTTGTCTCCTACGGGCATTTTTAGTTTTGTAATCTCAATAAACTGAGTTTTGCTTTACTCACTGGCGTTCTGTCTCTGACACCAAAATTGTCACCGTGAATTGTTACAGCGAGAGCTTTCCTTTCTGGTGATTCAATGTACAAAACTATTTTTTTTTCATGCACAAAATTAGTAAAAAATATCGTAAAAATAATTTAGGTTAGGTGTCTAAGATGTTTAGGTAAAGGTAAAGGTTTTCCCCTGACATTAAGTCTAGTTGTGCCCGACTCCAGGGGTTGGTGCTCATCTCCATTTCTAAGCCAATGAGCCGGCGTTGGCCATAGACACCTCCATGGTTATGTGGCCGCCATGACTGCATGTAGCGCCATTACCTTCCCGCCAGAGCGGAACCTATTGATCTACTCACATTGGCATGTTTTCAATCTGCTAGGCTGACAGAAGCTGGGGTTAACAGCAGGTGCTCACTGCGCTCCCCGGATTCGAACCTGCAACGTTTCAGTCCGCAAGTTCAGCAGCTCAGCGCTTTAACACGCTGCACCACCAGGGGCACCTATAAGATATATATGAAACATAAATTTTGTGTTTTGCTGCAGTTCAACATCTTCCCAATGTAGTATAAATACCAGCATGGGCAAATTTTGGCCCTCCAGGTGTTTTGGTATCTCATAATGCACACACACACACATATATACACATACACACACACAGTAGAGTCTCACTTATCCAAGACTCGCTTATCCAAGGTTCTGGATTATCCAAGGCATTTTTGTAGTCAATGTTTTCAATATATCGTAATATTTTTGTGCCAAATTCGTAAATACAGTAATTTCAACATAACATTACTGCGTATTGAACTACTTTTTCTGTCAAATTTGTTGTATCACATGATGTTTTGGTGCTTAATTTGTAAAATCATAACCTAATTTGATGTTTAATAGGCTTTTCCTTAATCTCTCCTTATTATCCAAGATATTCGCTTATCCAAGCTTCTGCCGGCCCGTTTTGCTTGGATAAGTGAGACTCTACTGTATACACACACACAGAAATACAGATATTCCAAAAAGGCAAACAATGCCCAAGTTGGTGAAAACGGAGCAGAGGATGCAGTAGGGGAAATGTAGCATGAAATAGGTAAAGAAGCAGTACAATAATACCAGGCTACTCCAAATGAATTCAAGTCTCTAGAACCAGTTAAACAAATATCAGAAGCACTGGTAACCATCTCTGGGAATTTTTGGAGAACAAGAGAAGTTCCAGTTGACTGGAAGAATGTCAAAAAGGGACAAGGGAATGTCATCACCACTAACAATCCACATGGTATTGAACAATGCTGGATGTGACAGTTGTGTACTGCAGTTGCGCATGGTGGTTGCATCTGAAAAGTACATTCACAACATCATCCAGTCGTTGTCTATGTTGCACTGTCCAAAGAAGTAAAACCAATTGCTGGAGAGATCTCAAATGTTGCTACTCTCTACAGCCGATAGGCTGTTAGGAATTGTGAGAGTTGAAGTTCAAAACACCTGGAGGGACAAAGTTTGCCCATGCTTGTATTTATGCTACATTAGGAAAATGTTTAACTGCAGGCATGGGATTTTTGTACCACCAGTTTGTCAGAGTATTTGCAGCGCAGCAGTAGTTGGATGGAAGCAGTGGAACGCAGAACGAAGAGACACTCAGAGACCTTGGTAAAACTATTTACAAAGTTTTACTGTATGCAGCAGTATTCAACACAAATAGACTTGCAGACAACAGACGAACACAGGACTGCTCTGTTCTCCAACAGAACTTGACTCGAACTCTAGGCAGACAGAACTCAACTGAACTGAACTGAAGCAATCGTTATGCACAAATACTTGTGTCTGGATACTCCCTAGTTCCAGCCACACATCAAGGTCATCATAGCTTCTTGGCAATTAACTCTTTCCACACTATGGTACATTCTGTAATCAGTTGCAATACAAGCATGGCACAAATTGCATTTAAACACTATCAATACACAAATCCCACATTAACATAGTTTTTTTCCCAAAGAATGTACTTCCACTGAAAACAATGCAGTGTAAATTAACATCGGTATTTGTCATGCCCATTCTGATGGGCACTGAATGTGTCCTTGATTTATGGCTCTGTTTTCTGAACCGGCAAGCGCTATGCATACAGAATCCAGCTCCCATGGTCTCATTTCCTTATCTGGATCAGCAGGAATGTCTATTTCAGATAGTGTGTGATCTATTGGTGCCGTATCATGGAAATTCAGAAGCAAGCACACCCAGTAATATCAGATTTATAGCAAGGCCAGTTTTCCCTCTGCTCCTCCTCCTTCCATTTCAATTCAAGATGAGATGAAGGAGGAAGAGTGCTGCTAGAGATGCATATAGGATATGTTCTTTTCTCACATTCACACACTTTCCAGATTCTGCAGATTTCTATGCTTTCCCAATACATACAGAATAGAAAACGAAGAAACACAACTCCCATATGCACAGACCTAGAACATCCCAAGAAATGACATATTTTCTTGTATGCCAATGAGAACAACTATAGAGCTACTTGTCTCATGACAAGTACCTATAGTACTGACTACAGATTCCAAGTGTAGACTCTGCAAGGAAGCAGACGAAATGATGGATCACACAGATGAACTACAAGTAGAGGCATAACACCCTTGTTCAGATGATTCATTGGAACTTGTGCCACAAATACCATCTGCCTGTGACAAAGAACTAGTGGGATCACTAGCCTGAAAAAGTTACAGGAAATAAACACGTCAAACTACTCTGGGACTTCCGAATTCAGACTGGCAGAGTTTTGGAGCAAAAGACTCCTGACTTCACGATTGTGTTAAAAAAAATAAAGTGTGGATCATCGATGTTGCAATCCTAGGTAACAGCAGAATTGACAAGAAGCAACTGGGAAAGCTTACACGATACGAAGATTTAAAGATCGAACTGCAAAGACTGTGGCACAAGCCAGTCAAGGTGGTCCCAGTGGTGATCGGCACACTGGGTGTAGTGCCTAAAGACCTTGGCCAGCACCTGAAAATCGGCGCTGACAAAATTACCATCAGCCAGCTGCAAAAGGCCACCCTACTCGGATCTGCACGCATTATTAGCCGATACATCACACAGTCCAAAACACTTGGGAATGGTCCGATGTATGATTCAATACAACAGCCAGCATAGTGATCCTGTTTGCTGTTTGCTGCATGGAGTGCCATTACCTTCCCGCCGAGGCAGTACCTATTGATCTACTCACATTTGCATGTTTTCGAACTGCTAGGTTGGCAGAAGCTGGGGCTAACAGCAGGAGCTCACCTTGTCCCATGGATTCGAACCGCCAACGGTTTAATCCCCTATGCCACTATGGCACCATGGGTGTACATATCGTACATTTCAGCACAGAAAACAGAATATTCACTCACTCTTTAATGCCATATAGAAGCCAAGATATCTGAAAACACTTCTCAACGTGATTAGTCTCCAATGCATAAAAGACTCTCGGTTATGTTGTTATTCTTTTTATTTTTTTAAAAAAAGATCCTCTTTTGAACAGATCGCTAGTTTTTCGATATTACAAAGCTTTAAAAACAAAAGGAGACAGATGAACAACAAAGCAAAAGACATCTTTGGAAAACAAAATAAATCTTTAAGAACACAAACTGGCTTTTTCGAGCAGGGAAGAGGAAAACAGAGCAAGAACTTCCCTTGTTGCAATTCCAAAGAAAATCACAAAAAAAGCATTTTTGCATTTTGCAAGAGAACAGTGTGGCCTATGACATATTCGGGAGAAAGACCTTATATTGTGGTTGGAGGGAGTCACCAAGCCAGTTTGCTTTCCTGAAAGCAAGATCCTTTTCTGCTCGTCTTCAGTGTTGCTGTGGACTGCTCCAAATGTGATCTATGCGAGTGTAAAACACTGTTGTACTGGCATAAGTATCCAAAAGGATCCCGAGACATTTTTCTTGCATTTCCTCAACACTATCAACATTTTAAATGTAACGGGCCATCGCAGCGCCATGATGTGCAGAACTCCACCGGCTGAATTTTGCTTTTAATAGCACAGGAGTTCCTGCTGTTAGCCACACTCTGGAGTGCTGTTCCTTGCAGAGAGATCTGCAATTTCAGCTCTTTTTGCTACCTTTCTTTGGCCAGAGAAAGTCTAGAACTTCTGTAGAAACTTGAGGACCAGGTCCTGTAGCTTCACCCTCAGAGCCTCGTCGCTTTCGCACATGATGTGGGTCGAATCCTCCTCAATGCGGATGAGAGTTTCCACGTCTTGGAACAACACGATGTGCCCTTTCGGAGTGTCTTCCACCTTGACGTCACTGAACCCATGCTACAGTTGCCAGAGAAAAGGAAAAAAAGTTGACAAATCAGAAGAAAAACACATGATCGAAGATGTAGATGAGTTTGTTCCACTTTGTCTACAATACCGGGAGGATAGTCAAAATATTCCCCCACACCTTTCATCTGCTGCTCTTGTGATAAATGTGATGTGTGGTTGAATGAAATGGTATGAAAAGGTGTGTGAATGGGGTCTGGCAAGACTGAAGACACCATCCTAAGAAAATTAGAAACTGAGAAAATTGTATTATGGAAAACTGCAAAAGGAGGTATAGAATTCATGAATGGCTGAATTGCAGACATGACCAGGGATGACAATTAAGTTTGTAGAGGAGAACCAACATCAGTTAAATAATGCACCTTACTTAAGAAGGAAAATTAACATCTGTCTGAAACAGTTGGTGGGTCCCCAGATGTTTTGGCCTTCAACTCCCAGAAATCTTAACAGCTGGTAAACTGGCTGGGATTTCTGGGAGTTGTAGGCCAAAACATCTGGGGAATGTCGAAGAGATAAGCTAACACTATGAAGGTTCAAAACATAAAAAGAGATGTGTATATTAGAGCATCTTGCAAAGGCCACAGAAATAGTCAGGCCTCTCTGAGTATAGAGCTAAGTACAGTCAACTGTTGCCAAATCCAATTGATGTTTAAATAGTGGAGACTACTTGATATGTTTTGACTTTAGTTCACATTTAAGCCTTGATAATTACAGTTTCCTTTAAATATTGCAGTCTGGAAGATACTACTGTGGATTATAACAGTTGACTGTACTTATTATTTCCATTATTGTTGTTAACTCTCAGGTAATATTGTATGTATATGGTGCTCTAAATTACATAGTGCAACTTATGTTTTGAAACTTTATAGTATTCCCTTATCTTTTTGACATAGAAGGAAGATAGCTCTATACTCAGAGAGGCCTGGCTATTTCTGGGGCCTTTGCAAGATGCTCTAATATACACATCTCTTTTTATGTTTTGAACCTTCATAGTGTTTGCTTATCTCTTCGACATTGTCTAGTATAGACATTTGTGTGTATTTATCAAAACATTTGGGGACCCACAGGCTGAGAACCACTGTTTTAGATGAAAAAACAACCTGTCAGTCATTTACAACTTTTTGGAACAACAAAAGCAAATAAATAAATAAATAAATGCTATATAAGAGACTCTTTTACTATCCAAAAGGGGTGGTAGTGCATGCATGGAGAGTGAATGTAGTATATGTGTGTGAATGCTGAGTAAAATGTAATATCTCCTTTGTTTGTGTAACCAATGTAGTTATAAAGTCTGTGTGTGTCTACCTTTTTTCTTTGCAAAGTGCCCGGGACATATTCTGTCTCACTGAAAATGGAATAAAAACCTTTTTAATGTTTAGAAGTATTCATGACTCTGAAGAGGGGAGAATAGCTAAAGGGGCACAATATGCCTCTGCTAAGCTCCCAAATGCCAAATCTAGAGGAAAATCCAGCCACACTCCTCTCTCTCTAGTGAGAAGGAGGTCCATCTCTTTCCTCTGCAGAGAGAAGCGACTGAAGCCTGGTTGTGTTTCTCTCCTCGGAGAAAGAAGCCAGTTTTCTTTTTTGATGAACAGAAACACAACTAATTGAGTCAGTTCACTGAGAAAAAACAGAATTTCTCAGAAGAAAGAAGCAATAAATGCCCAGCTGTGTCTCTGTTTACTGAGAAAGGAAACAGGCTTGTTTCTAATTGGATGGAAAACTAGCTGCAATTCCATCTGCTGAGAAATGAGTCCACATGCTTCCTTGGTGGACAGAAGCTAAGGGCTGGCTGTGGTTCTGAGAAAAGAAACAGGCCAATTTCTTGGCAGACAGAAACACAGCCAGACTGAGGTTGCTTCTCTCCATAGAGGAAAGGGACAGACAACAGGTGGGACGAATGGCTCCGCACTGCCAGGCTTCCTGATGGATTTGACATCCAGAAGGCATTACTTTTGGGAGCTCAGTGCAGGCAACCTGGTCCTTCATTGACTTGCCTTGTCTACTGAGGTAGTCTTCACATATAAGTAATGCTGTGTAAGGAAACAGACTAATTTCTCAGCAGACAGAAGAACAGCTTCTCTCCATAGAGGTAAGGAGCACAGTGCAGGCAACCTTGTTCTTCACTGACTTGCCATGTCTACCGAGGTAGTCTTCACATCTAAGTAATGCTGTGTAAAGTGAATTCACACAGTATGAGTTTGGTTTTTTTTCCATGTCAGGAGCAACCGGAGTTGCTTTTGGAGTGAGAGAATTGGCCGTCTGCAAGGACGTTGCCCAGGGGACGCCCGGATGATTTTTGATGTTTTACCATCCTTGTGGGAGGCTTCTCTCATGTCCCCGCATGGAGCTGGAGCTGATAGAGGGAGCTCATCCACGCTCTCCCCGGGTGGGATTCGAACCTGGCAGCCTTCAGGTCAGCAACCCAACCTTCAAGTCACAAGGCTTTTATCCCCTAGGCCACCCGAGGCTACTGTACTACTATGAGGTACTACTGTATAAACATTTGCAGCAGCCAGGATATCATAATCTTCTCACAAGCCAAGGTTCAGCCACACTTTTAGACCACACTGAAATGCTGATGAATCCAAGCTAATGCTAGGCAAATAATAATAATAATAATAATAATAATAATAATAATAATAATAATAATAATAATAACTTTATTTTTATACTCCGCCCCATCTCCCCGAAGGGACTCAGGGCGGCTTACATGGGGCCAGGCCCAATAAAACAAACAAAACAGTAACAAAGCAATAAGACAATTGCCAACTTAGCTCTCAATTGCTTCCATTCAATTCCATTGTCTGAAATTTAGAACTGTCTCTCCATCCTGGTCACAAACTACAAGGTTTGCACCTGTTCTGCTAATATATTGATATATGAAATGTGTAATTATTGGAAAGATAATTCATATTCATGGAGATTGATAGGGACTTCATGATGAGGGGAGCAAAAGGCAAAAGGGAAGGACAGAGGGAGAAGGAAAAGAAAAAAATTATCTGTACAAGAAGAAGGAAATGATTGTGTACGAAAGAGAGAAAATGTGGGTTTAACAGTTGTCCTCTAAAGAACAAAAGCAAACGGATACGGATCAAGAGACTGACGGCTCAGATTAAGAATAATCTTCTGCATGTGTTGGTTCAACAAAAGCTTGTGGCCTGAGGAGGGGCTTTCTTACCTTTTCCAGGGTTTGCACCAACTGCTCCACGGGAACGGAGCCACTGAGCAGAGGCTTGACAGGCTTCAGCTCCGGGACGTCATCCGTCACCCGCTTCCTCTTCTTTCCCGTTTGAGGCTGGGGAGGTTTGGGAGGAAGCTACAAGAAGCAGCGGCAGATTGAGGGAGAGAAAAAGAGTGGGCAGGTGAGGAATGGCATCTTATGGTACAGGATGATGCTTCAGTGGAACATTTCCACCTCTAAGCAAATCCGAATACAAGGATGGCTTTCAGACTTAGGAGAAGAAAAGCTATTATCCTGCCTCTGCTTTGGGATTGCATACTTTTTGTGGTTTCTTCCAACTCTAGGATTCTATGAATGTATGATATGAAACCACTGACAATAAAAATATTAAAATATTATTTATTAAAATAGTAACTATTTAAACTGGGAAGAAGACATCTTGTCATATTTATAGAGCCCAGATCATAGAACAGTTTGCTTAAAGTGCTGATTGATGTTCCTTGCACCCTACATTCACTTTCTTGTCCTTGCTTCTCTTTAGAAGAGCTTGAATTAAAATTGCCACCATTTCTATAAAGTAAGGGATGATGGGCATTGTAATACAACACACCTAGAGGACAACAGATGGAAGAAAGCTTGCCTCAAGCTTTAAAGCTATGTTGATGTATTAATGTATTGTGTTGTGGAAGGCTTTCATGGCCGGGATCACAGGATTGTTGTGTGTTTTCCGGGCTATATGGCCATGTTCCAGAAGTATTTGACGTTTTGCCCACATCTATGGCAGGCATCCTCAGAGGTTGTGGACCTTCCTTGCTTAGTTTCTCCATACCTCACAACCTCTGAGGATGCCTGCCATAGATGTGGGCGAAACGTCAGGAGAGAATACTTCAGGAACATGGCCATACAGCCCGGAAAACATACAACAACCCTATCAATGTATTGCCTATTTGTAGTATGTGTGTTTCTGTTTGGCAAAAACAGTGGGCACTGCATATAGACCAGTGAAAAAATTATAATTCCTGAGATATATTCCAAGCTGAAATGGGGATGAGCCCCATTTCTTTTGCTTCCCGACAAATTAACTGGAAAACTCAGACCAACGAGAGAACCTTTGCCCATCTGCTTCTCCCTTCTCTCTGGTTTGGGCATCCCTTTGACCCTTTCCTCCCAGTATCCATACTGTACCTGGAGCACATGTTTGTTGTCTTTAGTATGCAAAACAGCCGTAACAGTTGCCAAGGAAATGCCTGGTTTCATCTCAGTGGGCACCAATGAATCTGCAAGCTAAAGCAAAACAGTCAGTCAACTTTTTAAAAAAGCAAATCCAATAGAAGTAGGATGATTTGCTCCAAGAAAACACCAAGAAAATGCAGAAGAGGAGAATGCATAGGCATATGCCTACACACATATACAGTACACCTTTATGTCCATAGCAGTGATGGATGAAATAAATGTGGTTCCTTATAATAATAATAATAACTTTATTTTTGTAATCCGCCCCATCTCCCCGAGGGGACTTGGGGCAGTTCACATGAGGACCAAGCTCAAAAACATATATAAAATACAACAACATAAAATACATAATAATCACAACACATGAATATGTCAAACTCCACAACACAGCTTCACAGAATAAAAGCACGCCATAGCGCTTTGGGAAACAGAATGAAGTTCTCGACCACTTCAACAACTATCATGTCAGACGACACAGAGAAGCCATTGAAATCTACAAGCATGTGGACAACTTCAACAGAAAGGAGGAAACCATGAAAATGAACAAAATCTGGCTATCAGTATTAAAAAATTCCAAAATCAGAACAGTAAATAAGGAGCAGCACTCTGAAAACAGAAGAATTCCAGACATGAATCAATCAGGGGCAGCTAATGACTCTGAACAAAGGATTCCCCCAGGCCAGGATGTGAGGCTGGGAAGGCCATTTAATGCTATCAAAGGTGATTAATTATAACATTCACACTGGCCTCCAACAGAGAAGAGTTCTTCCCCCCACCCAGGAACTTCCAGATATATAAACCTTCCTTGCTTAGTTTCTCCATACCTCACAACCTCTGAGGATGCATGCCATAGATGTGGGCGAAACATTGGGAGATAATACTTCTGGAACATGGCCACACAGCCCGGAAAACACACAACAACTTTGTGATCCTGGCCATGAGAGCCTTTGACAACACATTGAAGTTTCTTTGCTTTCTGTCAGCAAATCTGGATCTGCTTGGAGGTCATCTTCTAGTTACCTGAGCTCCTAACTCATGACGAATCGTATAATCCAAACAGATACTGATTTAGCATCAAAATACACCTCTTAAGTATTAAAATCTTAGGATTTTTAATATGGGACAGTTAAGAGCACGTTCTTATGTGATGCTACTTTATTGAAATGCGATAATAGAAAATATGTGCAAGGTATGCATCCAGGTTGAGCTATCCTGCCCGCATCTTCATCTCAGGGCAAGAAACATTAAGAAGAACTTCCTGATAGTAAGAACTGTTAAACAGTGGGATGTGCTTGAATCCCATTTTTGGCCAGCTCAAATCCCATTTTTTAAACAATTGTTGCATATAAAAGCAATGAATGAAAGAATGAATGAATGGATGGCCATCATGTCAGACTACACCAGTGTTTCTCAACCTGTGGGTCTGCAGATGTTTTGCCCCGTTAACTCCCAGAAATCCTAACAGTTGTAAACCAAAACACCTGGGAGCCCACAGGTGAAGAACCACTGGACTACACAGAGAAGCCATTGAAATCCACAAGCACATGGACAATTTAACAGAAAGGAGGAAACCACAAAAATGAACAAGATCTGGTGACCAGTATTGAAAAATACCAGAATCAAGACGGTAAGTAATAAACACTACTCAGAAACAGGGGAACTCCAGACAGCAAACAATCAAGTGCCAGTTAACACCTCCAAAACAGAGGATGCCTCCAGGCAACAAAGCAAATACCCTCACTGATTGACATTGTAGCATTATGGCTACTCAATGCCATGTGGACAAGGGTTCGTTCTCCCACCCTGGACATTCCTCAGATATATACTCTCCACTTGCTTCATTGTCAACAGAAGTTCTGAAAATGCCAGCT
The DNA here is from genome assembly GCF_035594765.1 of Anolis carolinensis. Lineage (NCBI taxonomy): Eukaryota > Metazoa > Chordata > Lepidosauria > Squamata > Anolidae > Anolis > Anolis carolinensis. Next base: position 4,944,052 of record NC_085841.1, read on the forward strand.
ACAGTTGAAGGTGAAACATGAGAAGAGAATGCTGCTGGAACATGGCCATGCAGCCTGAAAAACTCACAGCAACCCAATGAAATAATTTGTTGCAGCAGGTCGCCCTTGGGGAGTCTCTTCTATCTCTATGACTTTAATATCTTCTCCTCAAGAACACAAATGGCTGGATATTCGTCCCGTCAGCACATCGTCCCTTCACGCTTCTGTAGTTTAGCCTGGGGCCTCTTTGGGCTTCAGGACTCCATTGGAGTTGGGGGGTGCATTATGCATTGCAAAAACATATCTGCATTCAAACGGGATGCAGCACATAAAATCAAAACCCGCTTCCTGGCACTGTCATAAAAAAATATAAGGAGAAGCCGCAAAGCAGCGGCTGCGATGATGACGGCCTTCAATAAAAAATGAGGTGTGCCTCAGGGCCTTGAAGACACTTAAACCCCAATAAATAAATCTATTAGCCGCCAGGAAGGCTCTTCCCCGAAGCAAGAGGGGTAAGAGACAGTTGGCTTCCTGTTATATTTTATTTATAGGGCTGGGTTTTCCTTTTGGGGGGAGCGGAGGGCAGGAGGAGGACAGGAGATTGATTGGAGCCCTATAATGCATAGCGTTTGGGGGTCTCTCCTCTGCCCTCCCACTCCGAGCAGCCATCCAAAGCTTGAGATGAAATCCCACTGGGAAGAGCAACGGAGCATGGGCCATACATCTTATGCTGCCAAAGTTTGCACATTAAATATCAGGTTGGTGTTTCCAACACCTCAGAAAAGCTGTGATACTTTAAGTCAAAAGATGGGCAAACCATGTCTCATGGTCTGCAAGAAGCACAATCCGTTTCTATGGGGCCTTCAAACTTTAGGTTCTTTAACCTTTCCCCAACCTCAGAGCCACAAGTGCTGTAGGGTTATAACAACAACAACAACAACAACAACAACTTTATTCTTGTACCCTGCCTCCATCTCCCCAAAGGGACTCGGGGCAGATTACATGAGAAAACAACCAACCACAACATAAATTAACATATAATCTATAAATTTAAAACACAGTATAAAAACATAGTTATAAAACTATAGTTACAATTCCCATCATCCCCATCCCTAATTAGGTAAACACTGGAGAGCACAGACCACTATGTAAAAAAATTATCAGCTCTATGTATCTTCGGATTCTTCGTCCACAGAATCAACGGCCCTTTGAAGGCCACCATAATGTTGACGTGGCCCTCCCTGAAAATGAGTTTGACACCCCTGTGATAGACTGAATCATTCATATATTTGTGTTAAATTATCCTTCCCAATATCACAATTATAATGGGAGATGTGTTCAGATAGGTAAGATGGACCAGAGCCGTTTACGGTTTTATAGGCTAAAGCTAGCACTTAGAATTGTGCTCGGTAAGCAACCTGGCTGCTGCCTGTTGGACTACTTGAAACTTACGAGCAGTCTTCAAAAGCAATCCCATGTAGAGCGTGTTGCAGTAGTCTATGAGAGCATGGACCACCGTGGCCAAGTGTTGTGACTCAGCTGGAACCTCAGAGTGACTCTGATGGGGATCATGGGATTCAGGTTCAATATGAGATTCAGCTTCAAAATGACTCTGATGGGGATTATGAGATTCAGGTTCAAAATCAGGTTCATTGTGTCCCTGTTGTAGAAGATGAGGAACAGATTTTCCCACTGCAGGGAATGAAGGGAATGATGCTGGTGATACTGAAACTAGCCAGGTGCAAATTGACTCAGAAAAGGAGGACAGTCTGATAGCAAGCAGGTAGACGCTAACGAACAGGCTGACCTTGATGAAACGGAATCTTTAGATTGCGCTGACCGTTTGGAATTCAGGGTTCGAAGGAGTGTGAGAATAGCCAACAAGAAGGAGGTCAGAGGCCAAAGAAATGCTTTCATGCTTTGCAAAGGGTATTAAAACAGTGTGTTTGGAGACAAACCTTTGTCAAAGCAACGTTTGTCCAACCAAGAAACAAGCTCTCGTTTTCCTGGATTATCTTGCAGCCTTTGTGTGTTCATGTTCATGGGACTTTGTCATGCTTTAATGGGACTTTGTTTATCCTTTGTGATTTCTTGGATTATTCTCTAAGACTTTGTTTTGGGAACGACCTTTTGGAACTTTACTTTTGTTTTTAAAGAACTATTTATCTTCTATTTTCTAATAAACTACAAAAGACTTCAACCTGCGTGCAGCCTGGTGTATATAGCAAGGTGAAGCTAACCTGAGGTGCGACACCAAGTCTGACTTCCCAAGGTGTGGGCGTAGCTGGTGCACAGATTTTAAGTTTGCAAAAGCTCCCCTGGCCACCGCCGAAACCTGGAGTTCCAGGCTCAGTAATGAGTTCAGAAGAACTCCCAAGTTGTGAACCTGTCTCTTCAAGGGAAGTGTAACCCTGTCCAGCACAGGCTGTAACCCTATGCCCTGTTCGGCCTTTCGACTGACCAGTGTAGATGCATCGTAAGTCAAGGAAACCACGACCCAGGATTTGCAAGATGTGAACAAAGCTCTTAATAACAGGGTCTCTTGGACAGGGTCTCTCTCATTTATGGAGTCGCCATACATCAAAGCTGACTTGATGGCAAGTAACTACAATATTATTAGATGATACATTTTCTTGTAAGACAATAAACTGGATCTTCTTGGCCGAACCTCTCACCCTGTCTCCATGTAGCCACAAGCCTAAGAGCAGTAACCGCATACTGTGTTCCCATTCCTACTATTTCTATGTCTTATCTTTATGTGTACCTACATCACAGTTGGAATTTATGCATCTTGCCAGATATTCTTCAATTGCAACTCCCAGCAGTCCCAGCCAGCAAAGCCAACAGGGAGGAATGCAAAGAGTGCTACTTCAACAACACCTGATGCCCATCTAGGATTCCCATATTGGCCTACTTAAAAGTGAAAAACAACCACAATGCTAAATACTGATGTTTTAGCTTGTTTGAAACTTCTTAAAGTTGAGGGATGCTGAGAGGGAGAGTTTTCCTCCAGCTCCAAAATCTTCTTCCAAAATTCAAGAAGGAAAGATTCAGACAATGGATGAGCAAAGCAATTCTCCTGAACTCTAGGGCTGGGATTCTCTGATTTCTATGGGAAACAAGCACATTTTTTCTTCCCAAACCAGCAGGAATTAGTACAGTAGAATCTCACTTATCCAAGCTAAACGGGCCAGCAGAACTTTGGATAAGCGAATATCTTGGATAATAAGGAGGGATTAAGGAAAAGCCTATTAAACATCAAATTAGGTTATGATTTTACAAATTAAGCACCAAAACTTCACATTATACAACAAATTTGACAAATTTGACGCAGTAATGTTATGTTGTAATGACTGTATTTATGAATTTAGCACCAAAATATCACGATATATTGAAACCATTGACTACAAAAATGCATTGGATAATCCAGAACCTTGGATAAGTGAGTCTTGGATAAGTGAGACTCTACTGTACTATATTTGTATGATGGGTCATGACTGTTTCGTTTCTTGTTTGGGAACATTCTGACGACATGAGTAGAATTGCTCTTTGAAAATTGTGACTTTCCCCCCTTAGAAAAAGCAATCATGCATCATAAACTGATGTTAATTGAGAAGAGTGCAATCACATTTCCTGAGGTCAGGATTTGGCCTTTTTTGCAATGCCACGCTGGATCTATTGAATTTTGCAGAGGGAACTATACAGGGCAATAGCCAAATATATTTTCTGGGCGAACAGTAAGTATACTTGCACTCCAAAATAAAATGAAAAAAAAAAACTCCTGCGTGTGTTGTGTGGCAGTTTTTATTAAAAAGCCTTTCATCAGAGACATCATTAAAGCTATTTTGCTGCTACAGGGACAGTAATGAGTCTCAAGGGTTCCTTAAAACGTTTAAGGAATAAAGCCGAGGACCGCCTCTGCCTATTTGTGCCGTTTTGATAAACCCATAGAAGTTAATTTCCCAAGGATGCTGTGAAAAGAGAGATGGTGTGTGTGCCAGGCAATAGGGATGGCTGGTCGGGTACTGAGAGCCGTATTAAAAATACATGACGAGCCACAGCCAAATTGCAAATCGCATCCAAGTTCCAGAGTGGGCTCCAAGCCTTACGTCTCACCCATCCCTCCTCCTCCTTGCCTCAAAGGCTTCCAAATGGTCCTGCTGTTGCGTGTGATCCATTACACCCAGTCGTATGTAGCCCCATCAAGGCTGAGGAGCCTTCCCAGGTCACAATTATCCTATCCCTGAGATGTAGGGGCCAAAACCAGAAATCTAAGCACATGACACAGGGACTGGACCCTGGTGATGTTATTAAGCGCAATGCCTTAAGCATCATCCACAGCTTCACAGGGTGTGTTATTTAAACAAAATGGACAAAATTTAATGAATGAGGAAAATACTGTCACTGGAGTTCTTAAGGACATGTGCCTTTTCTCAAGCTTTAGCCACATGGCAAGGCCCTGAGCCCTCAATTTTTGTTCTTCTCTTGGGAGAATGGAGAAAGACAAGATATCTGGCTGCTTCAGAGAGTTAGATTCCTATTTAGTAATGAAGTTTTTTGAATAAAGTCTTTTATAAGTTTTAAAGCTTGACTCTGCTCCTATATTGTTCCTCATTTGCTCTACTGCTAGCTCAAGAAGCTTCTGGCCTGCTAAACTGCTACTGCTGTTGATTTTAAAATGCCTTTTTTAAAAAATCACACAAACACTAATAACCTTTTGGTCTGTTTATGGTCAATGTCATCTGGAAGCTGAACACTGAATTGCATCGGAGGGCCAAGAGATTCCTAGAGAGGTGGACAGGACTGAAGAAGACTATTCTATGGGAGTGTACCACTTCACTCACCATTTTTCCACTTGATGTCTGGGCTTTGCCTAAACCTCTGCCACCACCAAATGTGAAGACTTCCACGAATCTCACCAACAGAGTAATCAATCAGGCAGCAAGGAGGAGACAAGAGGGTAAATCGTAAGTCTGTTCCAATATTCCAAAGCCAAGATATCTCACCAACAGTTTCCAAGAATCATAGAATCATAGAATAGTAGAATTGGAAGAGACCTCATGGGCCATCCAGTCCAACCCCCTGCCAAGAAGCAGGAAATCACATTCAAAGCACCCCCGACAGATGGCCATCCAGCCTCTGCTTAAAAGCCTCCAAAGAAGGAGCCTCCACCACAGTCCGGGGGAGAGAGTTCCACTGTCGAACAGCCCTTTTCACAGTGAGGAAGTTCTTCCTGATGTTCAGGTGGAATCTCCTTTCCTGTAGTTTGAAGCCACTCTTCCGCATCCTAGTCTGCAGGGCAGCAGAAAACAAGCTTGCTCCCTCCTCCCTATGACTTCCCCTCACATATTTGTACATGGCTATCAAGAATAGTCCACAATCCAACAAACAGCGTACAGTCCATGAGTATAGTACATCCAGAGTACAGTGCAGTTTCATGGATTCAAGGTTAAAGACGTTGCTACCAGCAACTAGCTATTCCATACTTCAGCTATTTATGCAGATCTCTCAAGTGCTTCCACCTCCTTCCAGGATTCCATAGCATTGAGCCATGACAGTTAAAGTGGTTTCAAATTGCATCAATTCCTCCATGTAGCTAAGTCACCAGAAGGATTCCAACCAGATGGAAATGGCTTCTCGGACAACATTTGACTAGAAGACCAAAGAATGACAAATGGACCACGGGAGCAATGTTTCTTGAATCTGGGAGTGTAAGAATCTTCCAAGCAACATCAATCTTTCCAAGGGAAAATTAAGCATGTGGATTGAGCCAACCTATAAGGCAAGGCATATAAATCCTAGTGGGATCTCTCTTTCTATAAAGCTGGGAGCATCACAGTCCTTAAATGCAGAAAGACCTCTGCAGCACAAGACTTCTCACCTGAACAGGCTTTATAAATGGCAAAGGATGCAAATGAATTGCAATCGAGCAATTTGTTTGTTCCCCTAATGAAACCCTCCTGGACTCCAGCTACAATTCTGGCAAATGGGCTCTTTGCATGGTAAATAGCATTCCTTTCTAAATTGAATAGAGAAGCTTTCTATTCGTTAGGGACATTGCTTAATTTTACACAGGGCTCCACGGTTGTGTTTTTTACAACCCCTATTAAATGACACCCCTTTGAGTTTCAATGCTTTGTTTAGAGAAAAAAGTTGTTCCCATTAACTGAGTGCTTTCTGAAATGTTGTGAAGTTTATTAGCAGTAAAGTTTATGAAGCTTTAGATGAAAGGGCTGAGTTTAATTCCACTTATTGGAACTGCTCTGATGTTGCAAAGCCGATGGGCATGCACTCACTTTTAAGCTACTCTGTTGTGATATGCAAAGGAGAAAAATGGGACCCTCCTCAGGTTATAAAGTGTTCATTTGCGGGGAGAGGTTTTAATGGAAGGCCAGTTACACAACCCTGTTGTCTTCACATTGTTTTGAGACTGAGCAGATGAATTATTGGGCCAGGCTGTGGCGCAGCTGGCTAGTAAAGCTGCAATAAATCACTACTGACCGAGAGGTTTTGAGTTCGAAGCCCGGGTTGGGTTAAGCCCCCGACCATTAAATAGCCCGGCTTGCTGTTGACCTATGCAGCCCCGAAAGACAGTTGCATCTGTCAAGTAGGGAAATTTGGGTACGCTTTATGCTGGGAGGCTAATTTAACTAATTTACAACGCCATCAAACTGCCAGCAAAACACCAGGAAAGGAATGAGGAAGTACAGCCACTAGTGGACAGTGAAGCAACAGCTTCCCCTGTGGCCAGAATCGTGAAGCTGGAAAAATGTTAAAATGCCTCTGTGTCTATCTATACTGTATGTTGTTTGTCTGTTGGCATTGAATGTTTGCCATGTATGTGTTCATTGTAATCCGCCCTGAGTCCCCTTCGGGGTGAGAAGGGCGGAATATAAATACTGTAAATAATAAATAAATAAATTATTACAGATTGAGATTGCCTTAGAAATTATTACAGGTTGAGCACCTGTGCTTTCCCTTCAAGCGAAAGACAGGTTAATAATCCCTTATCCGGAATTATAAAATCCCAAACTGTCCACATGCGAGGCTGGGATTCTGATACCTTTGCTTTCTGTTCAAAAATGTACAAAAACATGGTTTCATGCACAAAATTATTTCATAAAATTACCTTTAGATGGTGGTTCTCCACCTGTGGGTCCCCAGGTGTTTTGGCCTAAAACTCCCAGAAATCCCAGCCAGTTTACTAACTGTTAGGATTTCTGGGATTTGAAGTGTAAGGTATCTATGAAACATGCATAAAGCTTGTGTTTAGATTTGGATATTATCTCCAAATTATTGCATCACGTCTATGCAAATATTCCAAAATACAGATCACTTCTGGCTCCAAGCATTTTGTATACAGGGGTAAGCAGCCTGTGTTGTCGTTCCTGCTTTTCCCCCCAGTGTTAAGAATAAAAGCAGCTCACAGAAATTGAAACCAATACAGTTAAAAGCATTCCCTCCAAAAGAGGCTAATGGAAACATACAAAAAAGTATTATTAAAATGCAATCAAACATTACAAGGAAACAAAACCCTTCAAAACAAATCCAACAAAAGACAAAGGATAAACATGAACCAACCAGCACTTTCTGCAAAGATCTTGCTTTGTAGAATAGAAAAGTTTTCATCTACTAATAGAGAAGAACAGCAAGAATGGACCCAGCCTTGAGTAGGTGAGTATTTGGCCTCATCGACACTGCCATAAAGGGCTCCCTGGTGGCGCAGCGGGTTAAACCACTGAGCTGCTGAACTTGCTGATCGAGAGGTTGGCGGTTTGAATCCGGGGAGCAGGGTGAGCTCCTGCTGTTAGCCCCTGCTTCTGCCAACCTAGCAGTTTGAAAACATGCAAATGTGAGTCGATCAATAGGTACCGCTCTGGCGGGAAGGTAACAGCACCTTAATGTCAGGGGAAACCTTTACCTTTACCTGCATTGCCATATAATGCAGTTTCAGAATCCTATTGAACTGGATTATATGGCAAATGTGGACTTTTCTTCTTCAAGAGACCTTACACACAGACATGAGAGTCAGCATTAGGGACTCTTTCAAAGCTAGATACTTTTCTTCTGTCTTTTTTATTTGAGTTGTATTACAATAAAAGTAAGTTTTTAGCTTTTTAAATTCTTATTTTATTTTATTACTAAATTATTTATACCCTGCCTTTCTCCCTGCAGGGACTCAAGTCAGCTAACGAATGAAATAGTATTGTGTGAATTTAGGTTGAAATACAGTTAAAATATAACACTGAGGGATCTTCCATACAACCCTATCTCCCAGAATATCAAGGCAGAAAATCCCACACTTCTGCTTTGAACTGGAATATATGGCAGTGTGGACTCAGATAACCCAGTTCAAAGCTGAAATTGTGGGATTTTCTGCCTGAATATTCTGGGATATAGGGCTGTGCGGAAGGGCCCTAAATAACATGATTTGTGTTCCTGAGTTATAAATGTCATTTTCTCATTGATTCTATCATAAAAACATAAGAAAAGTGTATTAAACTTCCAAAACTTTGTCGTTGCGGGACATCCTGCAGCACATTTTGCTATAGCTTTTCAATGAATAACTCATTGGGTCTCAACCAATTCAACCTAGTTTGTGGCAGCCACAAAAGCAAAGTTTCTGGAGTATAATAACTATTTTCAAAATAAGTAAAGTAAAGGTAAAGGTTTCCTCTGACGTTAAGTCCAGTCGTGTCCGACTCTGGGGGTTGGTGCTCATCTCCATTTCTAAGCCGAAGAGCCGGCATTGTCCTTAGACACCTCCAAGGTCATGTGGCCAGCATGACTGCATGGAATGCCGTTACCTTCCCGCCAGAGCGGTACCTATTGATCTACTCAGATTTGCATGTTTTCGAACTGCTAGGTTGGCAGAAGCTGGGGCTAACAGTGGGAGCTCACCCTGCTCCCCGGATTCGAAACTTCGACCTTTCAGTCAGCAAGCTCAGCAGCTCAGCGCTTTAACACACTGAGCCACCGATGGCTCCTCAAAATAAGTACCACACAATTAAACAGGAAATAACACTTTTAAAACAGGAACAGAAAACGTTTAAAATTTTGTTACATAATGTAATAAATACAATTAAAACTTCATTTAAAACTCACAATCTCCCCCAGAATCCCACGCATAACCTCTCCAGCAGCGTACTCCTTATCCCTCCCCCAAATACCTGTTGGCACAGAAAAGTCTTGACCTGCTTGTGGAAGGCTTACTGGAGCATCCTTTGTGGTTTCTCTCCTGTTTCCTACCATCAGCTCATATATGGCACTGGCTACGCTGCACTCGACTCTGCTCTAGGCACCAAATGCTTCCATTTTGCTCACACGCACCTCGGGTGTGATTTCGATCTTCTCATAGCGCCGCTTGAATGGGAGAGTCAGCACCTCGGCTCTGCGGTAGGACATGGGGGGCGGCAGGCAGTCGATCATGAGGTCGGTGCGGTGGGACTGCGTGGGAGGGGGCTGCGTGTACTGCTCTGGGCAAACCACGTGGAGGGGCTGCAGACGGAAATAAGGACACAAGGCATGTGTACGGGCACCACTCTGGATGGCATGGAGGTGTAAATGTAGTGGTAGCTAATGTGCCTTTCCAATCTAGTTCTCTGCAGATATATTTATTTACAACGTTTGTATGCCGCCTTCCTCCCCTCGGGGACCTAAAGCGGTTTACAACATAATATACAAACGGTGAACATAGTGTTAAAAATGATCAAATGATCATAGCATTTAAAACATTCCAAGTAAAAAACAGATTAAAACATTGCAAGTGAAAACAGTTAAAATCACACAGTCCGAAAGCGTCAATCCAAGGTCAATCCAATGTAAGTTCTCCATTGCACGTATTGTTCAATGTCTCTTATTGCTATTGAGTAAAGGCTTGGTCCCAAAACCAGGTTTTTAGTTTCTTCCTCAAGACCATGAGGGAGGGCGCAGATCTGATGTCACTGGGGAGGGAGCTCCACAGCCTGGGGGCCATCACTGAGAAGGCCCTGTCACTCGTCCCTGCCAATCGCGCCTGAGGTGTATTGAGAGCAGGGCCTCCCCAGATGATCTCAGATTCTGGGTGGGCTCGTAGGGGGAGATACGTTCGGACAGATAAGATGGACTCTAACCGTTTAGGGCTTTATGGGCCAAGGCCAGCACTTTGAATTGTGCCCGGAAGCAGGCTGGCAGCCAGTGGAGCTGGTGTAACAGAGGAGTTGTGTGCTCCCTGTACCCTGCTCCAGTTAACAATCTGGTAGCCATTCGTTGGACTAGTTGAAGCTTCCGAGCAGTCTTCAGAAGTAACCCCACTGAAGTAATTTATACGGGATGTAACCAGAGCGTTGACCAAGTCAGACTTCTCAAGGTATGGGACAGCTGGCACACAAGCTTTAGTTGTGCAAAACCTCCCCTGGCCATCACTGAAACCTGGGGCTCCAGGCTCAGTGATGAATCCCAGATCATTCCCAGACTGCAAACGTGTGTCTTCAAGGAGAGTCTAACCCCATCCAACACCTATAACCCCACACTTTGTTCAACCTTGTACCTGACCAGGAGTGCCTCTGTCTTGTCTGGATTCAATTTCAATTTGTTTGCTCTCATTCAGACTGTCACAGCGGCCAAACACGGGTTCAGAACCTGAACAGCTTCCTTAGCAGCAGGTGGAAAGGAAAGATAGAGTTGGACGTCATCTGCGTACAGATGACATCCAACTCCAAAAGCCCGGATGATCTCTCCCAGCAGCTTCATGTATATGTTAAGCAATGTGGGGGACAGTATTGAGCCCTGTGGGACCCCACAAGTCAATGGCTGTGGGGCCGAGCTGGTGTCCCCCAGCATATATATATTACTGTATAAATCCCACAATGCTTCACTACAGGTTCCCCCTTAGTATTCTATTAGAAAAGTAAACGTAGAGTTGTGTGCTAAGCTCCAAAGACAAAGACGGTTTGATATATGGCTTCAGAAACACCAATCATAGTACAGTAGTCTCACTTATCCAAGCTTCACTTATCCAATGTTCTGTATTATCCAAGGCAGTCTGCCTTTTAGTAGTCAATGTTTTTGTAGTAAATGTTGCAATGTTTTGGTGCTAAATTCGTAAATACAGAAGTTACTACACAACATTACTGTGTATTGAACTGCTTTTTCTGTCCATTTGTTGTTAAACATGATGTTTTGGTGCATAATTTGTAAAATCATAATGTAATTTTATGTTTAATAGGATTTTTTCTTAATCCCTCCTCATTATCCAACATTTTCACTTATCCAAGGCTCTGCCGGCCTGTTTATCTTGGATAAGTGAGACTCTACTGTACTAAATGTCTGGGGAAGAGGATCTGCTGTGTTCTCGAAGGCTTTCATGGCCGGAATCACAGGGTTGTTGTGTGTTTTCTGGGCTGTACGGCCATGTTCCAGAAGTATTCTCTCCTGACATTTTGCCCACATCTATGGCAGGCATCCTCAGAGGCGAAACGTCAGGGGAGAACACTTCTGGAACATGGCCACACATCCCGGAAAACATACAACAGCCCCAGGATCTGCTGTGTATGCAATACCATTGGCTGTTTGTGGGTTTAATTTCTGCTTTTGATTACAGTATGTAACACAATTTTTATTCCTGGGTTATAAATGTCATTTCCTAATTGGTTCGATCATAAAAACACGGGAAAAGTTTACTAAACTGCAAAACTTTATAGTTACAGAACATCCTGCTATAGTTCTTTTTGCTCTAGGTTTTCAAGTAATATCTCATTGAGTCATAACCAATCCAACATAGTTTGTGTCAGCCACAAGAATGAATTATATAGTGTTGTGTGCAGGGTGGAAAATGCAGTAGGGGCCCATTTTTATCCCTATGGTGGGCTTATCCACCCTTATTTGGGTACAAAAATTGGAAGCAAATGTCCCTTACTCTATTACTATTGATCTTTTCTATCCTTTTCATTTTACCTGGAAGATTTAAATACATGGGGGAGAGACACAGGGGTTCGGGACTACAAAAAAGCAGGCCAGGTCCATGTGCCACCCACAGCCTGCATTTTCTGGTTTAGGCCTGGTAGTAATAGCCATCAAATAAAGGATCCAATTTACCTGCACTTCTTTGAGCAGCTTGGACACCTG